>NC_056726.1:795440416-795746020 GCF_019279795.1 Protopterus annectens
CTCTTCCCAATTGGTGTCGAGACTCGAAGGCCTTCCCTTATCTCCATCTGGTCCTCCTCCGAGGCCTACACAGCTTTTGGAGCCGAGAGATGTTGATCTGATGATAGTGGAGCCCTTGGTGCCGGAACCGTCCCTTCCTCGGTCGGCATCATTGACCTCGACTCCGTCGGAACCATTAGCGGACTCGCGGAACCGACGATCTCTCCTTGGCTCCGGGACAGAGAGTCGAAATGATCTTTCGGTGCCGACTCTCCCCCTCGGTGCCTCGGCATGGATCACTTTGTTTCCGTCCTCGGGGTTGATGCCCTTGGCCTCCGCGTCGGAGACACTTCCGCGTTCTTCGGAACCGGAGGACTCCTCGGGGTCCGGGGGCCTTTGACCTCATGAGGAAGGTATTGTCTTCTCAGACAACCACTTCAACGGAAGCAACTTCTCTCTCCCATAAATGTCCGTTGTCTACTTCTGCACCCACGACTACCCATAAGCGTAGAGCACCAGTGTCTCAGCCACTCCCAGAGGGAGCCCCCTCTTCCTCGGAGGCCTCATCGGATGTCCCTCCCGATGACGTTCCGAGGAAAAATTTGTGCAAGAGGAGGCACTTAGATTCTCCACAAGAATCTTTAACATCGGATACTGACTTAGATGAGTCAGAAGGGTCCCCAAAATCACCCTCAGAGGATGTCTCCTTTGCTGACATCCTGGAGATCCTGAAGCAGAGAGGTGATTGGCAGGCCCTACCCTCTTCTGAGGATGAGTCGGTTCTGCTGAAGGCATTTGGTGCTCGCCCTTCCTCCTCCTGGGTCACTCCGCCCTTCGACGAGTTAATGGAGTTAATTGCTCGGAGGGCATGGGAGGCACCTGACACAGTGGAGCCAGTTCCCAGGAAACCTAACAAATACATAACTGCCCCTCAGGACAAGTCATACCTTACTAAGGGAATTCCAGTAGACGCTATGGTGGTGGCCACAGCCACTAAAAAGGAGATGTCCGAATCTTCCTCGTCTGTCCATCCCCCTAACAGAAAGTCTAGGACCATGGACAGATATGGGAAGCGCATTTTCAGTTCAGCGACTTTTTCCATGCGATCGCTGAACTACTTGACACACTTCACATGATTACAGAGGGATCTAGTCAAGGAGTTGGGAGATACCCTCCAGGGTAATACAGATGCTGCTGTCTCAGACAAGGTTACAGCACAGCTCAATACCCTTACGTCTATTGTGAACTCGTCCATGAGGCTCATCTCGTATGCGGCCGAAGGGTCGAGTAGGGCTGCAGCTTCAGCGATTGCTCTTTGTAGACAATCCTGGATGCGGCTGTGCTCCTTTGCGGAAGCCTTCAAGTCTTCCTTTACTAACACCCCCTTTGATGGTGCCACTCTTTTTGGCCCCAAAGTAAAGGAGACCCTAACCCGGTGTGAGCATCAAGCTCACCAAATGCAGGAGCCCTGGATTCTGGACCCAGTGCCAGATCTGCTGACTCATTCATCAGGAGCTCCTCACCCGTCGCTCCTATCCCTCAAGTTAGCAGCCTGGCTGCTCCGCTTCCCTACTTAGCCAGGTCTGACCTTCTCTCTCCGGCGGTCCAGAACATTCTGGTCGCCTCCCATAAGGCTTCCACTACTAAAATCTATACCAGTAAGTGGAAACGTTTCATCCACTGGGCGACTACACAGCATTTGGATCCTTTAGTAGCCCCCCTAAACAAGATGGAATTCCTGTCCATTCTGTTTCACCAAGGAGCCTCTACTGCCACTTTAAAAGTTCAGTTGGCCGCTATTTCCAACTTTCACATAGGAGAAAACGGAGCTCCCATTATGGCTCATAGGCTTTGTAAAGCCTTCATGAAAGGGTTCTTTCATCTCAGACCAACAGTTAGGTTACCTACAGCTCCTTGGAATCTAAATTTACTCTTATCCCAGTTAATTTTACCACCCTTTGAACCAGCTTCTTCCTGTTCCTTAAAGTTCTTGTCCTGGAAGACTCTTTTCCTAGTAGCTATCACTTCAGCCAGACGAGTATTAGAACTTCAGGCACTTTCCATCAAGCAGCCATATTTAATTTTTCACCCTGACAGGGTATCATTACGCACCAACCCTTCCTTTCTCCCTAAGGTTTGTTCGGTTACCAACATTAATCAGTCCATTGAGCTTCCTACATTTTTCAAGAACCACTCCAACAAGCTGGAATATATGTTACACAAATTGGATGTTCACAGACAACTCAGATTCTACCTGGATAGAACTAAGGACCATAGGAAAGTGGACCAACTCTTTATAGCCTTTGCGGACAACAAAAAGGGCATGGCAGTTACGAAGCGCACACTTTCTAAATGGATAACTGATTGTACAACCTTTGTGTATTCTGCTTCAAACCAGAATTTGCCCACCAAACCAAAGGGACATTTTACTAGGTCAGTTTCCATATCTCTGGCTCATGCGGCTCATCTGCCATTGGACACTATTTGTGCAGCCGCCACTTGGTCTAGACCACATACATTCATCACTCATTATAAAGTTGATAGGACTTCCAGGGATAGAGCATCCCTTGGTTCCACTGTGCTCAGGAACGTTCTTCCGTGAGTCATTCAGGGTAACGGAGCTAGGGACGCTACCCATGTGTAAGAACAAACGGCGAGATTGAACACTCTCACATAAAGAAGTTATGTCCTTACCATAACGTTCCATGTAGAGTGTTCATCTCGCCTTTGTTCTTACATCCCCAACCTCAGGTCTGGAAGAATGTACGGATTTAGAAGTCTGGTCTGTTTGTCTCCCACTAGTGGTCTCTCTGTTGTTCCTACTGGCTTGAGCTAGTTTCTGCTCCTTATGTGTACTTATGTATCCCTTTTATGATTGATTACCTTGGTTATTTATGGATCTGGTCTTGTTTTGCAAACTAGATCTGAGGTAGAGGCAGAGGGAATTGTGGGAGGTAGGTTGGTCTCGAGCTTCTCCTAGATGCAGAGCTTTGCTAAGCGGCCGACTTGGAGCCGAGGATCGGCTCCGACACCCATGTGTAAGAACAAAGGCGAGATGAACACTCCACATGGAACGTTATGGTAAGGACATAACTTCTTTTTCTGGGCGGTGGACAGATTTTGGAAGCATGTTTTTGCATCAGGGACTTTTGCTATATGGTCGCTGAATTATTTGGCACATTTTACGAGGCTCCAGAGGGACTTGATCTCCGAACTCACTGGGACACTCACAGGACAGTTGTCTGATGAGGTCAGGGACAAAGTGGCCTCACAGCTCACAACCCTGGAATCAATATCCAACTCGTCCATGAGGTTGCTGTCACACGTGACTGAAGGGGTGGCTAGAGCAGCAGGTTCGGGCATTGTTATGTGGTATCATGCCTGGATGCGCATTTGTGACCTCACAGATCCCTTCAAGTCTTCCTTTCTGAATGCTCCCATCGAAGTTTTGTCCCTTTTTGGCTCCAGAGTGAAGGACACACTATTCAGGTGCAAGCAAGATGGAAAAACCCTGTCTGGCTTAGGCCTACGGTTTTTCAACCCTCAGTGTACCTTCTCCAGGAATCAGAGGAGTGGGAAAATGTGGCATAAGAAATCTCAGGGTCCTTTCCATGCTGCATGTGGTGATGTGATACTCCCAGAGGCAGAGGGGGTAACAATTCTGGAAGATGCCCCTATAGAGACAGAGGGGGTCCTCGTAACCAAGGCTCCAGGGACACTTTCTCTTGACAGCCGTATCAGTGCTACTGAGGGTCATTTCTCTCTGCATCAAGCTGCCTGACAATCTATCACCACTGATCATTGGGTGCAGAACATTATCACCAGAGGTTATACCATTCCCCTTTCTTGTCAGCCAATATTTCCAAGAAAACTTCCTGATGTTCCACCCAGTCAAAGGGAAGAAGAAGCTTCAGAGATTATAAAGCTGTCTCAAAAAAGAGTCATCCAACCAGTCCCACCAGACCAGCACAGATCCAGATTTTACTTGAGATTTCTTTTTGGTAAGACAGGGGACTGGAGGCTCATTTTGGATCTCAAGCAGTTTAAACAAGTCTGTCACCCAAACCAAATTCCTGATGGTCACTGTTCAGTCCACCCTTCCCTTTTTAAGAGAAGGTGATTGGATGTGCTCTATAGACCTCTGGGTTTGCATATTACCACATCAAGATGGACAAACACTCCAGATGTCTGCTTCGCTTCCGGCTAGGAGCCAGTCATTACCAATTCTGTGCCCTGCCATTTGGTCTCTCTACAGCCCCCAGAGTGTTCATGAAATGCATGGAAGTGGTAACAGCTCACTTGAAACTAAAAGGATTCTGGGTGTTTTCATATCTAGACGACTGGCTCCTTACCACCCCCACCGAGCATTTTCTGATAACAGCACTGCACTATACTCTCTCTCTCTCTGGAAAAATTGTTGGGAATAACAGTACATAGGGAGAAATCAAATGTTATAGCTACACAACAAATAGAGTTAATTGGAGCAGTGGTCAATACTCAGTCTTATCTGGTATCACTCCCAATTCACACACTCCATCGACTGAGGCTTCAACTCCAGGTGATACTATCTCAAACAACAGTCTCTGCAAGGGAAGTTCTTCAGGCCCTAGGTTCTATGGCTGCGTCAATCCCAATAGTGCCTCTAGCAAATCTACATATGCAGATTCTGCAATGGCTCCTTCTGTGTCAGTGGTTCCCAAACTATCAACCCCCCCCCAATTACCAGATTCGAATAACCAACTCCTGCAAACAGGACCTGCTTTGGTGGATGAGGCCAGACATAGATCTTTGGAGTCACCCATTTCAACCTCCTCAGCCCATGGCCATTGTGACCATGGATGCTTCCCTGATTGGGTGGGGTGGCCATTTCCAGGGAAAGACTGTCCAAGGCACATGGTCCACCTCAGAGGTTCACCCGCTTATCAGTGTTCTGGAACTGAGAGCTGTGTTGTTAGCGTTACAGACCTTCTATTCGGCTCTCCCTTCCAAGACAATTGCAATTCAGTCAGACAATATGTCATTGGTCTGGCACATCAGCAAGCAAGGAGTAACCAAGTCCTACCCCCCCCCCATTGTCGAGAAGCCATGAGAATTTGGCAGTGGGCAATAGCTTCCAGCCGTTTTCCGACAGCAATGCATATCCCGGGGAGCTCCAACGTGATTGCGGATAAACTGAGCAGATGCATCCTCATGCCCCACAAGTGGTTCCTCAACCATCTGTAATTTTCAGCCACTGGGGCCAGCCTTGCTGTGATCTTTTCGCTTCCCCATCAAACTCCAAGTGCAGCAGCTATTTTGCCCTACTTCCCCCAGAGGGGAGTCACCGAGGAACGCTCTGATCCATGACTGGCCCACAGGACCTCTTTACGCTTATCCTCTCATCCCTCTGATCTCAAAATTTCTAAAGAAAGCTCTTCAGTTGAGATGCAAGGTGATCCTCATAGCCCCATTCTGGCCTTGACAAGTTTGGTTCCCCTTCCTTTGACCTCACCTAGTATATCCGCCGTGGATTCTGGACTCTCTACCAGATCTGATTACTCACCCCCAAGAGTTGATTCACCCAAATCTGTCCAGTCTCAAGCTGACAGCTTGGTTTCTCCACTTCCACTTGTTGCCAGCAAGCTAATCTCTCCTCTCCTGTTTGAGACATCATTCTGGCCTCTCATAAACCATCCACCAGAAGAATATACCAGGATAAATAGAAAAGGTTCTCCATCTGGCCAAAGGATAACATGCTAGACCCATATTCGGCTCCAGTTACTGCAGTGCTTCAATACCTGGCTAAGTTTTTTGATAATGGAGCCTTTGCCTCTATGATGCGAGTGCATCTAGTGGCAACTTCCAATTATCACAATGGTGTAGATGGCACCCCTCTTATCTCTTTACGCCTTTGCAAGGTTTTCCTCAAGGGGACCTTTCTTATCAGGCCTCCTGTCAGACAGCCCGTGGAACCATGGAACCTCACTCTAGTCCTTCAGTCTTTGACTCAAAAACCCTTTGAACCTGCTGCTAAGTGAGAGCTAAAGTTTTTGTCTTGGAAATCTTTGTTCCTGGTAGCCATTACCTCTGCCAGAAGAGTCTTAGAGCTGCACGCATTGTGTATCAAGAGGCCCTATCTGGTCTTTCATAAAGACAGAGTGTCACTTCGGACGACTCCATCCTTTCTTCCCAAAGTTGTTTCTGAATTCTCCATTAACCAGACCATTGATCTACCAGTGTTTTTTTCCAAATTTTGCCAATAGAGGAGAGTATTGCTTTCATTCCTTAGACATACATGGACAATTGAGATTTTACCTAGACAGGACCAATCCTATCCATAAATCTGAGCAGCTTTTCATCTTTTCTGGGCCCAAAATGGGAGAGGCTGTTTCCAAGGTTACATTATCAAGATGGCTAAGGGACTGCATATGTTTCATCTATTCCCTCCATAATGAACCTATGCCAAAAGTTAAATCTCACTCCACTAGATCTATGGCAACATCTATAGCATTCCATTCCAGGGCTTCCATGGATGACATCTGCACAGCAGCTACTTGGGCTAAGCCTCATACCTTTATCAATCATTACAAACTGGACCTGGTCTCTAGATTGAGAGCTGCCTTCAGCTCAGCGGTACTCAGGAATGTTCTTCCATAAGGGCCACCCAATGACCTCAAGGTAGCTTGGGATTCTGTCCGATCAGTGATGAATGGAAAGAAGATTAACAACATCAGATAAAGAAGTTATGTCTTACCATAACGTTCCATCTGTGTTGTTCATCTTCTTTCATTCATCACTTTCCAGCCTCCTTCCCCCTCCAAAGGCACCTGGGGGATGCCTTGAGTCTAAGTGGTGCCCTAGGGTACTTGCGTAGAAGTGGCCTTGGCTTTACTTCCTTTCATAGCAAACTTGATCTGAGGTAACAGGGAGAAGGGAATTCTGGGTAGAGACTTAGCTCAAGAGTTTTTTTGGCAGGCACAAGCTTGGTAATAGGCCGACTCGGTTCTGAGGGCTTGGACCCAAACCCATCAGTGATGAATGAAAGAAGATGAAAAACACAGATGGAAGGTTATGGTAAGACATAACTTCTTTTTTTGTTAGCTCTTACTTCTGCCAGACAGGCGTCTGAGTTGCATTCCCTTATGGCTTGTCCTCCTCTTTTGATATTTCATAATGGCAGGGTGTCCTTGTATACTAATCCTTCTTTTATGCCTAACGTGGTTAATGAGTTGTCACTTAATCAGTCCTCTCATTTTTCCCCCTCTCTACAATCTGATAGTGAGAGGGTACATACTTTGGATATGCATAGATTTTATTTGGATAAGACTAAGGCTTTTAGAAAATCTGATCATTTGTTTATTTTCATCCTAGCTATTTAGGATTAGCTGTATCCAAGCAAACTATTTTTTTCTTGGATTTCAAAAGCTATTTCTTTTTGTTACACTTTTCATGGCAAGAGCCTTCCTTCTTCTGTAAAGGCTCATTCTACTAGAGGTGATTCAAAGAAACTTTATTGTCATTTAGGACCACACAAGTGCAGCCTAAATGAAATTACAAATGTCAGCTTATGAGAGAAATGCAGTGCAAATAACGTAGATAAAGTGGTATCAAAGAATAACATAAGGTGTGGCTTCTTCTGGTGTTTTTTTCAAGGGGCTAGATACTAATTCTATCCCTGAAGCGCCTACTTGGACTTCAGTGCTTGCTTTCACCAAGCACTACAAGTTGGATGCTATCTCCAGAGTTAGAGCTGGTTTTGCTAGGGGCATTTTTCATGGCTTCTAGAGGGCTCTACTGCTCCTTCCTCCTCCTCCCAAGTTTCTTCATGAGCTCTGGCACTTTCCCATGCATTAGTAGTACTGCAGCAATGAATATAAGTATAGTACAGTTTTCTAAAATCTTATCATAACAGTAGATGTCCTTGCCTACACTGCTGCAGTATTCACTAGCTCCCTCCATCCCCCTAGTCCATTTCCTTCCTGTATGTGCAGGTTACGCTTTGGGTTTGCTTAGATTGCTGTTCCTGCTGGGGCAATCAGTTCTGAGGATGGTACACCTGAATATCACCTTTATGCCTTACACTATGTGAGGAGCATATGGGTAACGTTCGATGCACCTTAAACCAACAGTAGGCTTTGGTTGACTGGCTGGATGCTGGGCTTACATGGCAGGGAATCCCATACATTAGGAATACTGCAACACTGAAGACAAGGACATCTACTGTTAAGATTTTACACAACTGTACTTTGGGGGGCACTTTTTTCTTTTATGACTATGGTGAGATTTAGTTTCTTCCCGGGGCAGATAAAAAAGCTTTAAGGCTTTTTTTTTTTTTTTTTTTGTGACTTACGGTAAAAGTAATGATAGACCAGGCACCCACAGGCCCATCGATAGCACTGTCTGGTATGCCATCCTGCACAATTATTTCATTCATGATTCCTATGTTACTGTTTGATGTACGATGACAACTGACCCACTTCTTACAAAAATCATTAAGAATGTAAATTTTTTAACAACATTACTTGGAAGGACAGTGATCTATTGTGATTTTGTGATTTTAAGTATGCAGCCTCCATCATCCGAGAAAACTCTGTCCATCCATACTTGCATGGAAATTGTGATTTGCTGTGGTGATGTTGACTTTATCTACTAAAATCTTCATTACCTATTTTTTTAATGCTGATGAGGTTTTTTTTCCATTGAAAGGATTCAGACTTAGCTAGGCTTTATTTCTGGCTTGGATAAGTACCTTTCCCCGACACATAAGTTGAACTACCTTCATTTATAGTTATTGCCACTACTCTTTTGTTTATCTAGCCGGCCTTAAAGTTGCTTTAGACTCTTCATCCACTCTTGCAGCTGATTGTTTTTTTTTCTTTGTGGAGTTGAGCTGCAGCACCAAAAATAGTGTATTCAGTTTATTTTTCAGCAGCTGCAAGTTTAATTTTAAACTTAAAATATGTACTTTGATATGAATGGATTTAGATGCTGTTGAATACCTGTTACTAGACTGTTAATCTTCATATCAAATATTAATTAAGGATAGAAATATTGTTCTTAGATCCTTCATTATTTGTTAGTGTTATCAGGTTTTCAACGACAGCCTGTGATATATGTGTGGACACCTATGGACCCTTAAACAAGCAGATGTGAATTTGAAATGCAGATCAGCAATTACAGTTTTTACCAACTTTGTAAAATTTTATTACAGTTTCAGTTAAGTCACTTATTTTGTACATTTTACTGTCGCCTGTCTGTGTGACTACTAGATTCTCCATTTCATTACATTCAGTTGATGTTGTTGCGACGCTCTAGCTGAGAATCGAACAGGACAACATCTTACTGTGAGGCGACAACATTCAGTGTTCTTTGTTAATCCATTAGACAGCATCTTCATTTTGATAAACAGTGGTTTCCATTTGACTTTTTATTCTTTTTCATTTTTACTTTATTTTTGATCTTACATTAAAGTACAGTTGCATTGGCTTTCTAGTCAGGGTGTAAGCATTGAATGCAGTAATGATTATTTAGTGGCAGGGAGACTGCGGTGATGGTGCTGTGGTAGCGTTGTCGCCTCACAGTTAGACGTTGCCCATTCGATTCTTAGAGCGTCTTCTGTGTGGCGACATGCGTGAATGGGCGTTCCTTCGTTGAAGGTTGTGCATTAGGCCCGGCTAGCCAGCACGTAAAACTCTACTGCCAATCATTAGCAGACCGGAGTTCCACTGTGGCGACCCCTAACTGGGAAAAGCCGAAAGAAACAAACAAAGGGATTAACTTGCTGCTGTATCTGAGGGGGGTTCTAACTGCTTTCTTACTGTTTTTTTTTCACTTTTTCTCATCTGCTTAACAGTGGGTAATAGTTCCCTGAGCATCACTGCAATGCTGTATCTGACAGAGATAAGACACTTTCAGTTCCAGATTCTCTAAAGAGGATTAGTTAACTAATTCAACCCTGTAGCGCCTTTTGTATACTTCCAGTAACACACATAGCTCCTTTTGGCATCCAGACCATTTTTGGATCTGACTTTTTTAACTAAGTGACTTAGCAGCTAATAATAGGCTGTATTAGAAAGGGCAAGGCATTATTAAAAATGACACTGAGATTCTTAATCTAAGATGTCCTGCAATAGAGAAGTTAATCCCTGCTTACCACTTATTATTCATACTTTCATATTTTCAAAACTGAGGCCTACATTTTTGCAGAATTTTGATAGTAAACCGAAGAAAACTTTCATTGATATTTGCACTGCATGTTGCACACCTTGAAAGATATTCAGTGTTATTTATATTGCAAAGTATACAATTAAGCATAGGTTATTACATTTCTGTAAATACCTCAATAAACATGAACACAGAGAGGAATTTCTTGCTGGCATGTGAAAACTTATGTATGGTTAACAAAAGTGTTGTAACAATATAGGTATGGGTTGTACTGTTTTCAAGATATAACAATTTTAGAAAGTATGGTAAAAAATACATCATTGTAGCTTTATATGAATTATAATATTTTATAGTGCTTTTAGAAAGGCTATGAATGCACCAACTATTATCACTGTAAAGAATAATTCTTACGGATAACTTTGCTATTTGTACAGATTTAATTGCTTTTATTGTTCACAAAACATTTACTTTTGTTTATTGTATGCTTTTTAAGTAAATTTTTCAGAAAATGCTCTGGAATGCAAGGATGTGTATAATTTTTTAGAGCTGTGACATTCCACACCACATAGGTTGTTAATGAGTAAACTCTACCTTCCAGCTGAAGCTGTATAAATCACAGAGTTAAGCTGTGATACATCGTTGCATGTCTAAAGCCAATCTCATAGCTAGTCTAGACCAAATTATTTATAGTCTGTTTGGTTTTGGTGCTTGAATAATTTTTTTCTTCTGTAAACATTTATTGTTTAACCCCAAATCAATACCTTAACTAGGAGCCAAAAAGTTAATGATGTCTCCCGCTTGCCAATGAAACTGTCCTTAAAGGTAAGCATGACTAGAGTATATACTGAATACAATCAACTTAGTACTCAAACCTTAATTAATCTACTTCTTATATTTTTCCCGGAATAAATACTTAAACCCATAAAATGAATCAGTATTGTATTTTCTTACCCTTCCTTGATACATGTCACACCCTTGGTCAAGATGGCGGGTTTGCAAACTAGTCTTCCCTCTGCTTCCAGCATCATAGCACTTGGTTTACTCGAGTAACGTAAGAATCACCTAATGCTAACAGACAATGATCTTTTTCTTAACTCATCATTGTCTGTTTTTGAGAGATGTAAATACCAAACCAAATTAAAGGCCACACACTCGCAATCAAAGCCACCCTGTGAGCATCACTTACTTACACCACCATCCGCACACTAAATTATCATATAATGAGGCAGTAAAAAATCCTCGCCCAAGTCTCAATAAACTAGTAGGTGGAATGTAAACTAAGTGCAACAACAGATAGTGACAACACAGCTGGGAGGCACCAGCAAACAGCACCTAAACCATTTATACCAAAGCAATCTTCAAATGCAGATAGAAATGTTCTAGTAACTGGTGACTCCATAGTTAGGCACTCAGATTCTATAATCACAAAGCTGAACAAAAACAAGGTTGCAGTGAGCTGTCTCTCAGCAGTCAAGACTGCTGATGCTGCAAGGGCCCTGAAGACTCTTTAACCAAACAAATGGTGGCGTCCCGTACTGGTGTAAACAACCTGGCATGCAGAACCCTGAGCTAGCCTAGTACTTACATATGAACCTATGTGGAGAGAGACGTGACACAGCTCTCCATACATGTCATAAATGCAGGAAAGACCTTAGTATGGAGTGAAACCTTTCCATTACCAAAAGTGATGCTGAGGTATAAAGAAAGGATGATTGGCTTTAACAATTCAGTAAACACCTGATGTCATTCTAGGGGGAGCCAGTATTTGTCAGCATGGGGTGAGATGCTTGACAACTGTTCTTCCTTCACCAAGAATGTTTTTCACCCTTCATTCAATGGCTTCTCCATACTGGTGAAAGATTTTGCAGCCCTCTCCATGCCTTTAGGCAGGGTCCAGGTAATGGAACCCCCAACTAACTTTCAAAATAAGCTAACCACTGGAACACATCAAGGTGGCTGTACTTAGTGCTAAACATCAAACTCCCTGACCTTGAGGCCCTCTTGCATTTGCTCCTGAATTTAGAGAACATCCATGTATGTGTTAAAGAAACCTGGGGCCATTGTACTCAATTATGGCTCTAATCAATAATCAATGCAGAGTAGAAGGATATAAGAACTTCTTTCTAAATGGAAGAAATTACTTTTACTATGTGCTGTGCAATGCAAAAGGATTTCCTAACCACCATTACAATGGGATGCACAAATGTAAGAAAGTTGTCAACCCAAGTGCTCAAATCTTTTACAGCCTTTCATTTGGTAGTGGATTGTTATTGATGCTGTAAGTTGTAGTTAGGAGGTGCTTACTAAATGCTACAGTGTTGTACTTTTTGACATTGAGCTTGAACCCATTTAGCAAACCAGCTATCGACAAGTATAAGCTCATGCTAGTCTGCAGCCATGTCAAAGAGAAACTTGATAACTCCCAGCTTACAGTCATATGTTCATTTTGTTAACCAATGATCCTTTGTTGAGAACTGGAGATCTGAGAAGTAGATGCCAAACAACAGGGGTCCTATCACAGATCCCTGAGGAACTCCACTGGTCAATTTCATATTCTTAGAGGATGCACCACCAACTCTTACTGAGTCCTATCTCTAAGCAAGTTATCCACCTAACCATATATGGGTCTGTTTGGAGCTCCTTCAACTTATTAATTATATTTGTATGTGGTATGGTGTCATATGTCGTGGCGAGGTCAAGGTACGCTGTGGGGGTAGCTTGTCCACAGTCTATAGCCTGAGTAACCATCTCAAAGAAGTTCACAAAATTCTTTAGATAGGAACTACTCTTAAAAAAGACAGACTACTGACAGTTGAGTCTGATAAGATGTTTGATATTGCACCAGCTATGCTACAATGCTTTCCATGGCTTTGGATTTCCTATGGCTTATGCGGAATTGTCCACAGAAACTCTATGCAGCCATGTAAATGGCTGTATATAGGCTGCCGTACGTACCAGACATAAGTCCTAAACAAACCCCAAAAACAAACCACACTTGTGGAATCCTAACCTTAATAGGATGTATAACAAAAGGAAAAACATTGCAGTCAAAAATCAGCTAGAGCAACTCTCTAAAGACAACCACAAGACCCTCTACAACTGTGTCCAGATCCTTAAAGATAACACATAGCAGTGTGCTGAACTGGTGGTAAATGGTACCACCTTCACCAGACAGAGTGGAATAGTGAATCTGTTGGCTGACAAATTCAGCTCTAACTTCATCCCCCACCATCCCCTTGCCACCTCGTGTAAAATATCTACTAGCATAACCCCCAAAACTGTTAGCAGGGGGCAGGTCATGGCAACAGTTGCTAAGGCCAAAAATATAACCTCAGTGGCCCAGGCAATATCCTATGTTGCCTGCTAAATCGCTTGACACATGACCTATCAAGACAACACTTTTCAACTACATCCTCAAAACAGGCTACTTACCACATGAATAGAGGACTGCATAAGTTATCCCTCTTCAGAAGAGTGGACCATCAACTTACCCAAAAACTACAGACCTAATGCTCTGACTAGTCTAATTTGTAAAGCCGTGGAATAAATTATTATGGAAGTGATCAACAAAGACATTGGCAACCTACAGACACTGGACCCATCCTAGTTTGGTTTTGTCAAAGGAAGGTCATGCCTACTTAACTTGGTACACTTCTTTGTGAGTGTCACCAAGACAATGGATGAGGGGAAAACAGTGCATTTGATACAATACTGATCTCCAGTATTGTTTACCAACTTAACAAACTAGGCATGAATCCCTACATAACTCACACTGGATTGCCAGCTAGCTCACAGATAGGGCCCAAGAAGTCAGGACAGGTGAGACCACCTCCACCAAGAGACTGGGCACCAGTGGAGTACCTCAGTGCTCAGTGCTAGGCCCGCTCCTGTTTGGGATCTACTTCTCAGAGGTCAAGGCTAATCGCAAGTGCCTCTGGTTCACCTGAATTTGGAGATATCATAGATTCCCCCCATGACATTTACATCCTTCAAGAGTGTCTAACACAGACTAATGACTGATGACAAAGCCACAGATTAAAACTCAATGCCAAGAAGTGCATTATAGTGCCTTTTGGAAAAAAGTCTACTCAGGTTAATTACTGTATTGATAAGACTCCCCTAAGAGATGACTCAGTAGTTAGGGATTTGATATATGTATAACGTAATCTGATCTTTGACCAATGCATAGCCGTGATAGTAAGAAAATCATTGAATGCAGCCCAACTTATAAGGAAGGGTATAGCATCCACATTCAAGTAAGTTATAGTATCAAAATGTAGTGAAAGCTTCCAAAAGTCACTTTTAACCAAAAAGAAAGCTGTAGGTATGGAGTGAAGACAAAACGAACTGGCAATACCCAGTATTTATTTCCACACACTGTCAAAGAATCATCCACACGCTGTCACAAAATCATTAACGCTTTTAAAAAAACATCTATGCGTTTTCGTCCCCATAAACTAGGACTTCATCAGATGAATAAAAAAACCCTATCATCTGTATTTATACTGGTTTAAAACTAATAATCTAATCTAATCTAAACTAGTAGTAAGTACAGCACTCATGGATATAGTTTTAAAGAACAACTTCTTAATTTTTAATGGTGAACTTTTCAAACAAATACAGGGAGTATCCATGGGGGCTGCTTGTGCCCCTACCTTTGCGAACATTATCTTAGCAAAATGGGAAGAAACCTTTGTCTTGCACTCTAAATGTAAGTCTTGTTGGTCTCTATATCACAGATTTCAGGATGACATAGTTATTTTTTGGACAGAGAGTAGTGAAAAATTCGAAGAATTTATGATATATATAAGTAATACCACTAATTTTCTCAAGTTTACGTACAAAAAATGATACAATGTTCTTCAATACTTGGATTTAGAAATTTATAAAGTAAATAATGAATTAGAAACCAGGATACATAGGAAAGACACGTTTTGCAACTCGTTCCTTCACTATAACAGTGCACATCCTTTACACTATAAAAGGAATATAGTGAAGGGACAATTTGTAAGAGGTTGTAGAATGACTAGTTTGGAGAATGATTTTTCTGCGGAATGTGAATTACTGGAACAAATGTTTCTGGAAAGGGGGTACCCCAACGAATTTATTAAGAAAATTAAGTCCGAAGTTGTAAATGGTAGAAAAAATAGATTCAAACCTATTAAGGGGATTATGATTAATAATGAGAAGGAAGAATATGAAAGGGTAAATAAAGAATTAGAAAATCCAGGTACATATCAACAGGCATTGGTTTTGGAATATAATGCAACTAACTTTACTATAAAAGGAACTTTTCAAAAGGAGTGGGAAAGATTTATTGCCCTTACTGACTTGGAAGACATACCGAAGTCACTACCAAAAGTGGTCTATAAAAACTCTAGTAGCATAAGAAACATTTTAGAAAATCAAAATAATAACAGTGGTAACCAAATGAATTTTTTTAAGGAAGGTGGAAAGAAAATAGGCACCTTCAAATGTGGTAGGTGCAATCAATGTGGATATATTTCTAATAAAGAAGAGATTTTTTTGGAAAGTAGAAAAAGATGGATACAAAGTAAAGGGTATTACAGTTGTGACACCAAGGGAATTGTATACCTTGCTATATGTCAAAAATGTGGTTCGTTTTACGTAGGGAAAACAGAGAGAACCCTGAAAAGGAGAATATAAGAACACATTTATGACATTTCAAAAGGAAAGGAAACAAATGCATTATTTAAACACTCCAAAACATGTGAAGGGTATAAATTCCATTTTTCAGTACTGGATCAAATTAAATATGATATTAGGGGTGGTATATGGGGAAGAGAAAATTGAATATAAAGAATTGTGGTGGCAAGTAACACTGGAAGCAGGTAGATTTCCAGGGTTGAATGAACACCTGTCCATATTACCACTACTCAAAATAAGGGCTGCCAAAATATAAAAAGGACAAAATACTAAGGTAATAATTTTTTAAGACAATAGATGGCACTGTTCCCTATGAGTTGTAAATAGCACAATGGTCTTATTAAATATAGTACTTATTTTTGCTTCAAATAAGCTATGCAAAATACATTTTTAAAAAAGGTTATGATTTTATAAATATTTATATATTTAATGGATTTATTAATAAGTTTTTAATTTTTGATAAGGAATAAAATGAACTTAATATACTATATTTAAATGAACTAATGAATATTTATGAGCACACTAGAATTTGATTGTTTGAAATGTAATAAAGGAACATTATTGGATTATTAGTTTTAAACCAGTATAAATACAGATGATAGGGTTTTTTTATTCATCTGATGAAGTCCTAGTTTATGGGGATGAAAACGCATGGATGTTTTTTTAAAAGCGTTAATGATTTTGTGACAGCGTGTGGATGATTCTTTGACAGTGTGTGGAAATAAATACTGGGTATTACCAGTTTGTTTTGTCTTCACTCCATGCCTACAGCTTTCTTTAAGTTATAGTATCACTTGACTAATACCTTACCCAGGGGCGGCTCGTGGCATCGGACTGCCGGACTGCAGCCCCCTCAGCTCAGTTGACTTAGTTGCTTAGTTTATGATTTTTTAATGTAAAAAAAAGAAAAATCTTTTTTTGCACTTTAAATTTCGAGTCCGCGACTCGAAAGTATGTGCATGCGCATTGCGCACTGCGCACGTCAATCGCAGTTTTAAACAGCACTTTTTTTTTTTTCCTTCTTGCATTGTTTTCATTGCAGCCCGGAGGATGCAATGAAGGCATTATTGTGATGGCCCAGAAGTCTATGCGGTTGAGTACAAACCGCATAGACTTGGAAGGGGCTCGGACTGCGACGTCCGCAGGCACGTCATGACGTGCTTGCTGGAAAAATGCTGCTGATTGGTTGTCGCTCTCTTCCCGGGCTTTATGTGCTGGGAAAAGAGCGAGAATCAGTCAGTTCAGTTTAGCTTGGCTTCAGCTTTGCTTAAACTGTTTGTGATCATTTTATTTTACTTTCATTTCTGATTTGGAATCGCCGTTTTTTTTTGGGTGGATTTATCATTTTGACAGCGCCTGTAGAAGAAAGAAGAAGGAAGAAGAAGAAAAGTACAGAGTGAAGGACGGGGTAGAATTAAGTAAGTAATTATGTTAAGTCTGCACCTCACATTTATTTTCAGGAGTCATCAAGGATAGGAATCTTACTTTTTCAGTTTTGAACTCATTAGTAACTCCACAGGTAACAGCCCAGCACATTGTACAATCAGCCTTATCTGGTGTCCTTACAGACTCTCTCTTTCAGACAATTATGCCTCATTTTCAGTTGGTGTCTGAAGTTTTCAAAAACCTGTATATTCACCTTCCGGGTTTTTTCTCCTTGTGTATAAGAAGAGGGTCGGTCATTGTTCTCAAAAATGTATACAGGCTCTTCCCCACAACAGACAGAAAGTCTGTTTTTTTTTGCTGCAGTTTAGGATTAAAAAGGGAGGTCAGAAGGTAGAAAACCTTTGTGATCAATAGCTGGTTAACTATATTATTTCTGGCAGTCTCCTTCTAATAACAAGAAAAGACATTTGACAGGAGATGTGTCAGTTCTGCTTCTCCAATATCCAACCCTCTGTTACCTGGTCATCACTGTATACCTTCACAAAGTACTAGACCTTGGATTTGTATTCCCAGAGTTCAGTTTCATTTAGCAGAGCTATCTTGTATGGTTTTCTAACATCATTTCTTCTATATGCGTTTATCTCCTCCTTGTACTTCAATGGTAGACAGTTTGAGAATCTGTGCAATGATAGTGTCTACTTCAGAAATCATCTTGAAGTAACATATTAGGATATGAGTATCCACCTTTTGTGCATCTTGAGAAGGACTTCTTAAGTGGGTCATTTATTTAACCTCATGCTGTACCCCTTTGAATTTAGCTGTCTCCATTGATTATTTAGGTATATAGTTATAAACTAAGGATATTTGGTAAAAAGTGTTATAAGCTCTAATAGTCTGTCTTATAGAAATATTGGTTTCTGGAGTGTCACCTGTTTAAATAAACAAAATGGGTCTGCAGTACTGATGGTGCCCTTTAGATAAATGACATTGGTACAGTCCATGGGAAGAGGTATTTGTGTGTGTGTGTGTGTGTGTGTGTGTGTGTGTGTGTGTGTGTGTGTGTGTGTGTGTGTGTGTGTGTGTGTGTGTGTGTGTGTGTGTGTGTGTGTGTGTGTGTGTGTGTGTTTATCCTGTATCTCTAACAAATACAAGCATTGAGTTTTTTCTCCCACTGTTTGCTAATGAGTGCTAAGCAATATAAAAGTAAGTGTTATAGGTAGTCTCCAGTTCTGAAGTCCTGCTTGAAGCTGAACACGCAAGTTGAGTATTTGGTTAGTAGTACAAGCTGATATTCTGGTGCCTTGTACACAATATTGCATTTACTTGAATAGCAGGTAAAACAGGATTAACCAAACTCCAGATGTAGAATGCTATCTGCCACTGTTTAACAACATGAGTAGGGATAGAACATAACTAGATATATTTCTTAGAAAAGATGACTCTGAAACTTACTCAGCCATGGAGAGTTACTCAACCTTAGCAAAGTAGCTCATGAATAAAAAATATCACCACAACTCAACTTTATATGGCATGATTAGGACCAGGAGACTACAGAGGAGGCTCCTGTGGGACGGTGGAGGGAACATATTCCTCGGACAAAACTATTATTGAGGACAACTGCACAGAGTTACACTGTATGAATACACATAACCAAATACTAAATGTATTCCTGAGGAAGAACAGCATGAACGTTACAGTGCATGAATATGTTTAACCTAATACTAAATATATTTCGCAGAGAGAGCAGTAGAGATAGTTACACTGCTTGAGTGTGCAAATCACAATACTGAATGTACCTTTGAGGTGGAGGAAGAGGAGGAAGGTACCAGTGGTTATGCTGCAGGTCTGGAGATGACAAAGGACCAGACGGATTGTTTAGAAAGGATGGTGAGACATACAGGCATTGTGGGGGGAGGAGAGGTAACATATAAAGTCAGACAGATTTCTGAGAATGAATGGTGCTAAGTAGGCAATCCGGAAGGAGAACTGCACTCCTGTGTTGGGGTAACAAAAATAAATATAGCTCTGTAGGAAGAGAATGATGTGATGTAATAATGCTAAGTTTGTTTAGCAGATGGCTTGGTGTTTGTGCTGTAAAATGCAAAATAAAACTTTCAAATGAAGTCCAAATCATCATGGAAGTAAATCAGTATGCACATTAGTGTTTATGGTAATTGGAGTGAAATAGCCAAGTAATGGGATCATTGGAATGGCTGCAGGAGGAGGCTCCATTTGACCATGATTTTGTGAGGGGGAAGGGTGGCAAAGGTAGACAGCCCCAGCTGAACTATACCTCCCAACTGTCCAGATTTTCAAAGAATGAATAGATTTTTGCTTCTTATTTTTGGTTTGTTCCTCATAAACTTTGTGGCAAATCATTTAGGAATTAAGTCACTAAATGACACACTGAGTTTCAGACTTCATAACCAATGCATGCTAAAATAAGACTTGTTCTATCAACTGTCTCAGTTTATACAAGAGCAATTTTTAGTACTGTTTATATGTTCCCCCAATATATTTGGCCCTGTCCAGATTTACTGCATTAACAGGTTGAGAGGTACATACATGCAAATTGCTTTATAGAATTAGGCATAGCCAAATCTCTAAACTGTCCCTGATTTTGGCTCAAAATGTTGCTCTTCCCCTAATAATCCCTCCGCAAAATAGCAATTTTGGAAGAAAACATGGAGGGTTTACAATTAAGAAATAACTGTAATCATAGTTATAGATTACTTTTTATTTCAGAAATGCATGTAGATTATTTTATTTTGTCAGCTGCTCAAGTTAGCAGTACTAATATTAAAGTGTTCCTTCTTTGACAGGTTCCCAGCTGTATTGTGTGGCTATTTTATATTTTTACATCAAAATTTTGGTCTATTTTTCATAAAATTGTGTTTTTTTTGGCAAATTAGTGACAAATCATTAAAGACTGAAGTTAGAAAATGACAGACATTTGAGTTTCAGATTTCATACCATTCAGAAAATTCATACTAATAAGACCTATTCTATTATCTTTCTAAGTTTATAAGAGCAATATTTTTAAAAATTTCCCTTGTTTTTGGGCCTTTGTCCCACTTCTTTGTATGGCTTTGTCCAGATTTCTTGCACTGAGGTTGAGAGGTATGACAAATGTGTCAGGGCCATCACAAGTCAGCCAGAGACATTTCAAACTGTGACATACTTGTTGCACCCCACTCCCCCATGTAGTGACTCTGGATGTGTCGAAGCAAGGCAAGGAGTAGTTATGCAGTGTAAATGTGCAGGCTATCCCACCCATTCAAGGTAGACACAAGTACTAGAGTGGCTTTTCATCTGTCCTTGATTTTTACAGAATGGTCTGGTTTCTGCATATTTTTTGTACTGTTGATTTATGCTTATTACTCAAAGTGCCTGTTGCTCTGTGTTTAAGTAGCAATACATTAATGACCATCAGGTAAGCTTGGCTGAGATTGCAAGATGCAAGTAAGCTTTAATAAGCATATTGTTAAAGAATTGCCAACATTGAAAGCCTTTCTGTTGCCATGTAGAGAATACTTAACTAGATAATGTATAATCCTTGGGTATTGAAATGCATATGCCAGTATTTGTAATAAAGGACAGAATTGCATTAAGAGTCTCATTACACTTGGAGACTTCCAGTCATCTCTGCAGGCTTTACCCGTAAACCGAATGCCAATCGCGTGGTCCATAACCTGTACAGTAATCCTTTTAAGCAATGGATCTTGAGCTTATTTCTTGTTTGCTTTTCATTTTTTACTTTGATCATGTTTTCCCCATGAAACAAGTAGATGTCAGGCAGCAGGCCTTTTTTTGGATAAGGAACATTTTTACAAGTGGGGGCATCAGAGATTTCTACTTTCAGCATGTTACTTGTTACTTTAATAAAGCTGAATATAAATTATAATTAGAACTGCAGTGCAAGAAGTGGTTTGAATTGAGTGCCGCTTGTTTTTCTTATACTTGATTTTGACTGGCATTCCATTAATGTATTTAATGTATTTAAAAAAAAAGTAATTTATTTTTTCATGCCTCACAACATTTTTTATTTCCATCTAGATATTAAGCTGTCATGCAGCCAATGCATTGACATATTTTTATTCTTCTACACTTCATTTTGTCTTGATTGGACTCTCATAATGACGGTTTGGCACCAAGTGCAGTATATTTAGTTTTTGTGGTTTGTTACTACAGGTGTGTGTGTGTGTGTGTGTGTGTGTGTGTGTGTGTGTGTGTGTGTGTGTGTGTGTGTGTGTGTGTGTGTGTGTGTGTGCGTGGTAGGGAATACCTCAGGCTTGAACCCTGTACCTTGTATGCAGGTGTTAAAGACCTGAATTCCCTACCCACCACCATTTGTAAAAAAAATTGCAGATTTTTGCCTCATATTTGATCTGATCTGTTCCTCATAATATCTGTGGTTTGTAAATATTGCAATGCTTGATATTTGATGGTGCAGTGGTAGCATTGTTGCCTCACAGCTGCAGGTTCTCAGGTTTGATTTTTGGCTGGGGTGCCTTCTTTGTGGGGTCTGTATCTTCTCCCTGTGTTTGTGTGGGTTTGCTTTTGTGTCCTCCCATGTTACAAAGACATGTCTGCATTATTTCTTCCTGGGCCTCTGCTGAATTTTTTTTTGTTCCAAGTCAGACTGTCCTGATTAACAAATGTTAAATAAAATTGACAGGCATTTGAATTTCAGACTTCAGGTTTCTGAATGTTTAATTACTTGCATATTTGATGGTGCAGTGGTAGTATTGTTGCCTCACAGCTATAGGTTTTCTGGTTTGATTCTTGGCTGGGTGCCTTCTGTGTGGAGTCTGCATCTCCTCCCTGTGTTTGTGTGGATTTGCTCTGGTGCCCTGTCATTTTACAAAGACGTGTCTGCAGTATTAATCCTTGGGTCTCTGCTGAAAATTGTTTTTGTTCTGTCAGCAGTAAAATTGACAGGCATTTGAATTTCAGACTTCATGTTCTTCAGAATACATAGTAACACAACCTTTTTTCTAGCAATTTTCTAAGTTTATAAGATGAATATTTGAAATTTGTCCCTATTTTTGGGACTGTATTCCCCCATTATTGGCTTCGACCAGGTTTTTGGGCTAAGGTTGACAGCTATGGCAAGAACTGAATTCACTGAATATGTTTGAGGGCTGTATTCCCTCATTACTGGGCTTGTCCAGGTGTTTTGTACTAAGAGGTTGACAGCTATGGTGAGAACTGAATTCACTAAATGATAGCCATTTAAGTTTCAGTCTTCCTCTCTTTTACAAAGCAGCTGATTTGGCGTAGTGGTATGTTACTCTGACTGTTTTGCTCAGGGACCTTGGCAGTAAAATGTATGGTGGTAACACAGCATTTTATTCTAGCAACTTTCCAAGATTATACAAGTAATGTTTAATGTGTCCCTGGTTTTTGGGCTTTTGACCCCCCCCCCAATACATTTTGGCTTTTTCCAGTTTTCTTGTGCTGCGAAGTTGAGATACAGTTGAGTATTGAATAGATTTTACAAGGAGCTGAGAGCTGCAGGGGAACAGAAGTTTAGTGTTTTGCCTTGTTAATAGCACAACAGGTTGTGTACTTGCTTTTGATGCAGAAGGCTGTGGGTTCTACTCCCACAACGGGTGGATGCTGCCGTACTGAGAATGTTCTCCTTGGTGAAGATGCTAACTATGAGTCTGTTATCAGTTTGCCATCCATTTTCTCTTGCAATATTATTACTAGCTTATCATTTTTTAATGTAATATAGGCAATTTATTCCTGAGGGGCAACAGACACTTTATTTTTCGATGAAACCATGAAATATAAAGATGATTGCTAGCAGCAACCTCTTCATTAGTTACAGATTTCTTTAATGTGTAATTATTTAGATGACTTTTACTTCAGAGATTGTGCATATTTACTGATAATGGACTGTAGAATTGTGCATATTTACTGATAAAGGTGGACTGTAGAATTGTGCATATTTACTGATAATGGTGGACTGTAGAATTGTGCATATTTACTAATAATGGTGGACTGTAGAATTGTGCATATTTACTAATAATGGTGGACTGTGGAAGTCTGAGTAGACTTTTTTATGATAAATGTTCTGAACTGGGCAGTTTTGCCATTATGGGTGCATGCGTTTTGTTTCATTGCTTACTAGAAAAATGTTCAAAACAAATTTAAAACACCCTCTAACAACTGTACTGTATTGTACAAGGAATATAATTTTAGTACAATGAGGAAGGTGTATCAAAGAGCACATGTATGTTGCAAGGGGTCTATGATTTGAAAACAGCCCAAAATTAATCTTTATCTGCCACTGGCAAAATGTATTTTCTTTGAATGTGGGTTTCAATGCTGTTTCAATGAATGTGAGTTTCAAGGGCAGAGAAGTTTTAATGCTAAGTTTTCATTGTGAGACTGCATTGCTTTGTTTAGCAGATGACTTAGTGTTTGTGCTGTAAAATACAAAATAAAACTTTCAAATGAAGTCCAACTCATCATAGAAGTAAAGCAGTATGCACATTAGTGTTTATGGTAAATGGAGTGAAATACCCAAGTAATGGTTCACTGGAATGGCTGCAGAGGCTCCATTCAACCATGATTTTGTCAGGGGGGAAGGGCAGCAAACTCAGACAGGCCCAGCTGAACTATACCTCCCAACTGTCCAGATTTTCAAAGAATGAATAGATTTTTGCTTCTTATTTTTGGTTTGTTCTTCATAAAATTTGTAGTTTTCTGGCAAATCATTTAGGAATTAAGTCACTAAATAATGATACACTGAGTTTCAGACTTCATAACCTTCAGAAAAATGCATGTTAAAGTAAGAGCTGTTCTATCAACTGTCTCAATTTATACAAGACCAATATTTAGTACTGTTTATATGTGCCCCCAATATATTTGGCCTTGTTCAGATTTACTGCATTAACAGGTTGAGAGGTACATGCAAATAAATTGCTTTATAGAATTAGGCATAGCCAACCTCTCAACTGTCCCCGATTTTGTCTCAAAATGTTGCTGTTCCCCCTAATAATCCCTCCGCAAAATAGCAATTTTGGAAGAAAACATGGAGGGTTTAAAATTAAGAAATAACTGTAATAATCAAAGTTATAGATTACTTGAAATGCATGTAGATTATTTTATTTTGTCAGCTGCTCAAGGTAGCAGTACTAATATTAAAGTCTCCCTTCTTTGACAGGTTCCCAGCTGTATTTTGTGTCTATTTTATGTTTTTGCATCACATTTTTGGTCCATTTATTCATAAAATTGTGTTTTTTGGCAAATTAGTGACAAATCACTAAAGACTGAAGTTAGAAAATGACAGACATTTGAGTTTCAGATTTTATACCCTTCAGATTTTATACCCTTCAGAAAATTCATACTAATGCAAGACCTATTCTATTATCTTTCTAAGTTTATTAGAGCAATATTTAAAAATTGTCCTTATTGTTGTGCCTTTGTCCCATTTCTGTGTATGGCTTTGTCCAGATTTCTTGCTCTTGAGGTTGAGAGGTATGACAAATGTGTCAGGGCCATCACAGTCAGCCAAAGAAATTTCAAATTGTGACATACTTGTTGCACCCCACTCTCCCATGTAGTGACTCTGGATGTGTCCAAGCAAGGCAAGGAGTAGTTATGCAGTGTGTCCCCCCCATCAAAGGTAGACACAAGTACTACAGTGGCTTTTCATCTGTCCTTGATTTTGCAGAATGGTCTGGTTTCTGTCATATTTTTGTACTGTTGATTTATGCTTATTACTCAAAGTGCCTATTGCTCTGTGTTTAAGTAGCAATGCTTTAATGACCATAAGGTATGCTTGTCTGGGATTGTAAGATGCAAGTAAGCTTTAATAAGCATACTGTTAAAAAATTCCCAACATTGAAAGCCTTTCTGTTGTTGCCATGCAGAGAATACTTGACTAGGTAATGTATAAGCCTTGGGTATTAAAGGACAGGATTCCATTATTTTAAAAAGCTCATTACACTTGTTGGAGACTTCCAGTCATCTCTACAGACTTTACCCGTAAACTAAACAGAATGCCAATCATGTGTATTCCATAACCTGTACAGTAATCCTTTAAGCAATGTATCTTGAGCTTGTTTCTTGTTTGCTTTTCATTTTTAACTTTGATCATGTTTTCCCCATGAAACAAGTTGTCAGGCAGCAGGTCTTTTTTGGATAAGAAACATTTTTACAAGTTGGGGCATCACAGAGATTTCTATTTTCAGCATGTTACTTGGTACTTTAATAAAGCTGAATATAAATTATAATTAGAACTGCAGTGCAAGGAGAAGTGGTTTGAGTGGAGTGCTTCTGGTTTATCTTATACTTGATTTTGACTGGCATTCCAGTAATGTATTTAAAAAGTAATTTATTTTTTCATGCCTCACAACCTTTTGTTTCCATCTAGATATTAAGTAAGCTTTCATGCAGCCAATGCATTGAAATATTTTTATTCTTCTACACTTATTTTTGTCTTGATTGGACTTTCATAATGATGGTTTGCCACCCAGGGCAGCGTATTTAATTAAAGTTAGTTTTTGTGGTTTTGAGAATAGCTCCTCCCCTTTCTAGTTGACCACACCCATTCCCCATTGACCCCACCCATTCAGCTGTCTCCTGCAGCCCCCCTGTGATTTGAAGTCAACAGCCGCCACTGACCTTACCAAACCCATCACTGAGCACAATGCCCCCCCCCCTTCGGCATATACCTGACCAGGCATATGCAACAGCTGAAATGCCCACAGAGGTTCCTTATGAAGAGAATTCAGGGTATTAACACATAGTCCTATACAGATCACCTTAAAGCCGCATGTGTATATTCAGTATCCTACAGGTTATTGAGAGGCGATCTGTGTCTGGCATATGACATCCCCAGATCCTGCCTTCACTGACCTTTTGCACATCCATAAGATGAATAGCATCAGAAACACTAGATCCAAGGAGTTGAAATTTGCTTGTGACATGAATAGAACAAGCTGGCAAGATATAGCTATGTGTCTTGAGGGATCCCTACATTCTGGAGTAGGCTCCCCATCCATGTGAAGCAGAGACCATTTGTAACCCTATTCAAATGTAACCTTGACCATTGGGTATGAAATTGAAAATTCACCTCTGGTTTGATAGACAGAGGCCAACAGTAAATATTCTCTAACTAGCATACCCTCCCCACTAAACCTTGGGCAGTCTCCTTACTAACATATCCCTCTAAATAGATGTTCATGTTACATGGGGACACAGTTGGGTTGGTTTACGAAGCTAGGCTTATAACAGCCATGGTGGTTGGTAGCCTGTGAACCTATAAGATTCATTAGGCTGATGGGTGTTAATTCCCATGTTCTGTGGTAGGTTCCCCACCTTGTGGAGAGACATCACATCAGCAGTGCTCCTCTCCCATGAGACAAAACCAGTGGCTAGGCTCAGGCTGAATAGGTCAAGGAGTGCATCCACCATTGTTTACTTGTACAGCTAAATTGACAACTATGTTATCAGGTCCTGTGGATGAGGTATTCTTTGTTTTGGAGAGCACTTTCGGGATATACTCTTTTGTGATGGTTAGTCTCCTCAGTCCATTAGGGATAAGTCTGTTTGGAATAGATGTTGAGGGGATCAGAGGGCATATGCCAGCGAACTGAGTGCCCTTCTCCTTAAATGACTGTTAAAGAGCTTATTTGAAGAATGCTAATGTATCACCATAGTAAGATACACCTGAATTGCACCTGTCTTAAGTAATTTTGAACAAATTTTGGTAGGATTTCTCACATTTATAAAAGCTTCCCTCTAAACTTTTGGACAACCACCCTCGGGGTGGGGCTCAGCCACTGACATTTTAAGCTATATCATGCTTTCTTCAGTGCTTGAGCTCTTCCCTTTTCCCATCATGCAGTTGTTTCTTTTTTCAACCCCTCCGATCTCATTTGTCACCATGCTGTACATAGGATCATAGGAGCTTACTAGGCTATTGGCCCTGAGGCCCTTATAAGCCTAGCCATGAGTTTACCCCAAGTTTAGACAAGTCAGCACCCAGAGTCCCTGTCCAGCAGGGACACAGGTGGAATTCCAGGAGTGTATTTTCTGTTTCCCATCCAGTTATCCAGGTTGCGCTTAAAAAGGGATAATGAGATACTCTGCTTGACGTGGAGAGGGAGTCTGTTCCACAGATGGGGGAGTCTCTGGGACACAAATCTGTCCCATCAGCAAGTCCTATTGATATCACAGACCAGGTTGAGGTTGCGCTTATGGGTTGCTCGAGTGCAGCTTGACTTGTAGATATGCAGCAGTCTCTTCAAGGCGGAGTCTGAGATTGCTTTGTATGCCAGACAAAAGTCACCTCTGTGGAGTCTGTATGAAACTGAGTAGAGGGACAGGGATTTTAGCCTATCTGTGTAGGGTAGGTGTTTGATGCCCTGGATTCTCCTGGTGAGGAACATCTGTGATCTCTACAGCTGCTGCATGTGATTTGCAAGGTACATGCTGAAAGGGTCATTGTACACAATAATGGGTCTTATAAGGGAAGAATACAGGGACCTCTTTGTCCCTGGTTGAGATACCCTTACTTATGAGGTGGGCCATGTAGAAAGTTTTTCGTACAATGGAAGCAACATAGTGGTCAAAATCGTTGCTATCAGCCTGGGTACCGAAATCCCTCACTATTGATTCTGTACTTACGACATTGTTATTAATGTGATAATATGTGGGGACGTCACTTTCCCCAAAGGGGATGATGATGCATTTTTTGGCATTCGGCTTGAGGCCATGTTTCTGGCACCAGTCATATGTGTGGGTGAGACCCTCTTGAAGGACATCCATATCACTTGGGGAATTGATGATTATGCCTAGCTTGCAGTCATCTGCAAACTTGGTCAGCCATAGCCAACTGGTTTTGGCCTGCACCTCAGAGAAGTATATCCCAAATAACAGAGGTCCCAAGACTGACCCCTGGGGTATGCAGCTCATTACAGGCCCACTGCTTGAGGTAGCTTCCCCTATTTTGATTAGGTAGGTTCTATCAGTGAGCCAGTTTGCTACCCATCTGGCAACATATGGATTGATGCCTAGTTGTGAGAGTTTATCTACTTTGTCCAAGTGGGGAATAGTGGTGAAGGCTTTGGCTAGGGCAAGGTAGGCAGTGTGCACCGTCTTCCCCTCGTCCATGGCTTTTGTGACTGTTTCAAAGAAGTCGGTCAATTTTAACAGGCATAACCTCCCCTTGACAGAGACAAACTGTTTGGGATCAAGTGTTTGGAGGTTGCCAATGTCCTTGTTAATGAGGTCCATGATAATCTGTTCCATGGCCTTGCAGATCAGGCTAGTTAGGCTGATGGGTCTGTAATTTCCTGGATCGGTGGACACTCCACCTGTGTGTAAAGGGATGACACTGGCTGTCCTCCACTCGGCTGGGGCAAGGCCGGTACTCAGGCTTTAGTTGAATAGGGTGCCTAATGGTGCTGCAAGTTCATGCCTGAGTTCATGTAGGATGCAGCCTGGGATGTTATCGGGTCCCATGGAGGCTGTATTTTTTGCCTTTGAGAGAGCAGTGATGACCTGTTCCCTAGAGATAAGGGGTGGGGGGCAGGTACTGTGGATGTCTTGATTTACTGATGTGGGGAACAGAGTGGAGAAGTTTTTGCTGAATCTGTCAGCCAGTAGATTGGCTATATCTACAGCATTTGTGTATGTTGTATCCTTGATCACCAGTTCTGAACAGTTCTGGGTGCGTCCTTTGAGATTTTGGACATATGTGAAGAAGGCCTTATGATTATCTCTAGTAGATGTAGCCAATTTGGACTTGAAGTTGGCTTTAGAGTTTTTTACTAGTGGTCTTATTTGCTTGTTCAGGCCAAGTAGAGATTGCTTCCAATCAGGCACCTGCTCCTTCTTGGTCTTGGACAGCAATTTTTTCCTTTTGTTTTATAGTTTATTTATTGCAGATGTCCACCAGACAGGTTTACTCTTCCTTGTGGAGGATGATTTTGTCCTGTTAGATTTTCCCGATTCCATGCATGTATATAAATGCTTGTATAGTACGTCGGTGTAGATTTGGACACTGGTGTCAGTTCCTACAGTGGGGGAGGGGACTGTGAAGCTATTTATACCATCCCTCAGGAGGTTGTAATCAGCTTTGGAAAAGTTTTTTTGTTTGACCCTAACTAGAGGGGGGGGGTCAAGGGAGATGGTGACTTCGAAAGTTACCACTTTATGGTTGAATCTTACCAGGGAGAATGATACTGTAGGGGTGCTACAATGGTTTCTCAGGCATGGTCCTTTAGCACTCTCAAGTTTCAGATAAGTGTCATTTTCATATTTTTCATTTAGACATTTCTTTCAAAACTTTTCTTCACTTTATTCCATTTTCCAGTAGTTATAAGTAAAAAAAAGAAAAGAAAAGAATTCTCTCTATCTGCATTGCTCCTGAATAGGCAAGGAATAATTTCCTACTATCTTTTCTATGATAAGTGGTAAAATTCTGGTCGCCAGATATGCTGTATAACATTGTTTCCTTCTTGTGCTGTTTAGTACTTCAGTATTTGTAATTTGTTTCTTTTGTGGCTAATGTGAAATTTATATTAGTTACTGTTAGTCTAGTTGTAATGTAATTTTTTTGTATGCTTGTGTGCACAGTGCATTTATTTGATTCAGTGTGGAAGAAAGCTTTAGGCTTTAAAAATGTGTGGGGACAAGATTCTACCCCAAGACACACACAACTTCTGCACTCTGTGCCCGAGTCTGGAGCACCTTCAGGTCTCATGTGAAATTTGTAAGGTGTTTGGGTCACATTCTCTATTAGAGAGAGATGCAACAAGTTAATACTGAAAGGTTATCTCCCTTCTGATTTTTGAGCAAACCAGACAACCAGAAAATTGGGGAGGAAAGAGAGAAAGATCAGATGGAAACCAAGGTAACTAAGCCCTTCCCCATTCCATTAAGCCTCTGCTGTAATCTGCTGGGAGCCACCTTCACTGAAGTCATCAGTTCAAGAGCCTACCTGCACTGAAACAATAGTAATTTCTGACTGGTTACATAGGAGAACACCCTCCAGAGATGGAACTTTCTGGATTTCTTGACTCCCAACCTCCCCCTGCTTCCATGCTAAGATCAACCAGGTCTTTCAGGACTGTTGCAGATATCAACTGGATCAGATGATGAGGATAGTTGGCAATATACTAGACACCTTGAAACTTCCCTTTAGCAAAGATCCCAAGCCACTTCTGGGTCTTCTGAAGACTTCCACCCAGAAAGTGCATATGTAAGAAGAGACACACAAATTCACTTATGGAATCTTTTACCCCAGAAACTAATGATGAAGAGGAAGGCATCCACCATCATCTCCTGATCACAGTTTTGGGGAGATCATGGAATTGATGCATCAGAGGAGTTCTTGGCCCACCTGACCCTCCTTCCCCACATTAGTAAGTGCTGTTTGATGAATTTAGGTTTATTCCCTCTACTTCTTGGGTTGTCCCTGCAGTCATGTAACTGATCATCCTTGTGGTGGAGAGTGCATGCCATGAGCCTAATGTTGAATCCATGCCCTGCAAACCTGACAAAAGTTTGAGCCCACACAAGGACAGACCACACAGGAGCAAAGGGCATCTTGGTGGTTCTATTATTGAGATGGCCGCCTTTACTTCCAGGGTGGTCTCTCCAGTCCGAATACTTGACCTGGTGCTGGAGAGGGCATGGCAGGAGCCAGATATTGAACCCATGCCCTGCAAGCCAGATAAAATTTTGCACCCAGCGAAACTGTATTGAAGCAAGAGCTGTATTGTAGATTCTGTTATTGTGACAGCATCCAAGAAAAAAGGAATTTTGGAGGAATGTTTCACAATTCATCTACCTAATAAGGAATCTATGATGATGAATGGAGAAGTATGCCTCTGCATTGGGCATTAAACTGTATTACACATAGGACAAGGTTCCAGAAAGACCTGGCAGAACAAACACTTGACTCTCTGCAATGCTATCCTACCCAGACATCAGGAAGCAACTTTTGTCCATAGTGTCCATCATGCTGTCTATCAGCACTCTCTCTATGTGGCCGATCAATAACACAATGGATGGAACGATAAGAGCAGTGGGCACCAGAATTGCTATATACCATCTTAACAAGTTGCATCTTTGTGAGTTTGTAGACTTTGATGGGACCTTGTTGTTTTGTCTCAAAGTCAAAGAGAATTTTCTTTAAAAATAAAAAGGAAGGAAAGACATTATTTGCAATTGGAGTCTGCCTTGAGACCCCTCAGAGATCTGGTTTAAATACTTAAAACTTCTTCCCTTTGATTCTTTTTCAGAACGAGAAGACTCTTCAAAAGATGTAGATCAGCAGAGCAGATGATGTTCCACTACTGAGGCCAGCCTTGCTGTGACATCTTTGCATTTACTGCCCCTACAATACAGCATCTTCTTTGCCTATTCCCTCCACAGGGACAGATAGAAGATGCTCTGGTCCTTCCTTAGCCACTTCAACTCCTTTACTCATTCCCACCCCTTCTTCTCATGAAAAAGTTTCTGTAGGAAGCATCTATGTGCAAGGCCTCAGTTATCCTCATTGCCCCCTTTAGGCCCAGCCAAATTTGATTCCTTAAGTTGTGGCCTAACCTCAAGAAGCAGCACTGGCTGCTAAATCTTCATCTCAGATCAAATGTTGCATCCATCAAGTAAATCTCACATGGATACTTCCTCACTGAAAGTAATCACATGGTTTCTCCAGTTCTAGTGATGGCCACTGATTCTTCCTTTTCTTCCAGGGTTATTAAAATCCTTTCAGCCTTATAGAAAGACACCACTAAAAAAATCTAAAAAAGGGAAATGGAAAGAATTTTCACTGTGGGTAGTATATCAAAGATTGGACACCTTCTCAGTTTCCCTTTCTTTGGTGCTTTAGATGTTCTTCGTGTTTCACTGTTGCAGTCCTGACTTGTGGAATTTCTGCTGTGGAAGCCTTTGGCCGGCCCGACTACCTGAGTAAAATCTCCTTCCTACTAAGGCAGGTGGATGCCCTACCCTAATGTCAGTATGCTTGGGCATAAAGGGAGCCAGCTGATGCCAAGACATCTGTCTTTTCCTGCTGTTAGAGCCCAAAGCAGTGTTTCAGTGCGTTGCTCAGTCCACAACAGAGAGAAGTCTTCTAAAGCCAAGTATCCCATTGGGGAACTCTTTTCTTGCTTTAACTCATGTCAGATAAGTTTAACAATTGTCGCCACTGGGGTAAGCAAATCCCACACCAAGACTTTCATACCTTGTGTGTCACCTGTCTAGGCCCAGATCATGGTGTCTCTAGTTGTCGTTTTTGAGCCCGTTTTGGTTCTAGGACTATTAGGCGTAGGGCTGAAATCTTAGCTAGGCATCTTAGTCTGCAATCTTCTTCACGTGGTTTGATGACATCCACTGGTTGTTTCAAGGTTGAGCTCCCTAAGCGTAAGAAGGAAAAAGGAAAAAAGACCCAAGCTTACGGCCTTGGGCAACAATCATAGTCGGCCAGTCCTCCAAGGCTCGTTATCACTGAGGAATGTGAGGTGCTTTTCACAGCCCCTTCTGCAACCAAGGTGGACATGCTGTCCGGTCCCTCAGCTTCTGTGAAGGCCTTGGCTTTCAGTTCATCGGCCGGGTCTGGAGTCGCTCAGCAGACCTCAGCGTCTGATGACTGATCTTATACCAGTGACATTCCTTTGAGGCAGCAGCTGCATCAGTTCTGGCTTATAAAGAGACTTGCATCAGGATGGGGAATATACCTAGACCCAAGGCTAAAGCTACCTCTAAGAAGGGTTCTATCTTAGCTCTACCAACTCCCACACTCAGCAGATTATCAGCAAGACCTAGTCACGTTAGCTGAGGACCTCATCTCTTTAGTTAGAGCTACGCAACCCCTTTTGGAGTCTTCCTCATGGAAAAGAGAGCAGGATCTTATGCCTGAAATTTTCTCTGAACCTCCTGATTCAGATGAGGATCTGTCTTTGAGTAGGGACCCTTCCTTACCTCTATATTTTTAGATTCAGGTTCTGAGGAGAATCTGCCTTTAGCTTCACTTCCTGAGGAAAACACTTTTGGGAAAACACTCCATGCCATGAGGAAGTTGCCCAATGGGAGGTACCAACAATCTAAAAAGAGGGTTAGGGAATTCCTTGACCTTCCAGAACACAAACCTTTGGCTATTCCTCCTGTATTGGAGGTGGTAGAGGATGTTTTTATGGACTCTTCCCTGAACCCAGACTCTCTCCCTCCAGCTCATCATAAAACAGACAAGTTTTACAGGGTGCTGGACTCACATAAATACTTCTTCAAAAACCCCTCTCCTGTCCCAGAGGTTGTCACTCCAGGTCCCAAAGGAGCAAATGTCAGCCCTTCAAAGAACCCTTTACTTACTGACAAGGAAAGCAGGGCTCTTGATAGGTTTGATAAAAAAAAGTATACACTTCCACTACCCTAGCCATGACGGCCCTTAACTGCCAGCTTCATATGATACAATACCAACAATGTATTTTAGATAAAATTAAACAAAAGATTTCCTCCATGGAATAAGCATTTCTAAGAAATTGTTGGACATTTGCCATTCTAGCTCCCAAGTGGCTAGACACTCTACACTGTGGCTATGATGCTATGGAGGTCTCTTGTTGAGCTGCTGTATCTGGCTCTGTCATTAGAAGACATGCTTTGCTTAGGGAATAGATCCTACCAGACCATGTCAAATCCAAAATTATAGATGTACCTCTGGATAAGGACTTCCTTTTTGGGCCAAAGGCTGAGGCTGTGCTAAAGAAGATACAATATAAAGCTTAATCTATGCAAATCGTCAAGGACTTTCTCCAAATTCAGCCTCCTAGGTTTAGTAGGAATTTTCCCACTAAACACTGGTCTTTTTCCACTCAAGCAAAAGGCAGCCAGAGGAAGCCTCAGAGGGAAAGGCCTCAAAGGCAGCAGTGATCACAAACGCCTAGGCAGTAGTCCTCAGGAATCGCCAGGCAGCAGAGTTCTAGGCCACGGGGCCCTGGCAGAGGGCAGCAATAACTCTCTTTCCCCTATCTGCCCCCCCCTCCAGAAAAGATGGGAGGAAGACTAGGAGGAAGGCTATCTATGTTCAAAGAAAACTGGTCCCTTATTACTTCAGCCACAAAATCAAAGAGTGGAGGCCCATTTTCAGATTCATAACCTCTGCTCACAGGGCTCAGTGGAACCAGTACCAGATCATCAAATAGGGAAATGGTTCTACTCCAGTACTCCAGGCTATTCCTGATTCCCAGAGAGGAAGGCTCTTGGCACCCTGTCCTTGACCTGGGCACCCTGTCCTTGACCTGTCCACCCTCAATCAGTCCCTGCTGGTACCAAACTTTAAAATGTTGACTCTTCAAATCTTCTTCCCATGGTAGCCCCTCAGGCATTAATGGTCACCTTAGACTTACAAGATGCTTACTTGCACATTCCTATAGAGGAATCTTGCAGAAGTTTTCTTCACTTCAAGGCAGGTACCAGTCAATTTCAATTCTCTGCACTGCCCTTTGGCTTGTCTACCGCTCCCAGGGTCTTCACAAGTGTTTAGCTCCTGTGATTGTCATCTGCAGAACAAGAGGGATCCAAATTTACCACTATCTGGATGACTGCCTCATTCAAGCCACAAAGTCAGACAGAGCGTCTTAAGGATTTGACCTTCACTCAGACCCATCACACTCTGTGGGGTTCACAATAAATCTTTGAAAATCTAACACAGACCCATCCACCAGGATAGTTTTCCTGGGGGCTCTTCTGGATTCCTCCATTAAAAAGACCTCTTCTTAACTCAATACCTGTAAAGCATTATGCAGAGACAGTGCCTCTCAGCCAGGGAATTCCTCAGAGCATTAGGCTACATGGCATCTTGCATCCTCCTGATCCCTCTAGCCAGGCTACACATGAGGAAACTCCAGTGGTACCTCAAGGATCTGTGGTGCCAGCACTCACAGTCCCTAGAGACAGAAATTCCTCTGATCCCTTGCCTCAATGAAGAATTTGATTGGTGGACATAGGTTCATAGGTTCATACTAGGCTATCTGCCCTAGGGCATTTATAAGCCTAGCCAGAGTTGTGTGGCTTTCACCACCACTTAGGTTGAAGAATACTATACCCATTAGTTTGCCGTGCCTCTGTCCAGCAGTGATACAGAGATGATCCCCGGGGTAAACCTACAATCTCCCATCCGCTGGTCAAGATTCCTCTTGAACAGAGCCAGTGAGGTGCTCTGTCTCACATGGACCGGGATTCTGTTCCACAGCATAGGGAGTCTCTGGGTGATGAATCTGTCCCTCCAGCACGTCCTATTTATATCCGTGTTGAGGTTTAAGTCTCTTGCTCTTGTGGCTCTGGTGGATTTGGATTTTTTGAGGTGGAGCATGTCCATTAATTCCGGGTTGGACATGGCCTTGTATGTCAGGCACAGGTCACCTCTGAGCAGACGGTATGCGACTGAATAGAGCTGCAGTTTCTTCAGTCGGGCAGCATATGGCATATTTTTGAGCCCCTGTATCCTTTTGGTAAGGAACTTTTGGGGTCTTTCCAATTGCTGCAGGTGTCGGGTAAGATACATTCCGAATGGGGCATTGTACTCAATCATTGGTCTGATAAGTGAAGAGTACAGGGGAACAATGACCTCCCTTGATCTGGATGTGAATCCCTTCATAATCAGGTGGGCAATGTAGAAGGTCCTCCTAACCACTTTGGCAATGTGAGTGTCAAAAGAAAGGTTACTGTCAACTTGGGTCCCCAGGTCCCTGATAACCTCTTCTGTGCTTAATGGATTGCCACCTATGTGGTAACTTGGGGTTACCTTGTTTTTACCAAAGAGTATGACTATACATTTTTTGGCGTTTAGCTTAAGGCCATGGCTCTGGCACCAGTTATCCGTTTCTATGAGACCACTCTGAAGGATATCTGTGTCTGATGGATTTTCAACTATGGCGCCCAGTTTGCAGTCATCTGCAAACTTTGTCAGCCACAATCCTCCTATGTTTGCCTGCACTTCTGAAAAGTAGATGCCGAACAAGAGGGGGCCCAGGACTGAGCCCTGTGGGACACCTCTTGTGACCGGCTTGGAGTCTGACATGGCACCAGCAACTCTAACCCTGTGGGTTCTGTCCTTGAGCCAGTTTGCAACCCATCTTGTGACATATGGGTTTATATTTAAGCTGGTGAGCTTTTCTATGATACCCGAGTGGGGTATTGTGTCGAAAGCTTTTGCAAGGTCAAGGTAGGCTGCGTGAACTGCCTTACCCTCATCAATGGCCTAAAGTCGACCAAGTTCAAGAGGCATAATCTGCCCTTGACAAAGCCAAATTGGGTAGGATCCAATGTCTGTAGGTCCCCTATGTCTTTATTTATGAGTTCCATTATGATCCTCTCCATAGCTTTGCATACCAGGCTTGTTAAGCTTATGGGGCGGTAATTACCAGGGTCCGTAGAAGCACCGCCTTTGTGGAGTGGGACCACAGTTGCCGTACGCCACTCTTTGGGTATGTATCCTGTGGTAAGGCTAAGATTAAACAGCAGCCTTATGTGTGGGTTTAGTTCCTCATTGAGTTCGTAGCACACAGCCGGGGACTCCATCCGGTCCCATTGATGCTGTGTTTTTAGCTTTAGAGAGCAGCTCTCACCTGGGCATTTGAGATGATTGGGAGGCTACACTCTGCTGGGATAGATATTTCTCCTTTGGGGAGGGAGGGAGAAATTTTCACTGAACCTGTCTGCCAGTATGTTTGCAATGTCTGTGGGTTCAGTGATTTTGTATCATTTTGGACTAATTCTGAGCATATCTGGGAGTTTCCACCCAGATTTCTAACATAGCTAAAGAAGGCCTTATGATTGTCTTTTGAGTCCTTGGCAATTTTTCTCTCAAAGTTGGCCTTGGATGATTTTATGAGTGATCATAGTTTTTTACTAGTATTGATCAGAGATATCTTCCCTTTTAGGGATTTTGCTCTATCTTGTAGTAGCTTTCTCCTCTTGTTGTAAAGTTTGTTTATGGCTGGGGTCCACCAGATCGGGCGCTTGCCTTTGGTGGAAAGGGTCTTGATTTTATTTGGGATTGCTTGATCCATGCAATTCTGGAGGTGCTCGTAGAAAGCATTTGTAAGGGATTCAGCAGCGTGGGTTGTGGTTTCCAATGGCTCAGGGGCCTTGAAGGATACCACACCAGTCTTAAGAAGTGTGAAGTTGGCTTTTGAGAAGTTCTTCACTGTGGTCTTTTTTGTTGGGGGTGGGCGGATGTGGATCTCCAGTGAGATTAGTTTATGGTCTGATCTCACCAATGAGGGATACACTTCGCGTGTGGAGCATTTTGTCCCCATGTTTGTGATGATCAGGTCTAGTATATTTTCACCTGTTGTGGGAATGGTGACAAGTTGTTCCATAGCATTTGAGTTTATGAACTCCAGGAACCTTTGGGCTAGGGTATTGGGGCTTGAGTAATGTTCCCAGTCTATGTTTGGGTAGTTGAAGTCACCCAATATGATGGTGTTTGGAGAGACATTTATACTCTCCAGTGTCTTCAGGAAGGCTGTGTGGGGTTCCTGAGTTTGAGAGGGTGGCCTGTAACATGCTACAAACTGTAGAGCAGTTTTGCCTATGGTTAATTGCACCTGAATGGTCTCTGATGCTTTGTGAGTTGCCACCAGCCTGGAGGTGTGGGTATCCTTGATGAATATGGATACACCCTCCTTTTGTGGTACGGTCCGGGTTTTGGGTCCGAACGCATGATATGAGGTAAAACCTGATAAGTGCCGGGTGCTCTCAGGAGCCTTGAACCAGGTTTCAGTCACAGCACAGACATCGATGTTCTCCATACTGAGGAGGGCTTGAGGGTGCATCTTGAGATTTAGACTTCTGGCATTGAGCAGCATTACCCTTAGTTTTTTTCCATTATTGTTTTCTAGGGCGGTGGGTTTAGAATTTGAGCCTTGTCTAAAAAGGCACTATGGGGGTGGCAAGAGCCTTTGCCAATATCCGAAACCCAGGGTGACAGGTGCAAGCCGTCCCTTGCGAAGCAGCGTGGCTTGTCAAGCATGTCATTCCAGGCAGACAGACATTGGATCCCTTTAGAATGACACCAGAAATTAAGCCAATTATTAAAACTGATCATTTTGTCTCTGTATTGTGGCATCATTCTTGGTGAAGGTAGGATACTGCTCAGGGTCAGGGTCATACCAGCCTTGGCTACATAATCTGAGAGTTCCTTTATGTCTCTTTTCATGTAGTCCAGGGAGGTACATCTCAGGTCATTCACACCGGCATGGACAATGACTGAGTCATACTTGTACTTGCTGTGGAGTGACCTGAGTGTTTGTGTTATGTGGTGGATTCTAGTGCCCGACAGGCAGCTTACTGTGACCCTCTCCTTGTTCAGTCTGGTGAGTGGGACGTCAGTGTGTCTTACTATGGAGTCACCTTTGATAAGTGTGTCTGGCATTGTGTTTGGCCTTAAGGGCTGTGACTGATTTGCACACTGACTTTGTGATCTATGTGTTGCTTGTGTTATGTCATGAGGTGGCAGTTGTTTGGGTGTCTGCTTTGGAGGCCTCTGCTGTTTTGGTAGATTTTTGATCAGTGCCTCCGAGTATGTCTTTGTGTGTTTATGTGTTTGATTTGTAGTTGTGATAGTTCTATGTGAGACTGGGTTTATGGTGTGTGTGGTTACCTTCTCCTCCTGTCTGGTTTTGCCAGTCCTGAGTTGAGAGAGCTCAGCCTCCAGTTTGGCTATATAGTTGCATCTCTCACATGTATTTGTGTTTTGTGGGAGGAGGAGAGGGTTGTCTGTGTACATGAGGCAATTGTAACATTGCCTCAATATTCCCAAATTCACCAGCTGAGCAGGAGAGGACGCTAGCAACTGACCCTTTGACATGCTAGAAGCAATGAAAAAGTTTGCTGTGTAACTGAGTCAGAAAGGACCTATAGGGAAGTGGGTACTGAAGGGCATGTGCCCAGACCCAGGGTCTTCCCTTCAAGTTTATCCCTCACGGCCAAACTTTAATAACAGATGCTTCAGAGACAGCCTGGAGGGGGGCTCATTTCCAACACCTTAAATCCCAGGGAAGATGGGAAAATCAGTTCAGACACAAGCACATACATTGGAAAGAACTGATGGTAGTGCAAAAGGGCCTAGTGGCTTTCAAAGATCAGTGGAAACCAGGGGTCCTGCTTGTCAAAACAGACAACACCACAGTTATGTGGTACATAAACAAACAATGGGTCTCCCCCTGTTACCCTCTTTGTCAGCTAGCAATGTAGGACTGCGAGATGGCTCACTTTCTAGGGTTGCACCTCATGGCACAGTACCTCCCAAGGACTCAAAACATTCTAGCAGATCATCTCAGCAGAAACCTGATGGATCCCCATGAGTGGCATCTGCATTAGGAAATATTTCTCTGCATAGTCCAGAAATGAGGATCCCCACAGACAGACCTTTTTGCCACCAAAGAAAATGCTCAACTGAAAAGATACTTTTCCAGGAGCAAACTACCCACAGCCTGGAGGACAGATGCTTTCTCCTTCCTTTGGAGCCACCTGTTTCCTTATGCATTTCCTCCCCTGTCTCTTCTTCTAAGGGTCCTCCTAAAAATCAGGAAAGAAGGCCCAAGGGTCACCGTGATAGCCCCAGACTGGCCCAGGCAGCACTTGTATCCTCTGCTACTGAGTTTAACCAATGAAAACCCGTGGCAGTTACCTTGGAGAGTGGACCTTCTGACTCAGGACAAGAGGAGGTTTGCACATCCCAACCTACAGTCTCTCAGAGTCCCAGCCTGGATAATTCCACAAAACACTACTCTGAGCACACCCTAAGCAGACAAGTTCAAGAAATTCTCAAAGAGGCTAGAAGACCTAGTACTAGGAAATCATAGTCAAGTGAAAAAGATTTTCCATTTGGTGTCAGCAGCAAGGCCGCAAGCCTTAATCAGCCAATATCTCTGCCATTTTAGATTACCTGGCTACCCTGTTGGACAGAGGCCTATCCTGTTCTTCCACAAAGCTTCACACTTCTGCCATTTCAGCCCACATCTCTACTCTTCCTCTTATCTTTTCCCACCCCCTGATGAAACAATTCCTTAGGAGAGTGGTCCACATCAGACCCTCCCAGGAGACAACCTACACCCCCATGGGTCCTTAGTTTGTTCTAGAAAAACTGAAGCTACCCTCCTTTGAACTGGCAGCTTCTGCTGATTTAAATTTTTTAACCTGGAAGACTGCCTTTTACTGGATATCAGCTCAGCTAGAAAGGTTGCAGAGCTACAAGCTATTATGGCAGATGAACCATTTCTCATATTCCACCCAGAGTATCACTCAAGATTAATCCATTCATTATGCCCAAGGTGGTCACAGACACATCCTTCAATCAAGCCATACACTTGCCCACCTTCTTCCCCAAGCCCCAGAACAGGGGGAAAGAATACTGCACTCCTTTGATGTGCACAGACAGCTTTGGTTTTGAAGGGAAACTCCAAACAGACTATTTCTAAGTGGATCTACCACTGTATTTCCTTTTGTTACAGCCATCATAGCAAAAAGCCTCCTGAAACTGTAAAGACTCACTCTCCTAGGGCCACTTCTACCTCTGCTGCCTTCCTGAAAGGAGTACCTACCAAAGATATTTTGCAAGCTGCTACATGGTCGTCTGTGCATACACTTACAAAACACTACCACTTATCAGCCTTCTCTAAGAATAGAGCAGGATTTGCCACTGCCATCTTGCAGGGCGTCCTTTCTTCTCCATAATCTACCTTCCACCCTCGTGTCAGCTTTGGGAATCATCTCATAAGTCAGGACTGCAACAGTGAAACGTGAAGAACATAGTTCAGTTGTGTACACTTACCATAAATGTAGATGTTCAAGTGTATTCAGTGTTGCAGTCTTCTTTCCCCTTTCCCCTTTTTGTCTACAGTAGTAGTCTGATTCCATTTTCTGCACTAATCAGAGGACCCCCCCCTGGGTGTTTACCCTGCAGATCTGTTTTGGGGTTCTTTGTGTTTCACTGTTGCAGTCCTGACATGATGTACTACATTTGTCCCTTGCTTACGCTTCATCCTGGGTGGCTTTTACCTTCTAAGGGGCAAGAAAAAAATGATGTCATGGCGTCGGCTGCCTCCCTTTATACCAAGGCGTACTGACGTCAGGGTAGGATGTCCGCCAGCCTTAGGAGGGAGATTTTTACTCTGGTAGTCGAGGCATCCTAGGGCGTCCACGGCAGGAAATTCCACAAGTCAGGACTGCAATAGTGAATGCACTCAAACATCTACATTTATGGAAAGCGTATATAACTGTACTTTTCTAGCAGCCTTGCTTCACCCTGGCTCTTATCATTCAACTATCAGGGTTAAGTTGACAGCAATATTTAATTTTCACAGGGGCTTCAATTCCACATCATTAGCTTCTCTTTTGTATTACAGGCTATTACTCAAGCTTCCTTCAAACCTACTTCTACTGAAAAACTTTATTTCTAGTCACTATATTTTTTGGCAGGAGCATTTTAGAATTACATGCTTTATCCTGCAAACCCCAGTATTTGATATTTCACAAAGATAGCTTCTCTCTGGCCTATTTTTGCTCACCTCTGAGGTAGCCCTAAATTAGAGTATAAAGCTTCTTGTATTTTTTACTTATTCTAATAGAGGCATGTTTATACTTCAAACATTAGATGTTCATAGACAGTTTTATGTCTACCTGCACAAGGGCCGTATCCAGCACTAGGTGACCTAGGCAACTGCTTAAGGCCTGGCATTATTTGAAAAAAAAAAAGACCCTGATTCCTAGCATCAGCACCAGCAGCGACGTCAGCATGGAAGTACCCACTCTGTTGCCCAGTAATATCAGCAATTTGGTCAGCCCCACCAACTCTGTGCAGGATATTGGTTTTCATGCCTCTTTCAGCATCAGCTGTAAGGTTAGCCCAGCCCACTCTGCAGGGGAGATCTGTTTTCATGCCTCTTTCAGAATCTGCAGCAGTATCAGCCAGCCAGCTGTGCATGGAAGATTTGTTTTCATGCCTCTACCTTCAGCGTCAGCAGCAAGGTTAGCCCAGCCTGCTCTGCATAGGAGATGTATTTTAACGCTTCTGCCTTTGCTCCTACATGGGATTTTTTTTACTTGTTCTGATGCTGACTTAGAAGAGTTCTGCAAGCCAGAGATTTCAGCTCTGCTTGGGATGCCTGTATGTTTTTTTAGCCCCGCCCATCAGTGGGAGGTTATGAAAGACAGAATTCTCAAGCAAAGAAGTTGAGGCATTTTGTCTATTCCTTGTAAAATTTCTGGCCTTCTGGTAAATTGTTGTGGATTACAATCATTAAATAATGAAGGGAATGAGTTTCAGACTTTTTATCCTTCAGAAAATGCTTACTATGAAAATATTTTAATTCTAGCAACTTTGTATTTAAGTTTCATGATGTTTTGGGTCTTTGTCTCTGAGATGAGCTAAGACAAGGGGTTAAAGTGGGCTCTGGTGTATGGTTTTGACAGCAGCAATCTGATATTTATTTTGGGCCTATTATTTGTGAATGTATTCATTCACTTATTTTCATGCAGATGTCATACAAATTGTTGTTTGTTTGTGTCTTTCGGCTTTTCCCGGTTAGGGGTCGCCACAGCGGAACTCCGGTCCGCTAATGATTGGCAGTAGATTTTTTACGTGCCGAGTTTGCCAGCCCTGACGCACAACCTTCGACGAAGGTACACCCATTCACGCATGTCTCCACACAGAAGATGCTCTAGCTGAGAATTGAACGGCACAACATCTTGCTGTGAGGCGACAATGCTACCCCAGCACCACCACTGCAGTATATATGTCATACAAATTGTTGTAACTTTTACACCTTAACTTCTGTGGAGTGCATGAAGTATTTATATACACACACATTCATCAATTACAACAATTTGTAGTCATACAAATTGTTGTAATTGATGAATGTGTGTGTATATAAATACTTCATGCAATCCACAGAAGTTAAGGTGTAAAGGAATGAATTGATTGTAGTAAATGGAAACATCACCTTATGAGCCATGTTTATGGGTATAAGCACTGGTTTTCTTGTTTTGTTAACTGTTGGTCTATTATTTGGCTATGAATAAACTGGACAGCTCAAAGTCTGTGAGTTTAATGTTAATACTTTAGCTGTGGATACATTTGTAATTAACCTTGTTTTTTTTGCAGGCACTCAGGTGTAAAATGCATTGTATGGGACTACAGTACTCTGGCTGGTACTTACTGCAGATGAGTCAGGCTGCAAGCTGCTTCTGCTATGCAGGATTTGATTCCTTTATCCTTCATTTGTCTGATGTGTGACTCTGACCAAGTTGCTTAACCAGAACAGTGCTCCTAGGCTAGCCCTGAAAAGGGACATTAGCATCTAGTGGGCTTTCCCAAGCTGTTAGCAAATGATTGCACATTTTTCATTGGAATTCATGCATCCTACACATAGACGTTAATTCATGCTTCCCAGCATGACTTGTAGTTTAATGGGTTGCCAGATGCATTTGCAATAAATGTGAGTTTAAAGGGAAGAGAAGCTTACTGTTGTTCATGTTAAGTCTGTTTTCATTATGAGGATGCTCCATTTTGTTTAGCAATTGGCTGTCTATGTTTTTGCTGTAAAATGTGAAGAAACAGTTTTAAATTACATTCATATCTCTGTGACTATTGTAAAATAAAAAAATTGTATGTGCACTTATAGGTTTGAATAGCATTTTATGGTAATTGAGGAGAGAAACCAAGTAACGGGTTATTGGTATGTATGCAAGGGTGGCCTAGTCTATTATCCTGCCTAGGGTCCCAGTTGACCATGATTTGGCTCTGACCTACACTGCAATAAAGTCCTCAGCAAAGACAACCAGATCTTTGTCTCCTAATTCTCTGCCAAATCTAATTCCAAAGTTACAAAGTACTCTATCTAGATATCTTTCAGATTGCACAACACATATCCGTTTCATCAATAACAAAGATGTTCATCGTGTTACACTGCTGCAGTCATTGCACTTGGGTTATCCTGCCGTCAGGCGGTTCCCCAGTCGGCCTGAGTTCCAAAGTCTTGGTCCGGCGTCGGTTGCTGTCACACTCCTCCCTGACGTCAGTGCGACAGGGGTATATAAGATGCAGCCGACGCCATTTTCTTCAGTCTTTCTTGCCACGCGGTGCCCAAAGCAAAAACAGTTCGCAAGTGCCGGTTGGCCGTCTCCTGAGATTTTCATTCCAAATCCAGAACCGAAGTCTTCTACAAAGCTAAGTACCCCGTCGGGGAAACTTTTTCTTGCCTCAGACCGATGTCAGTAAAAGTTAATAACTGTATTTCTTGTGGGAAGCAAATACCTCATAAGGATTTCCATTCATATTGTATCCCATGCCTAGGCCCAGACCACAACGTCACTGGTTGTCGGTTTTGTGCTAGGTTTAACAAGCGAACTATTAAACGTCGGTTTGATTTTGCCCGACATTATTTTGATAGAAAATTCGATTATACCATGCCATCGGAACTTCTGATGACCGGAATACACAAAAAGCACAAAGACAAGGATAGGCATCCGAGGCCCAAAACTGACGACGAAGCCTCTTCTAGGCCAGTCGCCAGTTCTCCGGTTTTCAGCGGGGTGCCTTCGCAGCCCCTGACGACCACTTCTGTAGAACCACAGGCTGCCTCTGACTCCCACGTGGAGATGGCAGGGCCTTTGGAGGCACAAGTTATTCAACCTACCTAGACTAACCTTTCAGAGGGACCCAGAGTAGCTGAGCAACCCACAGCTTCAGAGGGTGTCTTCAGACCTACTCAGTTAAACATTAAACCCTTAGCTAAGTCTAAGCCTCCTTTAAAATCAAAGAAACATATTCAGCATTCTCCAGGACAGGCCTCCATGCCTAAGAAACAAATGCTCAAAATGGCCGAAGACCTAATCACTCTGATCATGGGGTCCCATCCCCCTCCTGATAAAAGGCCTAGACAGGATGCAGACTATGACTCATCTGACCAGGTGTCCATCTCTTCTGATTCATCCTCAGACTTAGGATACTCTTTACCCCCTTATGAGGATTCTGATGCTGAGGAATCAATTCCATCAGCCTCACCGCCTGAGGACTACTCATTTGGGGAAACCCTACATACCATGAGGGAGCATTTCCACTGGGAAGACCAGGATTACTCAGAATCCAAGAAAAGGCTCAGAGATTTCCTTTTACTACCTCAACACAGACCCCTTGCTATTCCGCCAGTGTTAGATATTGTGGATGATGTGTATACTGAATCCAGCTTAAATCCTGACTCCTTACCTCCAGCCCCTGTTAAACCTGATAGATACTACAGAGTCCCTGACTCACATAAATTTCTGTATAAAAGCCCTGTAACTGACCCTGAAACTATTTCTCAGAGACCCAATGGAGTTAAGGCCTCATCAGCCAAGAATCTAGTTCCCTCTGACAGAGATTCCAGAGCATTAGACAGATGGGGAAAGAAAGTATATATGTCTGCAACTTCAGCAATGAGAGCCTTAAATTGCCAGTTTCACATGCTAAAATATCAGCAATTTTTACTGTCTCAGTTAAAACAAAAAATGCTTCCAGATTCAGATCCTCCTAATTTTAAAGAAATGCAGGATTTATTGCATGCAGCTGACCAAGTGGGAAAACATACTTTGCAATGTGGTTTTGATTCTTTAGAGGCCTCCTGCAGAGCAGCAGTTACAGGCTCTGTCATTAGAAGGCATGCTTGGTTAAAAGAACATACATTACCAGATCATGTTAAAGCAAAATAATTGGATGCACCTTTGCAGCAGGATGTGTTATTTGGAGTTAAGGCAGAAGAGGCATTAAAGAAAATGGAGAATAAGACAAAATCTATGCAAACGGTGAATGATTTCTTACAGGTTCAACCTCCAAGATTTAGCAGAAATTGGCCAACAAAGAATTGGTCCTTTCCAGTTACAGACAGACCTCAAAGGGGCAGATACAGACTTCCAAGAGGTAGAGGTCAACCACAAGGTCCTTACAGGCCTCGACAATGGGGTGCACCAGGCCAGAAAGAAGGGGAAGACTGGCCCCAACCATATAAAAAGCAGCCTCAATGACTTCCCATTACAGCTGCCAAACAGATCTCTTGTGGCAGCCCCCTTGGGAGGAAAACTGGCACTTTTCTATCACAATTGGCATTGGATCACCACAGACAAATGGGTTCTCAACATTGTATCTCAAGGTTATAGGTTCCACTTTCACACTCTGCCAAGGTTACAAGGAATGCCAAATCTGCCACCAAATCAATGGGCAGAGGCTCAAAAACAAATTACAGCAGTCATGGAAATGAGAGCTATTCAAAAGGAACCACCACAGGAGCAAGGACAAGGATTTTACTCAAGACTCTTTCTGGTTCCCAAAAAGGACAAAGCCTGGAGGCCCATTCTGGATCTTTCTTCTCTAAACACTTACCTGGATGTTCTGAAATTCAAAATGTTGACACTACAGCAGCTTCTTCCCATGCTGGGCAAGAAAGCTTGGCTCGTGACCTTGGACCTCAAGGAGGCATACCTGCATGTCCCTATCAGACAAAACTGCAGAAGATACCTTAGATTCATAGCTGGTTCAATGCACTATCAATTCTTTGCCCTGCCCTTTGGCTTATCTACTGTGCCCAGGGTCTTCACAAAGTGCCTGGCACCAGTAATTGCATTTTGCAGACATAAAGGAATTCATATTTATCCGTACCTGGACGACTGCCTGATTCAAGCAGAGAGCAAGGACATTCTTCTAAAGCATCTGGCATTTGTAAAAAAGTTATTAAGTTGCCTGCGGTACACAGTAAATGAAAAGAAATCAAAACTAGTGCCCTCACAAGAGATAATATTCCTGGGTGCCAGCTTGTACACAACGGCCCAGATGGCTTATCTCACGCCAGACAAGCAAGGACAGCTGACTCAGTACTTTCAATTGATGGCAACAAAAACCCAACTCCCTGCAAGAAAAATTCTGCAGGCCTTGGGTTACATGGCATCTTGCATACTACTAATTCTGTATGCCAGACTGCATATGAGGAAACTGCAATGGTACCTAAAGAATATGGTCTCAACACTGTCAAAGTTTGGAAACAGTTATACCACTAATTCCTTGCCTTCAACAGGAGTTTCGATGGTGGGCTCAAGCTTGTCACCTCAACCAGGGACAGCCTTTTACTCAACCCACAGCCAGGCAAACACTGACAACAGATGCATCGGATTACGTCTGGGGAGCACACATGGCAGGAAAATGTATTCAGGGCAAAAGGGCAGCAGAACAAAAGCATCTTCACATCAATCAAAAAGAGATGTTAGCAAAATGCCCTTATAGCTTTCAAGGACCTGCTGCATCCAGGACATCTACTACTAAAGACAGACAACACCACAGTTATGTGGTACATAAACAAGCAAGGGGGCACTCATTCCTACCCCCTCTGCAGACAAGCCATGACCTTGTGGAACACAGCTCTAAACTATCAAGTTCATCTGCAAGCACAATTCCTGCCAGGAGAGAAAAACACACTGGCAGACGATTTAAGCAGAAACATCATGGATCCCCACGAATGGGAATTGAATCCACAAATATTCAGAATGAAAACACACAAATGGTGGAGCCCGGACATAGATCTGTTTGCATCCCCAAGGAACTGTCAGCTACAGAAATTCTGCACAAGGAGTTACCATCCACAAGCATGGAAAGTGGATGCCCTCTCATTCAGCTGGAAAAACCTACAAGTATACACTTTCCCGCCACTGCCTCTCCTTCCAAAGGTACTCATAAAAGCCAGGCAAGAAGAGCCAAAGATGATTCTGATTGCACCAGACTGGCCACACCAGCACTGGTACCCAGTCTTAAAGAACTTAGCACAAGAACCACCCTGGATTTTGCCTCAAATCCCACATCTGCTGACTCAGCACAACAACCAGATACTTCACAGTCAGCTAAAGACCTTAAACCTAGCTGCATGGAAAATTCCTTAGTCAAGCAAGCAATGCCTCTCTCCAAAGCTGTTATGGATGTCATTCTGGAAGCCAGAAGGCCTAGTACCAGGAAAGCCTATTTGGATAAATGGAAGAGATTATGTGCCTGGAACCAGGCTCACAGCCTTGACCCTCTTGTCCCAAACATTCCTCAGATACTACAGTACTTAACTGAGATGCTGGACAAAGGCCTGTCCTTTTCATCCATCAAGATCCACGCCTCTGCCATCTCTGCTCATTACAACACAGATCCACCAATTTTCTCTAATCCTTTGCTAAAACAGTACATCAGAGGGGCTAAAAACATAAGACTGCCCCGTAGAGCACCTACTCTAACTTTGGACCTCAATTTTGTGTTGGAAAAATTAACTTTACCTCCTTTTGAGCCAGCTAGCACAGCAGAATTAAAATATATCTCTTGGAAAACTGCTCTGCTCCTGGCAATAACATCAGCATGAAGAGTTTCAGAATTACAGGCACTAATGGCAGTGGAACCTTTCCTCATTTTCCACCAGGACAGGGTGTCTTTAAGAACTAACCCTATGTTTATGCCAAAGGTGATTTTAAGTGTGGCTCTAAACCAAACTATTCACTTGCCAAATTTTTTTATCCAAAACCACAGAATAAAGGGGAGAGACTACTGCATTCTCTGGACATTCACAGGCAGTTACGCTTCTACTTGGAAAAAACCAAAGCTTTCAGAAAATCTGAGCAATTATTGGTAGCATATGCTGCAGGAGCACAGGGAAAAGCCATTTCAAAACAGACTATTTCAAAATGGATAGGACATTGTATACATTTCTGCTACACACACCATGGGAAACCTATACTTAGCAACATTAGATCTCAACCCATCAGGGCAACAGCCACTTCAACTGCCTACCTCAGAGGAGTACCTACCAAGGATATTTTGGAAGCAACAACATGGAGTTCTGTACATACCTTCACCAAGCATTACCATCTGCCTTTATACTCTAAATCCAGAGCTGGCTTCGCCACTGCTGTGCTGCAGGGCCTTATAGCCACACCTAATGCCTTATAGACCCAGCCACCCTACCTCAGCTTTGGGATTCTACCCAAGTGTAATGACTGCAGCAGTGTAACATGAACATAGTACAGTTTTGTACCTACCATAAATGTAGATGTTTGAGTGTATACACTACTGCAGTCCAGGTTACCCTCCCTCCTTCCCCTCTTACTTACTGGTATGTACCTATGTCTTCTACCCTTTACTACCTATGGGGAGTATTTGCTGGTAACTGAAAGTTGTTGTTTGCTTTCTTATGTATGTTTTATTAGCAATGTGAATTGCCTACCTATTTGGGGGCACCTGACATCTGGGGCAAGAAAAACTGAAGAAAATGGCGTTGGCTGCATCTTATATACCCCTGTCGCACTGATGTCAGGGAGGAGGCGACAGCAACTGATGCCGGACCAAGACTTTGGAACTCAGGCCGACTGGGGAACTGCCTGACGGCAGGATAACCCAAGTGTAATGACTGCAGCAGTGTGTACATCTACATTTATGGTAGGTACAAAACTGTACTTTCTTCTCTCAAAGCCTAAGGCTCACTCTTCATGGTTCGTAGTGACTTCAGTGGCATTCTTCAAAACCTCATCAACTGATGACATAATGCTCCACTAAAAAGGTAAACAAAGCATATCTTCATCAAACACTACAAACTGGACAGGATATATAGGTCCAGATCTTCTTTTGGGTCCACCACCCTCAAGGGCATACTATCATGATGTCACCCAGAAATACAAGTACCTGAGGATTCTGTCCCAATAGTCTAAGTGAGTGGAGGAGAGAATGAAAGATACAGAAGTAATGTACTTACCAGATCACTGGATCTCCATAATCCTACCCTGCCTACCTCAACATCCCACCCTCCTTCCTTCTCGAAATTGTTATTTTCTGGCTTCTGGGCAGACCTGATAGACCTACGCCTGAAGCCTTTTCTCCAGTACATCTTGGACATCCCTTCTTCTACATATTATTATATAGGCAAGCTTGATCTGAGAGAGCATAAGTGCATGATGGGAGAAGGGTGGAGCTTAGGCACTTAAGAAAGCATATGTAGCTAAAGATTTTGCTGGCTTGAGCGGCCTGACAGTTGGTCACATGGAAGGTGCCCTGAAGCTTTAGAAGCTGCTCGCTGTTGTATCATTGGCAGGATGTAACCCATATAGCCAAGGCTACCGCAGCAGTGGTCGTTCAAACGTCTACCATTTAGATAAGTTTTACTTACACAACTGTACTTTCTTGCAACTCACAGTAGCCCACTTGATGCTAGTGTTCCTTTTCAAAACTAACCTAGGAGCACTGCCTGGTGAAGTGACTTGGTCAGAGTCAAACAGTAGATACTCATATTTTTTACAGTTTTAACTTCGTCATAAAAGCAATCCAAAATTATTTTATTAAATATTGCCACTGGATATCTAGATTTAAATCCCTTGGTTTTAAGCGCTGTACTTCAAATAAATTTAGGTTATATTCTTTTTGGTGCAAATATTCTGTCACCTCCTCTGGGTACATAAGTATGTGATATTAGGTAAACCCAAAGTCCTTAAAATTTTCCCCATAGTTCTGTAGAGTATGGGTAGCTTTTGGACTTCCTGTATTGCTTTTTTCAGATCTCTTTCATGTTTTAGTATTCTAATTCTAACTTTCCTTTTTGTTTGTCCTTGTTATCACATAGGAATATTACACTTGCACGTACACTAGAAAATATTTTTGACAATTGTAATAGTCACGTACCTTCACATTTTTGAATTAGCTTCATTTTCTTGATCTTGTAATACATACTTGTAAACATTGTATCCTGTGTGCTTAAACATTCCACTAGGCAAGCTCAAGCATATTATTTTCTTTAATACTGTGAATATTTCTGAATCTCCCCTGCTACAGTTCAGTTATGTGGGTCTCTCTGTGCTTTTGTATTTTTTGTTGTGTTTATTGTATTTGAAGTAGCACAGTGGGTCAACATTTTTGCTTCACAGTGTTTGGTTTTCCTATTTGGTTATTAGCTGAAGTGCTTTCTTAATGAAGTCTGCTAGATTTTCACTGAGTACTTCAGTTTCCTCTCGCATCCCAAAACATGCTGTAGGTGAAATGGTCAACCTTCACTTGGCTGCAGGTGTGCATGGTATGTGTAAATGAGTATATCCACATAGATGGCACCCCAGTGATAAACAAAATTAGATAACCAAGTGGTGTGAGGCAACAATGTTAACAAATTAGAGTAACTGAAGAAGGAAGGAAGGAGTTATTTTTTTATTTGTCCTCCTTTTGGCACCAGTTGAGGCTGAAAGGAGCTCAGTGGCCTGGTTACCTACTGATTAAAAACAAGCAATTATAAATAAATCAAGCAGAAAATTTGCAGTGTGGAGGGTGTGAAGTTCACTCCTTGAAATATGTTATGCACTTAGTTCACTAATAAAATTCAAACTTTAAAATACATACTACAAAATAATAAAATAGTAGGTAACCCACAGCTGAGTTAAATTAAGTCCACAGTTGAGTTAAAAGTTAGTCCACAGTTGAGTTAAAAATGGAATAACCTTTATTGAAACACGAAACAAGTGATCCTAGTTGAGTATAATGAAAAGCATTAAAGACATTCATTGATTTATATATAATCAGGTTATTTAGAGCAAGGGAGTGGTTACAGAGAGTGGCTCTGTTAAGAGCAATAAAAGCATTAAACTCATTCCTTTAACCAAGTTCCCCACCCCACTTAATGCCATAGTGTAAACTGAGCCTGTACTACCTTAGAACAGAAACTTAAAAGCTGGAGACAAATTGAAGTATATAAGAACAGCTTATTAAGGCTAACCTACTAATCCAAACTGTATTAATCCAATCTGTTAATTAAGAAACCAACTCGCTTACAAAATGACTAACAATAACATCTACCACTAAATATCTGTCAGACTAAATATTAGTAACTTATAAACTGAAACACTTTTAACAAAGATTGCTTTCGTACCAAATAAATGCTTCATGTGGTTTGTATGTAAAAAACATAATATTAATGAACATGTGCATAAATCTACAAGTGAATAACCTAAGTAGGCTGAAAACTATAGCTATAATTGCTAAGATGGAAATACAGTGAAAATGTTAGAAATAAATAGTGAAAAATGTAAGAAATAAAGCATTAAGGTTCTGGGGATCTTTTTAAGTGTGGCGTCAAACTAAGAAAAAGCACTTAGTTTAAATGATCAAAAGTACCAGCAAACAGTACCAATGGGAGTTATTTTCACTGTAAAATATTTACAAAGTTTGATGTTTGTTTATAACAATATTAGCATGTATAATATTAGCATGTAATGTCAGTATTAATTACTCATGTCACACTTTTAATAGCCTTTTAAACAGTGAGGCAGTTTTCTGAGTTACAGTATGCTTTTTATGGAGCAAGGTGTACCATAAACTGCAGCCCTCATAAACATCTTGACATCACTGGGTACCTGTACTCTACATTTGCTCTCTGTCATTTGAAAAAAAAAACATTCTGGACCTTTCAGCTATTTTTACAAAATTGGTTATGTAGGGTTTAGAAAATCAAAGACTTATTGTCTCCCAAAATTGTTCTTTTGGGCACAAGATAGTATATGCAAGTCACTTCTTGCCATTATAGGTGCCTTGCTGTCTGGGACAAAAGTTGATTTTTGGACCCCTTAGCATGCTTGTTTCAGAATACTAGGGCTTCACCTAGGCTTTATTTAAATTTTTAGCAGTATAAAAACATAACACAAAAAGGACCCAGCACAAGTTCCCTCCAATGCCTACTGAATAAAATGTGAGAAATCAGTATATGAGGTGGCATTCTGGCAGTGGACTGTGCATGTAGTATTTTTTAGAGTTTTGATTGCCTTGATTGTGGTCATTTTGGATTAAGATTGCACAACAATTATTTCATTCAATTAAAACTAGATTGAAGTCAGTAGACACAATACTTTGCTGGAAAGGATATTTATTTATTATTTATTATTTGACATTTGTTTACCGGGGTAGTCTGACTGGGTCTATAGCACCCATTTTCAGCAGAGGCCCGGGGAGAAAAGCTTTGCATACAGTACAGTACAAATGCAGTATAATCCAATACATTAAAGATTACATTAGAAATACTATACAGAAAGAACAAACTGCTACAAGATGTTGTTATATATTACTACACATGTAAACAATTCTATACAGTTAAAACATTACAGACGATAATAGTCAATCTCATCATACATGATGTAGAAATAGCAGCTAGAAAGTTAGTGATGCAGACATATAGCAAGAGAGTGTTAAGAAGAATAGAAGCAATAAAGCCTGAGCAGTAGCTTAAGGATATGGTATAGAAGCAGAGAAGGAGTTAGAAGTAGTTTAGGATCTTGCAGTCTGTGAGGGATTGAAATGTGAGAGAAGAGGAAGACCTCAGCATTAGGCAGGCTTTATGCAGGAGCAGAGCCATGTATTTTTGAGATGATTTTTTAAAGAGGCTTTAAAATGGGTTAGGGCAGGCATAAACCTGGTAGCTAGAGGTAGTGAATTCCAATGTATAGAGACAGAGTATGAATACAGAGAGTGACTAGGTTTTTTGTGGGTTTTGAGATAGTTAAGCGATTTTTGTCTTCTGATTGTAGGAATCGATTTGGTGTGTAAGGTGTGACTAGATTGGCTAGTGCAGGGCAGGCAGTAGGCTTGAAAATAAGGATGTTATGTAGTCCTATCTCGCCTTCATTCTTACCCGTGGGTTTGGAGCTGAACCTCGGCTCCGACTCAGCCATACTCTAGCTCAAAGTCTTCAATTGGCTCGTGGCTAAGAGGTATCCCATCATGCAACAAGTCTATTCCCCAGATCTCGTTTGCCGCTCGTTACGCTCAGACGTGGTCTCGCTTTTGGCCGTGGCTAAGTATACTGTTTATAAACTTTTTATAAACTTTTGACTTGTTGTTGCTCAAAAATGCTATTTTCATAGCGCTGTGTGTGTGGTAGTGGTATTATACTGCCTTTGTTTTGCTTCTCGTGCTGTTTTTGTGGCCTTTTTCATTGGCCATTATGGTATCCCGTTCATTTCCTTTCTTCCCATGGGCTAGGCCCGTTTCAGTTAGAGGACCAAGTCCTCCACATTGTTTCTGTGTGGTCTTTGGTTTGGTGCTCTATTCTGTTAGCTTTTTAGTGTTGTCATGTCTGGCTAGTGTTGCTGTCCTACCTTTGTTTCCCCAGTGTAGGCCCATTTAAGTTAGAGGACCTAGTACTCCCTGTAGTCTTTTTCCCGCCAGTTACTAGGCCGTTATTATTTAGAGATTTTAGTTTCCCATGCAGGGTTTAGTTGGGTCCAGTGTATGTACATATTGCTTTGTACCTGTGTGTGTTCTCCTTTATTCAGCATGTCCAAGGATTCTAAGGAACACAGACCTTCGGGTTTTAAAAAGTGTGTTGAATGCAACAAAAAATGTCTTTGACTGATGGGCACTCCGTATGCGTGTACTGTTTGGGGACTATTCACCTCCAAGAGTCCTGCTTATTTTGTCATTCCTTCAGTCCACGTGTACTACAGGAGAGGAAGAACAAGCTCATTTTGAAAGGACTGTTTAAGCACTCCTTCGAGGAAGACTTGGCTAAGCCTTCCAGTGCCTTATCCTCTCCAGCCAAAAAGTGCTCTCCGGCTCCATCTGTTTCTTCGGAGCCACCAGAGAAAGATGCTAGAACAGCTTCTCTTTCTTTGGTTTCATTGCCTTTGGTGCCGACAGAAGGTAGAGTCTTCACCAAATCCGTATTGGCTCCCAGCCTTTTGGAGCCGGTCATGGATATTTTGGTTTGGAGCCGGTCTCCAGTTATTCGACCGGTTTATCCTTCAAGCAAGTTCCCTTCTGTAGGGAGATCCAGATCTCCATTTATATCCTCCAGATCCTCGAGGACCCTTTCCGATTAGGATGTTGATAGAGTGGTGAAGAAGCTGCATCAGTCATTGGTGTTGGCCAAATTGATTTCAGCTCTGACCCAGTCAGCTCCGGAGCCTATGGCCTCTTCATCCTTTGTTGTTCCTCCTCCGAGCCTTTCTTGGCCTTCAGAGCCAGAGTTGTTAGTTCCGTCAGGTGCTGTTAGGTTGGTTCCAGTAGCCTTGCCTGGCCTCTCGGTTCCGATTTCTGCTCTGACCCCATTGGCTGTGTCCACGGAGTCGAAGGTCCACAGTTCTCCGGTCAGATCCAAAGGGGAGGGCTCTGATCGATCTTCATCGGTTCCAAGCCTTCGTCTTGGTGCTTCGGCTCGAGTGAGCTTGGACCCGACATCTGATTCGGACCTCATCTCCTCGGTGCCGAGGGCTACTACTGTATCCTCTACAGTTAGTTGGCCTTTGGATCCGGGGGATCAGCCTTCGAGGTTATGAGGAGCATGCTGGCCAGGTCATCGGCTGCATCCTACGGCTCCGATACTCTGCCCCCTCTGGCACCAGTGTCAGTTTCAGATCACCCTGTATCCCTGGACAGCAGAGACCCAAAGCCTCAGGATACGTCCATGAGTGGTCCCCATCTTTCTGATGTCCCCCCAGAGTTTTTTCCTGAGGAGCCCACCAGAAAGAGATTGTGTAAGAGGAAACACCTCGACTCCCTGGATGAGTCTCTCACGTTGGACACCGGCCTCGAGGAGTCAGAGGGGTCCCCCAAGTCGTCTTCTAAAGATATCTCTTTTTCAGATATCCTTGCGATCTTGAAGCAGAGAGGCAGCTGGCCCTCCAAATCCCCTTCTGATGAGGAGACGGTGTTCCTGTAGGCTTTCAGGTCTCAACCCTCCACTTCTTGGGTTTCTCCCCCTTTCGATGAGCTACTAGATCTTGTCTGTCAAAAGGTGTGGGAAACTCCTGACACTGTGGATCCGGTCCCTAAGAGACCCAATAAGTTTTTGTCCACTCCCACTGACGAGGAATATCTAACAAAAGGTGTTCCAGTAGACGCCATGGTGGTGGCAGCAGCCACAAGAAGGAACTTGCTGAAACTTCGTCTACCATCCATCCACCTAACAAGGAGTCCCGGGCTATGGACAGGTATGGGAAGCATGTGTTTACCTCAGCGACTTTTACACTGCGGTAGCTGAACTACTTGATGAATTTTACAAGGCTCCAGAGAGATCTCCTAAAAGAGGAGATTCTCTACAGGGTAACATTCCTGATGCCGTGGCACAGAAGGTCAATGCACAGATGTCTATGCTAAATTCCCTTACCAACTCCTCCATGAGGCTGATCTCATACGCAGCCGATGGAGCAAGTAGGGCAGTGGGCTCCGGAGTCTCTCTTAGGAGACACTCCTGGATGCACCTGTGCAATTTTGCAGAGGCCTTCAAGTCTACGTTCACCAACACCCCCTTTGACAGTTCATCATTGTTCGGAACCAAGGTGAAGGACACTCTCACTAGGTGCGAGCAGGAAGGAAAAACCCTGTCTGCCGTGGGAGTCCATTTTTCCATGCCTTCTAGACCTTACCCCAAGGGTCAGAAGGGTGGACAAATGTGGTTCAGGAAGTCACAGAAGTTTTTTCAGGAAGCACAAAGTGATTCCCCCTCCAGAGGCAGGGGAGGGGGGTGAAAATTCAGGTAGATGCCACCCTAGAGGCAGAGGAGGCTTGTGTAACCAGGGGGACCGTGATTCCTTTTGTGGTTCTCCCTACCAGCACTCCTGAAGTGAGGCCCAAGTGTGCATCTCTAGAGCCAGTTGAGGGTCGCATTTCTTTATTCCCAGAAGCCTGGCAAGACATCACCCAAGATGAGTGGGTACTAAAGATAATTTCCAGAGCTTATCATATTTCCTTCTCTTCTCCTCCCCCTGCCAACCAAGAGAATCCCAGATGTTCTACCCAGTCACAGGGATTCCGCAACTTTAGAAATAAAAAAGTTGCTTTCAAAGAGAGCCATCCAGCCTGTCCCTGCAGACCAAGTAGGATTAGGGACTTACTCCAGATTCTTTTTGGTGCCAGAAAGAACAGGGGACCCAAGACCGATCTTGGATCTCAGCCGATTGAACCTTCATTTACAAAAGTCCAAGTTCCACATGGTCACCTTACAGTCAATACTGCCTCTGTTAGGGAAAGATGTGTGGATGTGCTCCATCGACCTTAAAGATGCTTACTACCATATCACGATGGACAGGGCATCGAGAAGTCATCTACACTTCCAGCTGGGAGCCAGTCATTTTCAGTTTTGCGCTCTGCCCTTTGGTCTCACCACAGCTCCCAGGGTGTTCACCAAATGCATGGCAGTGGTAACGGCTCACTTGAGATGTCAGGGATTCCAAGTGTTTCCGTACCTGGACGACTGGCTCCTTTCTGTCACCACCAGGCATCTACTGTTACAGACCAGGGATGCCTTCATTACACTGTGCCAAAGGTTAGGAATGACTCTAAATTGGAAAAAATCTGCCTTGTTGCCTTCGCGTGTCACTTTTATTAGCACCAAACTAGATACAGTGCTGTTGAGGGCCTTCTTACCAGAAGAGAGAATTCAGGCTCTACAACAACAGGTCTACGTCTTACTACCATTGAGGAAAGTCAAGGCAAAAGTGGTCCTCAAGTTATTAGGGACCATGGCTACCACGATCATGCTAGTTCCCCTTGCCAGACTACACATGAGGGTTCTTCAGTGGCTGCTTTTCGCCCAGTGGTCACTAAAGCATCTTTCACTCTCCCATTCTATTCTGATTATGGACACGAGCAAGCAGGATCTACGCTGGTGGCTTCAGGCCAGTAATCTCAACGTGGGCAAGTCTTTTGTTCCATCTTCTCCAGTTGCCACGGTGACCACGGATGCCTCCCAGATCGGATGGGGGGGGGGGAGCATTATCTCGGCAGGACAGTCCAATGCACGTGGCAGGATCACGAGACCCATTTGCATATCAATGCCTTGGAGATGAGAGCAGTGCTATTAGCGTTGCAAGCACTTCAGAGCTTTCTCCCTCTAGGGACAATTGCAATCCACTCAGACAACATGTCAGTGGTATGGTATCTGAACAAACAGGGAGGAACCAAATCATACCCTGTTTGCAGAAAGGCACTTCGAGTTTGGCAGTGGGTGGTGTCTTCCCAACACTTTCTAGTTGCAATGCATATACCGGGGAAGTCCAATGTGATTGCTGACAGGCTGAGCAGAGCTATCCTAATGCCTCATGAGTGGTCCATGAACAATTATGTTGCGGAGAAGATATTCCACAGATGGGGTCAGCCTTTCTGCGATCTGTTTGCCAGCCCCCTCAATGCTAAATGCAGCAGCTACATCACCCTTATCCCCCTGGAGGGAGAGACACCCAGGGACACTCTGGTTCACGATTGGCCCTCCGGTCTTCTCTACGCCTTTCCACCATTACCTCTGATATCAAAGGTCATTCAGAAAGCACAGTCTTTGGGAAGCAAAATGATCCTCATTGCCCCACACTGGCCTCGTCAGATTTGGTTTCCCTTCCTTTAACCCTATCTAATGGACAAGTCCTGGATTCTGGACCCAGCTCCAGATCTGCTGACTCATATGTCAGGACAGTTTCCCTCCATCCAGACCCTCAAGTTGACAGCCTGGCTGCTCCAGTTCCATCCTTAGTCAGGCTTCATGATTTTTCCCCAGAAATGGTCCATATTCTATCATCTTCCCACAAGCCTTCTACCAGGAAGATTTATTCCAGTAAGTGGAAGAGATTTTCTATTTGGGCCTGTGAGAGACATATTGATCCTTATACAGTGCCTATTTTGGCAATATTAGAATTTCTTTCTCAGCTGTTCAGTCAGGGGTCAGCTGCAGCAACCATTGAAGTGCAACTGGTAGCGATTTCTACCTTTCACATTGCTAATGAGCCCAACCTTATGACTCATAGGCTTTGTAGGGCTTTTCTGAAAGGGACATTGTTACTCCGACCTCCAGTCTTTGATCCAGTAATGCCATAGGATAACAATTTTGGAATACAGAAGCTCACCTCAACTCCCTTTGAGCCCGCAGCTACATGTAACATTAAATTCTTGTCATGGAAGACAGTATTCTTGGTAGCCATAACTTCAGCTTGGCGGGTCTCTCCAAGCATTATCGGTTAAGCCACCTTATTTGGTGTTTCACAAAGATAGGGTCTCCTTAAGAACCAGTCCTTCCTTTGTTCCAAAGGTTGCCTCTGTTGTCAATATCAACCAATCCATTGAGTTGCCTGTGTTTTTCCTGAATTCTCCAACAAGGCAGAATTTAAGTTTCATCAGCTAGAAGTTCATAGACAATTGTGTTTCTATTTACATAGGACAAGGGATTTCAGGAAATCAGATCAAATGTTTGTCTCGTTTTCAATCTCTAGACTTGGGGTCCCTGTTTCTAAGGTAACCTTGTCTCGCTGGATCTCCGACTGCATCTCATTTATTTATGCTTCCAATGGCAAAGAATTACCCTTTAAAGTGAAGGCTTATTCTACACAATCTGTGGCTACCTCAACTTTGTTTCAGGCTAGGATGTCTATGGATGATATTTGTGCTGCAGCAACATGGGCTTCACCTCTTACCTTTATTAGTCACTACAAATTAGATCTGGTCTCTAGAGGCAGATCTTTCTTTGGTTCCACAGTGCTGAAGAGTATTTTTCACTGAGCCACCCAAGATCAAGGTGCTAGGGACGCTGTTCCACGGGTAAGAATGAAGGCAAGACTGGACTACATAACATCAAGAAGTTATGTACTCACCACAACGTTCGATGTATGTAGTCCATCTCGCCTTAAATTCTTACTAACCCTCCCTCCTACCCCCTCCTGGAGGAGCTGGAGGTATAGTCTCTAGGTGTCAGTAGTCCTTTCTGTTGGGGTTGTTCTCAGTGTGTGTGTGTGTGTGTGTGTGTGTGCGCGCTTGCAGCAAACAAGATCTGGGGAATAGATCTGTTGCATGGTGGGATACCTCTTAGCCATGAGCCAATTGAAGACTTCGAGCTAGAGCATGGCCGAGTCGGAGCCGAGGTTCGGCTCTGAACCCACGGGTAAGAATGTAAGGTGAGATGGACTACATACATCGAACGTTATGGTGAGTACATAACTTCTTGTTATGCAAGGTGGATAACTGAATAAAGGCAAGTCAGTTAGGTAGTTCAAGCCAGTTTAATTCTAAGAGTGGTTTACAGTAGTGTGTGTGTGATATTTAGAGTTTCTGGCAAACTTTGCAACTTTGTTGTAGCACTGTTCCAACTTGCTTAGGGTAGAATTTTTTAAGTTAGTTAAGATAGGGGCACCATAAAGAAGAAAGGGAAGTAAAAATGTTTTTGCAAGGGTAGTTTTGGTTGCTGCAGTAAAAAATGTTTGTTTTTATATGAGTCCCAGTTTTTGATGCGTTTTCTTTATATTTTGCTGTATATGGGGGTCAAATGTAAGTTTATTGTCAATGATAACACCTAGAAGTTTGGTTTCCTGCACTATTTCTATGGCAGTGTTGCCAGATGCAAGGATGTTGAAATGATCAGTGACAAGGGAGGTGTTTTTGGGATTAAAGAGTACTAGTTTTGACTTCTTAGGATTAAGAAAGAGTTGGGCATTTCTTAGCCAGGATTCAACTGCTGTAAAGGACTGTTGAGTTTTTGAGAGTAGTTCTGGTAGCGATTGAGCAGTGCAGATTATGGTGGAATCATCAGCATACTGAATGAGGGTCCCAGGGTGAGAGGCATTGTGAAGGTTGTTTGTGAAATTGGTGAAGAGTAGGGGTCATATGATGGAGGCTTGGGGGACTCTAGTAGGGTTGTGGAGAAAGGGGGAAAGTTTGTTGGATGGACCGTTTCACTGCTTGTTTATGATCCTTGAAGTAGCTCTGAAATCATTTTACTGTGTTATGTGAGAAGCCTAAGTCAGACAGTGTGTTCAAAAGTAATGGGTGAGAAACTGTGTCAAAGGCCTTTGAGAGATCAAGGAATACTGAGGATGTATAGCATCCTGCATCTCTGGCTTAGTTCACGGTGTCTGTAAAGGATAATAGGGCTGAGGGCTGTAGCTGTGCTGTGACTGGGTCGGAAGCCATGTTGGATTTTGTTTAAAAGATTGTTTTGCAATAGATATTGCATTACCTGCTGATGGATACCTCTCTTGAGGAATTTTGTTTATGAGTGACAAGATGGATATAGCATGGAAGTTGGATGGATCAAAAGAGTTGCCTCCTTTGTGGATGGGGGTGATGTAAGATTGTTTCTATGTGGTAGGTACTTCTGATTCAGATAAAGACCTATTTATAAGGATACTGATTGGGTAGGTGACTGATTGGGTAGTTAGCAGCCAGTTTGAGGTAGTATGGGGGGAGATTGTCAGCTGAGTTAGAGCAGGGTTTTAATTTTTGTAACAGTTTCTTAATGGTGTCAGTGGTTATGGGCTGAAATGAGAATGGGGTTTGTATGACATTTTGTTGAGTGTGGGGGTTAGAAGTAGTTGATGGCCTGGGGTCGGTGTATGAATAGTTTGAAAGGTGGGGGGGGGGGGTGTCCAGCATTATGGGTGTTAGTAGGTCTGAAATTGATTTTATGAAGTGCTTGTTAAAGTTTTCGGCTATTTGTGATGGAGGGGTATCAGGTGATAGGGTGTGCTCTCCATTTCTCCCAGGGTTATGTAGGGAAGATATGGAGTGCCAAAATTTACTGGGGTTGATTTTATGCTGGAACTGAAGCTGGGAATAATATGACTTCTTATCTCTGTTGATTAGTTTTGTCACTTTGTCAAGTAGTGTTTTGAAATTAACATGATTTTGTTCATTTTTGTTTTGTTTTCCAGTTCACCAGGCTACATCCCTTTGCTTCATCAGGTGTTTACATTCCTTAGACAGCCATGGTGCTGAATTATTTTTGATTCTTTTCATACGAATGGGAGCTCGTGTATTAAGTATGTGAAGGAAGGTGTTATTAAAGTATAGTGCAGCATCATTATGGGGTAGCTGTTTAAGGGGTGTCCAGTCTATTTCCTGTAGGAGATTGTTGAATTTATGCTGACAAAAATTAATTGAGTTCCTAACTGATTTAATAGTGTGCACTCTTAGTTGTTGGGAGTTTGTTCTAAGGGAGTAAGCTGGCAAATGATTGCTCAGGGAGCTAGGCAGTGTACCAGAAGAGGGGTAATTAGCAGGGTGGGATACTAGAATCCAGTCTAAGGTGGATTGGCTGGAAGATCTTTGCTGTATCTTGTTGGAACATTGATAAGCCGAGAAAAATCATACAGATTTATACTATTTGTGGGGGACTCGGAAGCTATGGTTTGCCAATCTATATTTACATCTTCTAAGATTATTGTTTCAAGGTTTATTGTTTGGGATGTCCAGGATAAAATATTTTCCAACACTAGTATATGCGTGTTTCTTTTTCTGATCTGCTTCATATTTTAATGGGTTGCACAAAATTAGATTGATTTGGGGTGGGTATTAAGGATGATGTTACTTTGTTAATCTCATACCTTTTTGAACAAAATTGGGCTCATTGTCATCTAAAACAGACGTCAGAAGAGCAGTTATGATTATTTTGCCCATTTTAAAGTGCTTAATTAAGACCTGAGGTTTAAAAAAAAATCTCTTCATTAACATTATGGCAGAAAGCTTGTGACAAAGTTGAACTGTAATAAAAGACTGGTGCTGCATTACTAAGCCAAATGGTAAGCTGCATGAGAACATGATTTGGTTGTTTATGAGAATTAATGAGGATGTTTCTTATTAGGCTTGCATTCTAATGGACTAAAGATAGCAGATGGCCCTTCTATTCAGTATGAGTTTTCAGGTGTTTTTTTCTCACTTGATACTCATCTCATGGTAAAGTTGTAAAGGCTGGGTAAATACCTCAATCATCTGATGATAAAGTTGTAAGGGCTGGGTAAATACCTCAATCATCTCATGGTAAAGCTGGGTAAATGCCTTACTCTTTCTACCCCTATTCCTTCCTCTCATGTGGCTGAATACTGCTCCCCCTTTCTGCTAAGAAAAATACAATACAATAAAATAAAATAATAAAAAGCTGCTTTCTTAGATGTGTTAGTACTTTACAAATAACATTTAAGCATTATCTTCCGGTACAAATTTTAATGATTAATAGACAAAGATTAGTTAGGCTGTGATTATTTTGGGCTTTTTTGAAGGACTGGCATTTTAACAGATGGATATAGTATTAAAGGAGGATTCCATTAATGATAATCTTAACAAAAAAAGCTTAAATAGTATGATGTTAACTATATAAAGTGATTTTTCATCAAAAAGAATTTTAAAATGCTAGCTGTAAACGATGGGATCATTCATAAGTTTCACAACATATCTGCTTTTTGTATTCTAGCCATGTTTATCTTATCTTATTTTTGCAGTGGATAGAAATGCAAAGAAACAGGATGAACTTGCCGCTGATAAAGAGCTTTTGGCTAAAGCTATTGAGGAACATAAGCATTTAGAAGAAGAAAGAACTGCCCAGTAAGTGTTTTCATCAAAGCTGTTTCATTTTGAATATTGAGTCACTGAAGGTTTATATTAAACTATTCATCTTTTTAAATGTCTTGGTATATAACATATTTGTAGTGCATAGAGCATTGTGATTATGCAGATAAAAGACCAGTCAAATTCCATCCTGGTTCAACACCCCTATGGAGCTAGACCCAACCTTAACAACACTTAGAAGGGTGCTTAACAATTGATCTGATGTTGTCTTTTCCATCTGGATTCAACCTGTGAGTTATTGGATCCAACTCAAATCCTCTGAGGCTGGCTACATTCCATAGCCCATTGAGCTCCATCTCCTCTACCCACAATCCCTCAATCCTCAGGACTACCTCAAATGTTGTTTTCTGCCATTCCTGGATAGCAGCATGGTCAACTGCTCCAGATTGCATGTATCCTTTTTCTACCATTTAGCTGAGTTTTTTTGTCCTCTACCCCGTTGATTAGTGTGTAACTTTTTTTAGTGTAGTGTGTGGTGTTGTTTAGGTAGTGGGTTAGGGTTGTTAGGTTTTTAAGTAGGGACCGATTGGGTTTTCCCACCCTTGTGCTCTTAACTGTACTGTGTGTGCTGTATATTAGAGCTGTTTTGTTTTTGTTTCCATTAGTAGCTTTAGGGTAGGTAGGTAGGTAGGTAGGTGTATGTTGTGAGTGATTTGTTTCTCTGGTATTGTTGTTGTGGTTTTTTGATATGGAGAAGGGTTTTAAAAGGTGTTTGGACTGTGGGCATAAGCTTCCCTCTCACGATGCACATGCTTTGTGTGTTTATTGTTTAGGAGCTGCCAATTTGTATGTCCCATGCTCAATTTGTGAGGCATTCAGCTCACATACCATTAATGAGAGGAGAGCCAAGCTGGTTCTCCAAGAACTTCTGCCAGCTGGTGAATCCTATTCTGCTTCTTCCATCAAGGGGGATAAATTGGATTGGGATCATCGAAGTTTTAAGGACCCTAAGGCTGTCAAGTGGGACTGAAATTCCTTGGTTTCCCATTTAGCTTCATCTGCTCTGTCGAAGCTGAAGGTCCTAAGGTCCTCGGCTTCCCAGACAGTTTTGGCTGCGTGGTTGGCTCTAACCCCTTGGAGCTGGTCTCCTTCACACCTGGTTGCAGGGAAGGCTTCATCTTCTGCCTTCAGTGTTCTGAGCCCCTTCCTTTCGAAGGGTGCTACATCAGGCTGAACATTTTACCCCTTTTCTCCATCCATCCCATGGGTGTCCTCATCGAAGTCTTTCCTATCTCCACCCTAGATCTGAGCTTTTCCGGTTTGGAACCCCATTCAGTAAATGGGTTTTCAAGACTCTTTCTGTGGCTTTGTTGACTTTGTTGTCTTGGTCACTTTGGGAGTTTAGGACCCACTGTGTTGGAACAACTGACGCGGTCCCTTTTACAGACACAGATGCAGTTAGGTCTCATCCCATCTGCTTTTGGCCCTCAACTCAAAACTTATCTCCATTACCGTGGTTTAGTTGTCAGAGCCAGTTGCCTTACCTCCCTTTGGATCAGATATGCTGGCTTGGCCAGTTTTGATGCCAACCCATACCATGGTTTCCTCAACTCTGGTCATATCTGAGATGAGTGAACCCTATAGCTGGGGTATTCAAGGCTGGAAGGGTTAGGTTCAATGATCCCTATTTTGGCCAACCAAAAGCTTGTTAACAAACGTATAAAAACAAAATATCAAAAAGAAAAACTGCTCAAAAAATTCAAAACTAAACTTTATTAAAACACAAATTGCAACTGATAAGCGCTTTCATTCCAAATGAACTTCTTCAGACCAAGTCACAACACCACAGTAACAAGGAATAAATAATAAAATCCCATGCCACATGATCCATTAATTCAGTGCTTTAATTCTTTCCTTTTCAGAACTATTGTAAAGCTCTCACTATCATTAATACCTGGAAAAACACATGCATTCAGCCTGACTTGACAACAGTACTCTTTACAGTCAAGATCATCCTCAGCATCCCACCTAAAATCATAATTTTTAACCTGAAATATTGATAAAAAGAATAAAAAAACTTTTCATTCAAATGACATGAAAGACATGCCTGGTCAATGCATTAGTGGTATCCTGCCTATCAATAGCTCTTAGGTGCTCATAAATCCTAGAAAGAAAGCACCTAATAGTCCTCCCTATATGGAAGGCAGGACAAAGCCCACACATTAAATAAACCACATATTTTGATTTACAACTGAGCCTTCCTGACAAATTCAACTCATAATTCTTCGCTGTTATCATGGTTTTAGACCCCCTCTAAAACATACTTACAGTAATTACAGCTATCACATCTAAACATTCCCTTAGATATGCAGTTATGCAAATCACTTATTTTTTCTTTGTAAAAATGCTCCTTGAGTTTTTTTTTACCCCTTTTGGTAACAAAAACAGGAACTTCCCCTATGACTTTATGGATATCCTAAAAGTTCAATAAAAACTTCCAATTATTCGTAATTATCTTTTTAATATTATTCTCTTCAACAGAATTACTGAGCGTGCAGGCCAGTGAAAAATCCTTATTGTTCATTTTAACATTATCAATCAACTCCACCTGCTCAATACTGTCTAACTTTCCATTTTCTCTTCTCAAAACAACTCCATCAGTAGCCCTGTCTAACATATCAGGTGGGTAGCCTCTGTCACAAAACCTCTTTTTAAGTGCTTCACATTCTACCTTAAGATAACTGACTTCCTCAGTTAGTCTATTAACCCTATCAAACTGACTACTAACAATATTATTTTTCAACCTAGTACTATGCATACTGCTATAATGTAAAAAAACTGTTACTTTGTACTGTTTTTTTTAAATGTTTGTACTCAACTTATTACCTTTCTTGTACAAAGTCAAGTCCAGGTAATTGATAGACTTTTTGTCAAAACAAAATGTAAATTTCAAAAATTCAGACACTGAATTCAAACACTGCATAAATGACTGAAAAGCCACTTCTGTTCCCTTCCAGATAGAAAACAAATCATCAATAAATAATTTCTAAACAATAATATCACTAAAAAACTCAGACTGATAGCTAAAATCCTTCTCCCAACTCATCATAAAAACATTGGCATAACAGGGGACCGTTGTTGCCCCCATTGCCACTCCATTGATTTGTTTATAAATTACATTATCAAATTCAAAAAAATTATACAACAAAATAACATCCAAGATGCTAACTATCAAATCTATCTCATTTGACACAAAACACTCAGACACATGAAGCACTCTTTCAACCATTTTAAACCCACATTATTGAGAATAACTGTATATAAAGAAGTAACGGCAGCCGTAACCAACCACATGTCAACATTTACAGTAATGCCCTTGATAAATTGACAGAAATCGAAAGAAACTTTTACATAAGAATCATGTCTGATAACTAACTTTTGCAGACTCTTATCAACATAGATGGCCATGGATTCAGTTTTGATTCCCCTGCAATTTTCTGTTTTAATAAAGTTTGGTTTTGAGTTTTTCAAGCCATTTTTCTTTTTGATCCCTATTTTGGGGTCATCCCTTCCACTCAGAGTTTCTGCTCTGTATAGTTTGGCTCTGACCTCGATATCAGGGCAAGCTGGAATGCACACTTGGTCTGATGTGTCCTCAGGGTATTCGCATCCTAGGTTCGCCAACTCTGGTAGGCCTGCACTGGCCTCTGCCTTTCACATTGTGGAAAGGATGTTCTCCCATCATGAAAAGAAGTGGTCAGGTTCAGACGGTGTCCCCCTCTCTTCAACATCTGCCACTGTGGACACTATTCAACCTGTTCTGGGACAAATCACCCCAGAAGGTCTCCAGTCTGCCCATTCTTTACACCTTCATACTCTGCTGCCCCCCCCCCCAGATTCCCCAGGGTGGGAGGTTTCAGGCAAGAGTTAGTGCAAGAGGAAGCACCTAGACTCCCAGGAGGAATACTTAGAAGAAGGAGAGGGATCCCCAAAATCCCCCCCAAAGACTTCTGTTTTGGTGACCTTTTGGAGCTGCTTCAACAGTGTGGGGCATGGGCTGCAAAAGTCCCATCTCCTGAGGAGTTGGATTTTTTGGAGGCTTTTGGGGTGGGCCTGATTTCCAAGAAGCCAGATAAGATTCTTCCTCCCCTAAAGACCACCAACACTGGAATAAGGGCCTGGCTGTGGATGCTATTGTGATGGCAGCAGCCACTAAAAAGGAGATCTCAGAAGATCTCATAAGAAAGCTCCTTAGTTTATCTCCTGAATAGGGAATCTTGGGTGTTGGACCAATTGGGGAAGCGTTCTTCCACCTCAGCTACTTTTGCACTTTGGGCATTGAATTACTTAGCCCACTTGACCACACTTCACTGGGACATCATCTAAGAGGTTTTAGGGATAATAAAGACTCCACAGATTCTGGAGTCTCAGAAGACCTTGGAGACTTAGATATCTACTTTATAGTCCATTGCTAAAGTGTCCACACATCTGCTGACTAATGCAGCTGATGGCACGTCCTGAGCCACTGGCACCATTGCCATGCATTGCCATGCTTAGATGATGTTCTGTAACTTTGTAGACTGCTTCAAGGCATCCTTTACTAATGCCTCCTTTGACAGCTGCTCTTTTTCTGGGCTCAGGATTAAGGACACATTGCCCTAAAGTGAGCAGGAGGAGTAGAGGAGTAGACACTGTATGCCATGGTAGTACATTTTGCTGCCCTTCAACGGATGTTCTCTTAAAACTAAAAGGAGGAAAACATTTCTTTTTTTAGGAAAGCACTGCAGTTGTTCTCGGATACTTCTTCTGAGAATTCAACCTATGGCATAGGGGTAACCACAATGGGCAATATCCATGCAGCAGGGCTGGTCTGCAAAAATCGGGATTTGTAGAGGTTTCCCCAGAAAGCACTTTCAGTGGTCCTGAAGAATTGCCTGTATTATGCAATATCCTTCCTTGAGACCTCCCTGGGATTTTAAGTGGCTGGCAATTTTGTTCAACAGATTGAATCCAGATAGAAAAGACTACATCAGATATGAAAGTTATGTCCTTACCATAATGATAGATCCGTGTTGTCTCTTTCTGTCTGGTTCAACCTACCCCATTTCTCCGATCCCCACCTTTTTTGGTGAACTTCTCGACTATGGGATGACAGAGTTGGAGAGATCTTCCCTTTTTCCCCTCCTGTTTTGGGGTCCCTCATATGTCTTGCCCATGGAATTTGAGTATTGTCAGTTTTGGGTAGTATGGGGTAATGTTAGTTTGAGATAGTTCTGAGGAGAGTGGGATTACAGGTAGAGAAGGCAAAGCTCAATGGGCTGAATTCTGTAGAATATGGCCAGCCTGAGAGTCGAGTCAGATCCGATAACCCACAGACTGAACTGAACGGAAAGAGACAATACTGATCGATCATTATGGTAAGTACTTAACTTTCAATGTAAGAGTGTTCAGTCTCGCCGTTTGTTCTTACACATGGATTCGGAGCCAATCCTCGGCTCCGAGTCAGCCGAATTGCAAAGCTCTGAATCTCAGAGAAGCTCGAGACCAGCCTATATCCCACAATCCTCCCTGTCATTACTCAGATCTAGTTTACCGCTGCAACAGATCGGATCGAGGAGAGCTCGGGCCAGATAGAAACTTGAGTTGTTGTTGATTTCTTCAGATAAGAATTCAAATTTTTTTCTCATTGATACTTCCTTATAGTTAGTAGTTACTGTAGAAGTGCTCTGTGTGTGTGTGTGTGTGTGTGTGATATATATATATATATATATATATATATATATATATATATATATATATATATACCCATTTTGATTCTTCAGGCACCTTTGTGGCCTAACCTTTTTTTCTTGGGTGTGTTTTTTTGTGAGAGTTTTATATATATAACCTGTTTAGTATACATATATTGCTAGGATTAGTAATTTTTTTCCTATTACTGTAGTTATTATCATTGTTACTGTACAATGTCAGAAAAAGCCAAATCTGGTTTTAAAAGATGTCAGTGTGGGCAGAAAATGTCCATTACTGACAATCATGCTTCCTGTGTCTACTGTTTTGGCCCTCTCCATCTCCAAGAGGATTGCTCTATTTGTCATTCCTTTAGCGGGAGGGTCATGACAGATAGACGCAGGAAGCTTATTGACAGAGGATTGTTGAAGCCGGCCTTTCAAGAGGCTTTGGACAAGTCGGATCAGGCTTCTAAATCCTCGAAGGGGTCGAAGATGTCAGAGCCCATGTCATCGGCTCCGAGCTCATCTTCTCGGGTTCGTTCGCCGGTTCCACAGATCTCGGGGCCGAGCGTCGAACATTTATCTTTAACTGAGCCCCAGATCTTGGAACCGGTGTCGGAACTGCCACCACCGTCCATTCTTCGGTCGGTGCCATCTTCGGCTCCTTCGACCCGTTCTTCCAGACACTTGTCTGACAGATGTGGATCGTGTCATGCAGAAACTCATGGAGAACACGGCCCTTTCCAAGTTAATTGCAGTTTCCTCCCAGTTGGTGTCGAAACTAGAAGGCCTCCCCATATCTCCAACAGGTCCTCCTTCGAGACCCATCCAGATCTTGGAGCCAGGAGAAGATGACCTGATGATAGTGGAGCCCTCGGTGCCGAAACCGTCCATTGCACGATCGACACCTTTGACTTCGACTCCTTCGGAACCATTAGGGGAGTCGCGGAGCCGACGGTCTTTGCTCGGTTCCGGGACTGAGAGTCGTACCAACCTGTCGGTGCCAACTCTCCCTCTCGGGGCCTCGGCACAGACTGGTTCGGCTCCGTCCTCAGGGTCGGAGCCCACGGCACCTGGTTCTGGGATGCTTCTGTGTTCTTTGGAACCGGGGGAGCCCTTAGCCAGGGATTCGGGGGCCTTTAACCTTATGAGGAAGGTATTGTCTGCACAGACAACCACATCATCAGGGGAATCTTCTCCTTCCCCAAAAGGGCCACTTTCTGTTTCTGCTCCCACGATCCATCCCAAGCGTCGAGCCCAATTGCCTCAGCCACCCACAGAGGGTTCCCCCTGTTCCTTGGAGGCCTCACCAGAAGCCCCCTCTGATGAGGTCCCAAGGAAACGGTTGTGCAAGAGGAGGCACATAGATTCCCCACAGAAATCTCTAACATCTGACACCGACTTGGATGAGGCAGAGGGGTCCCCCAAATCACCCTCGGAGGATGTGTCATTTGCAGACATCCTGGAGATCTTGAAACAGAGGGGTGATTGGCAGTCCCTAGCCCCCTCTGAGGATGAGTCGGTGCTGCTGAAGGCTTTTGGGGCTCAAACTTCTACCTCCTGGGTGACCCCGCCATTCGATGAATTAATGGATTTGATTGCTTGAAGGGCATGGGAGACACCTGACACAGTGGAACCAGTACCTAGGAAACCAAACAAGTTCATCACTGCCCCCCAAGATAAATCTTATCTCACCAAGGGAGTCCCTGTCGACGCTATGGTGGTGGCGGCAGCCAAGAAAAAGGAGATGTCTGAGTCTTCCTCATCAGTTCATCCTCCTAATAAGGATTCTAGGACTATGGACAGATATGGTAGGCGCATTTTTAGTTCAGCGACTTTTTCCATGCGTTCGCTAAACTACCTGACCCATTTCACACGTTTGCAGAGGGATCTCCTTAAGGAGCTGACAGATACCTTCCAGGGTAACACAGATGCTGCTGTTTCAGATAAGGTAACAGCACAACTTAACACCCTCACATCCTTAGTAAACTCATCCATGAGGCTCATCTCGTATGCAGCCGAGGGATCGAGTAGAGCTGCAGCTTCAGCGATTGCTCTTCAAAGACAATCATGGATGCGGCTGTGCTCCTTTGCGGAAGCCTTCAAGTCTTCCTTTGCCAATGCCCCTTTTGATGGTGCCACACTTTTCGGGCCCAAGGTTAAGGAGACTCTCACTCGGTGCGAGCAAGAGGGAAAGACCCTGTCTGCTGTCGGGGTCCGTTTTCCGCTCCTACTAGACCGTACCCCAAAGGGCAACGAGGCGGAAAAATGTGGTTCCGTAAGAATCAGGGATCTTTCCAGACCACACAGAGTGATACCCCCTCCAGAGGCAGAGGAGGGGGTAGAAATGGAAGACGCCGCCCCGGCGGCAGAGGGGGGTCCGCATAACCAAGGCGACAGGAATTCCATCCCTGGGAAGCCTTTCCAGCACTCCTGAATGGAGGCCCGGTTGTCCTGCTCTGGAGGCAGTCGGGGGTCGCTTAGCTTTATACCCACTGGCCTGGCTAAACATTACTTCAGATTCTTGGGTAAACCGCATTATAACCAGAGGATACAAAATCCCCTTCTTTTCAACACCACCTCTACAAAGAAAATTTCCAGACGTGCCACCCCGTCTGCGAAAACTAGCAGCTGTAGAAATTTCAAAGCTGCTCAAAAACAGAGTCATCCAATCAGTCCCGGCGGACCAAAGAGGATTCGGAACTTACTCAAGGTTCTTTTTAGTTCCAAAAAAGACAGGGGACTGGAGACTGATCTTAGATCTCAGCCATCTCAACAACTTCGTGAAGAAGGAAAAGTTCCGGATGGTCACACTTCAATCTATCCTTCCATTCTTAGAGAAGGACGATTGGATGTGCTCTATAGATCTCACCAAATGCATGGCAGTAGTTGCGGCTCACTTGAGACGACAAGGATTCCGGGTGTTTCCCTATCTGGACGACTGGCTCCTCACTGCCACCACCGAGCGTCGACTATTGCAATCCAGAGACTACACAATCGGCCTTTGTTCCCACTTAGGGATATCCATAAATTTCGAAAAGTCTTGTTTATCGCCCTCACAGTGTATTTCCTTCATCGCAGCAGATCTAAATACATGATCAACACTACTAAAACTCCCCCCAGTAAGAGCTTCAATGCTCAAACAGCAGGTCCTACTTCTTCTAGTCAGCAAGAAAGTCCCGGCCAAACTGGTGTTAAAAGTGTTGGGACTGATGGCAGCCGCATTAATTGCAGTCCCTATGGGAAGGTTACACATGAGGATTCTTCAATGGCTGCTTTTTGCGCAGTGGTCATTCCAACACCTACCCCTAACGCACGAGATCAGGATAACAGAATTTTGCAGATGGTACCTCTCATTGTGGGTGTGCGACCAGAACCTCACTGTGGGTCGTCCGTTCATTCTACGTATTCCAACAGCCACAATAACCACGGACGCTTCCCTGATAGGGTGGGGGGGCCTTTTTCAGGGAAGAACAGTCCAAGGAGAATGGTCCAGCATGGAGTACACTCTACATATAAATGTTCTGGAGTTGAGGGCGGTGTTCCTAGCGTTGCAACACTTCCAAGCCCTCTTACCTCTAGGGACAGTAGCAGTTCAAACAGACAACATGTCTGTAGTCCGATACATAAACAAACAAGGGGGAACCAGGTCTTGCCCGTTATGCAGAGAGGCCATGAGAATTTGGCAATGGGCAGAGTCCATGGGTCGCTTTCTGATAGCAATGCACATCCCGGGGTCATCCGTCATTGCGGACAGGTTGAGCAGAGCCATCCTGTTACCTCACGAGTGGTCCCTGAATTCACAGATGGCGGAAAAGATCTTCCGCAAATGGGGCCAGCCTTGCTGCAATCTGTTTGCTTCCCCATTGAATGCAAAATGCAGAACCTACTTTGCCCTTCTACCCCCTCCGGGGGATGTCCCCAGGGACGCACTGATACACGATTGGCCCCCGGGTCTCCTATATGCATTCCCACCGACTCCATTGATTCCCAGATTTCTACAGAAAGCCAGGAGCCTGGAAAGGACTATAATACTCATAGCCCCATTCTGGCCTCATCAAATATGGTTTCCCTTTCTTCGAGCTCATCAAATAGAGGAACCGTGGATTCTGGACCCAGTGCCAGACCTGCTGACACACTCGTCGGGAGTTCCTCACCTGTCTCTACAGTCCCTCAAACTAGCAGCTTGGCTGCTCCGCTTCCCTGCCTAGCCAGGTCTCATCTACTCCCTCCATCATTTCAACACATCCTAGTTGCTTCTCATAAAGCCTCTACTACTAAGCTCTATACGAGTAAGTGGAAACGCTTTGTATATTGGGCATCAAGTCAAAACTTAGATCCCTTGGTAGCTCCTTTACTTAAAATTTTAGAATTATTATCCATCCTTTTTCATGAAGGAGCTTCTACTTCCACTCTAAGAGTACAGTTGGCGGCCATATCAAACTTCCATATTGGTGAGGGAGGTTCTTCCATTATGTCTCACAGGGTTTGTAAAGCCTTTTTGAAAGGAACCTTCCATCTTAGACCACCTGTCAGAAAACCTTTCTTTCCATGGAGCCTGAATTTGCTACTGTCGCAACTCATGTTGCCACCTTTTGAACCTGCTTCATCATGCCTCCTAAAGTTCTTGTCGTGGAAGACACTGTTTCTCGTCGCCGTGACCTCAGCTCGTAGAGTCTCTGCATTATCGGTCAGACCACCTTACCTGATATTCCACCCAGACAGGGTTTCTTTGCATACAAATCCATCTTTCCTTCCAAAAGTATGTTCAGTTATGAATATTAACCAGTCTATAGAACTCCCTACCTTTTTCAAAAACCATACTAACAAACTGGAGTATATGTTGCACAAGTTGGATGTCCACAGGCAGCTAAGATTTTATTTAGACAGGACCAAAGCTTTCAGAAAAACAGATCAACTCTTCGTCGCTTTTGCAGACAATAAAAAGGGCATGGCAATTACTAAACGTACACTATCTAAATGGCTTGCTGACTGTATAACATTTGTATACTCTAAATCAAACCAATCCTTACCAAACAAACCTAAGGCCCATTCTACCAGATCCATTTCCACCTCCTTAGCTCATGCGGCTCGCTTGCCTTTGGACACTATTTGTGCAGCAGCCACGTGGTCTAAACCACATACTTTCATCACTCATTATAGAGTGGACAAGGTCTCCAAGGATAGGACATCATTTGGTTCCACTGTACTTAGGAACGTTCTTCCATGAGTCACTTGGGGTCACGGAGCTAGGGACGCTACCCGTGTGTAAGAACAAACGGCGAGATTGAGCACTCTTACATAAAGAAGTTATGTCCTTACCATAACGTTCCATGTAGAGTGTTCATCTCGCCTTTGTTCTTACATTCCCTCCCTTCCCTCCCATGTGTTTGGAAGAACTGGTAGGATTAGAGTTTGATCGACGTGTCTTGACCCTTAGCGGGGTATATGGTCCCGTGTGTCATGGGATATATGCTTAGACCATTAGTTATTGCTATGGTGAGAGAGTGTCTCTGAATGGCTGAAGAGAGTGTATGCTTCTAGCACCGCAGGTGTTGGATCCTTTCGTCTGGTTTGCTTGCAAACTAGATCTGAGTAATGGCAGGGAGGATTGTGGGATATGGGCTGGTCTCGAGCTTCTCTGAGATTCAGAGCTTTGCAATTCGGCCGACTCAGAGCCGAGGATCGGCTCCGAACCCGTGTGTAAGAACAAAGGCGAGATGAACACTCTACATGGAACGTTATGGTAAGGACATAACTTCTTTTTTAAGCACCCCCCTAGGAACTATTAAGATTGAGTATGCACTAAAAGCAGACAGTGCTGATCATAAAGCAGCAACAGCAGGATAAGACATAGTTTTGTTTCAACTCCGGTTTTTGCCTGCTGTGTGCTAAAGTACGCAAACTTATTTTAGTGGAATTGTTTCCCTTACACAGGGAATACATAAGGATGTCAACCACTCCCCCACTACTTGTGCCAGCTTTCAAAGCCAGCATAGCACATGACATTTGATTTATTTATTTATTTTAACTTACTGAGCTCGAAGATATAGCAAACCTCCTGGCTGATAAATTTAGCTCCAGCTTTACTCCTCTCTCCCCTCCTCAACCTTCCCTCAGGAAATATCATCAAATATAGTTCTCCCTACCATCACTAGGGAACAGGTCCTTAATGCTGTCTCTAAGACCAAGAACACTGCATCAATGGGCCAAGACAATATCCCAAGATGCCTTCTAAATAGTATGAAACATGACCTATAAGGGTCTCTGGAATTGCTATTTAACTGTAGCCTCCAAACAGGCTTTGTGCCTCATGAATGGAGAAAGGCAACAGTCATCCCTCTGCACAAAAGTGTCCCATCTACAGACCCTGGAAACTACAGATCCATAAGTCTCACTAGTCCTATATGTAAAGCCATGGAAAGAATTGTCATGGAGATGATCAGTAGAGATATAGTAAACCTCCAGACCCTGGACCCAACCCAGTTTGGTTTCATCAAGGTCAGATCATGCCTACTCAGCCTGGTGGACTTCTTTGAGAAGGTCACCAAAGCAATGGATGAGGACAAAATTGTTCACACTGCCTACCTTGACCTGGCCAAGGCATTTGATACAAAACCCCATTCAGGCATTGTTGATGAACTCAAGAGAGTAGGTACAAACCTGTATGTCACCCAGTAGATAGCCAACTGGCTCACAGACAGGACCCAGGAAGTTAGAAATGGGGAGTCCACCTCTACAAAGAGGCCAGTCACAAGTGGATTCCCTCAGGGATCAGTCCTTGGATGGCTCCTTTCTAGCATTTACTTTTCCGAAGTCAAGGTGAAAATCAGTGATCTCTGGCTGACTAAATTTGCAGATGATTGCAAATTAGGTGCTGTCATTGAATCTCACACTGACACAAATGTTCTCCAGGAGGGGCTGACACAGGCAAACAACTGGTGTCAGAGCCATGGACTGAAACTAAATGCCAAGAAATCCATAATAGTATCCTTTGGGAAGTCATCCATCCCTGGTAACTATCATATTGGCAGCACACCCCTTAGAGCTGACCCAGTAGTCAGGAACTTAGGGATACACATAGATAGTAATCTAGCCTTTGATCATCACATGTCTACAGTGGTGAGGAAATCCTTCTATGTTGCACAACTTATAAACAAAGGTATGGCATCGAAGTCCAAGGAAGTCATTGTTCCACTGTATTCAGCATTCATCAGACCTATCACTGAGTACAATGGCCCTTTTGGTATGTACCTAACCAGGCATACTCAACAATTGGAACGTCCACAGAGGTTCCTTACTAAAACAATACAGGGCATAACAAATATGTCCTGTGCAGACCTCCTCAAGGCCCTATCCCTATATTCTGTGTCCTACAGGCTTTTGAGGGGAGATCTATGCCTGGCATACAGGGCATTGTCAGACCCCACTCTGATGGACCTCCTGCATATCCACAAAATGAACAGCACCAGAATTACCCATTCTAAAGAATTAAACCTTGCCTGTGACATAAATAGGACCTGCTGGAGAGATAGATATGTATCCCAGGGACTACCCCATCTATGAAACAGGCTCCCCATCCATGTGAAGCAGAGTTCTTCCCTAACCCAATTCAAGTGCAGTTTGGACAATTGGATGGGAAACCGGAAATTCATCCCTGGTTTGGCACCTATGTCTGCAATGGACACTGGTAACCTGTAAATGGTTCATCTCTCAGACCCATGCATACACTTATCAAGGGTAGCAGAACTTGTCAGAAATGTGGGATGCATGGCTAGGCTTAGATAGGCCCTTGTGGTCGTTAGACTAGTAAACACCTATGAACCTATAAGAAAATGTGCATCTGTACACTTGCCAGAGGGCAGCTGCAGTTAACAATGACTAGGGTAATTATCTCAGGTAAGGACGTAGCCATGGTTCGTGGAGTGCTGTCAATGTTTTCAAATGACCGATTGCCTTTCCTTCTTTGCCTCCTGTTCCTCGAAGTATTGCAACTGTCATTCCTCAGATTGTTTAGGCACCCTTAGCTTTGGCAATAGACTATAAGAAAAGAAGAAGAAAGCAAACTTGTGTGCTCTTGAACCTAAGGACTTCCCTGTATATGAGTATGGACGTTTGATAAAAGCAGCAAAGGATGCATTTCTTTCAAAATGTTATAATGTATGTTTTCTAACAATCAGCATAGAGCCTAAGGAGTTTAAAAATGAAGATGCTTCCTGGATATAAAAAAATCTAGCACTGACCAGCAGCATCTCAAAACCATTAATGTCCCTTAGGAATTCTAAATGAACATAGAGGATTATGAAATTGTCACCGGTTATAACCTGCTTATTATGTGTTCAAGAAATGGATGCCAAGAAATTCACTTCAAGAGTGAAGCTTGAGTAGTGAATCTTGGCATCCATATTGAGGACACATAATTAATGGTTATGATCGGAGGCCCAATTGTAATTCTTTGTAGTGCATGCAGCTTTATCTGCTCCATATATTACTGCTTACTGAAAAAAATGCTTAAGTATTTTGCCGGCCTTCAAAGGCTGTAAAGCACTTAGCAAGTGCTGTTAGAAAGACAATGTAACTCAGTCTCTTATGCTTACACTCCCCTTCAGTGTCTCTCAACTGTCCAGCTTATTGCAGAATATCCAGGATTTTTGCTAAATACGTTTGGTCTGTTCCTCATAAAATATATTGTCTTCTGACAATCACTGAGCATTGAAGTCACTAAATATTGACATATTTGAGTTTTAGACTTTCTCTCCTTTAGAAAATGCAGGCAAACACAAATCCTTTTATTGTAGCAACTTTCTAAGTTTACAAGTGCAAGTCAGGAACCCATTACCGACACAGACAGCAGGGAGAAACAAATCATTGCTGTAGTTTACTAGTCACTACTGGCAGATTTGACTGCCCAGTGCAAGTCTCAACCTTTAAAAGTTAAGCAGGGGATGTTTAGCATTTGTTAACACTGGGTCTTGTGCTGTTATAGCACTTAACTGACTTATCTTCTTCTGGATATTGGAGTGTTCCATGCACTACATATTTATCACCTCTTAATATTTCTACCAGCTAATAAGGTGAGAAGCAAATATCTTAAAACTAGGCATTATTTTTTTGTATCATAATTTGTAAAATATATTTCATTGGGTAGTTAAATATATTGGTATTTTTACCTTTCCTTCTTCCTTTGGTCTGATTTTCCCAGCAGTGTCAGTTTTTGAATGTTAGCCATTATTGGCTTTGCATCAAGCACTACCATAATCATGAGTGTTATACCCATGTTTTCACTGATTATGTCACCCTAAGTCATTGTTGGTTTCTTGTTACCATTTAAAAATGTTTTTTTAATAAGCTAGAAAATCTAGTTAATTTTTCAAAGTTTTGTTGTTATTTACTGTTGATATACATTTTTGCCCGTTATTGGTTAGAAATTACTTGAACTGAACCTGATAAAGATCTTTGGGGTTAGTGTTTTTTCCCTGGTTAGAAAAATAAAGAAACAAGTAAGTATATTTATTTTTTATTTTTTTTTGCAATACATTTGATAGTTAATTATTTTTATCTTATGTAGGTACTGTCACTGGTCTGGTTAGACCGTATGTTTTCTGTCTGCTTGTGTAAGTGTAATGATTTCCACACACAGTGTGTCATTTATTTAGTTGCTGATGACACTGAAATGGCCTGTGAACTTTGTTAAATATTCAAGCAAACCAGACAAGGTAGGACAATTAAAGTTGTTGAGGCCTGTCTGTAGAAACGTACAACAGAACATTTGCTAACAACAAAAGTTAAGTTACTCTCTTTGCACAATTGCAGCAGTTTATGAATTTCTAAATCATAACTGCATCATTTTCATAGGACACAAGCCTGCTTAATTTACTTTTTGCCAAACTTGATTAACCAGAACTCTGAATGTGGCCTATTGCACTTGTCAGTTTCAGTCTATGTAGCTTATATTTTATATTGATACACATAAATATTAAAAACTTCTAAAACTAATGATGTTAAGTTGTCCAATCTCGCCTTCGCTCTTGCTGGATGTGTTCAGAAACTCGGCCACTTTCTATAGCTCGAGACCTCTTTACTGGATCGAGGCTACCCCTTATCCTAGAATGCCCAGCGTCAGCTACCCAGATCTCGTTTGCCGCTTTAGCTGCGAGGTTGCTTCAGTACTGACTCAGGCTTAGTATAACTTTTTTCTCTGTTTAAAGATAAATAATTTACTTGAAAAGTTAGTATTTTTTTCTCTGTTTATAGTAGTTTGTATGTTTATTTAGTCGTAAACCCCTTATCTTGTCCTTTGTTGTGTTTTTCTGCTGTATTGGCCGTCGCCCCTTAGTTGCTAGGCCTTCTGTTGTTCCCTGAACTCATTTAAGTTGAGAGTTCTTCCCTTCCCCCCTTAAGGACAGCCATTTAAGTTAGAGGCTCTCCTTTAAGATTTTTATCAATATATATATATATATTTTTTTTATTATTGTAGTGTGTCTTTTTGTGGTATGTCCAAGGAAGTTAAAACCTCAGGGTTTAAAAAGAGTGACTCATGCTGTCAGAAGATGTCTCTGACAGATGGGCACACTAGTTGTGTGTACTGCTTGGGGGCTCTGCACCTGCAGGACTCTTGCTCTGTTTGTCATGGCTTTAGTCCAAGAGTCCCGTAGGAGCAGAAAAACTAGCTAATCTTCTGTGAATTGTTGAAACAGGATTCTCCAGTTAAAGCATCTCGGCCAGTGAAATCTTTGAAGTCAGTCAAGCCATCGGCTCCATGTTGGGAACCGACCTGTGAGCTTGACAGACCAAGTGTGTCTGTGCCCTCTAGCACAGACAAGACTACTCCTCTGTCGGCTCCACCTCTTACCTCAGAGCCATCTCGGAGCTACAAATGAGCTAGGCCTCCTTCATTGGAGCCGATTTGCTCGGTGCCACAATCACCCTTACTTCAGAGCACAGCCAGTCATCGCTCATCTTCCCACTCCTCTCGATCCTCAAGGTTATCGGATCAGGACATGGAGGGAGTGGTCAGTAGGTTGCTGAAGTCACAGGCCCTTGTAAAATTGCTTTCGAGCCTGCCTCAACAGGCCTTGGCTCCATCCGCTTTGATATCGATTCGTCTTCCGACTATGCTTAGTTCAGAGCTGGAGTCCATGGACGTTCCGATAATAGTTCCTTCGGCTCCGATGAAGTCCTCTTCGGCTCCGGTATTGGCTTCGATTACCTCAGTTCTTCCTTCCATCAAGGTATCTGGGTGCCAAAGCTTTCTTGTCAGCACCGAGGGGGGAAGTGGCATCAGGCCCTTGTCCGACCCCGCTCTCCCTCTCAGAGCATCGGCTGAGTTGAGCTCGGCTCCCACATCGGCCTTGGAGCCGTTGCCCTCGGCGCAGAGTGGAATTCCTGTCTCTTCAGAGCTGGAGCACTCTTTGTATCGAGACCATGATGCTTTCGAGGTCATGCGGAGAGTGCTGTCCCCACAGACGGCCCCACTATCGGTCCCATCGGCTCAGTCCCCTTCGGTGCCTGTGCCATCCTTGGCTCCTCTCTCTTTGGGCCTCAGGTGAAAGACACACTTACCAGGTGCCAGCAGGAAGGCAAGACGCTCTCTGATGTGGGAGTCAATTTTTCCACTCCTACCAGACCATACCCAAAGGGTCAGAAGGGTGGAAAGATGTGGTTTCAAAAATCCCAGGGTCCCTTGCCTGACGCACGTGGTGATTTTTCCCCCAGGGGCAGAGGGGGAAACAATAACAATGGTAGACACTGCCCTCATGGCAAAGGGGGTCCGCAAAATCAGGGCGACAGAGATACATTCTCTTCCAAACCCTATCAACATCCCTGAAGGGATGCCCGACTGCTCAACTCTGGAGGCAGTCGGGTGAAGGCTTTCATTGTACCCAATCACCTGGCAAAATATTACAAAAGACAAATGGGTACTATCCATAATATCCGGAGGTTACAAAATTCCCTTCCATCAACCCCCTCTTGTTTCAAAAAAATCCATCCCAGATGTTCCATCCAATCTTTGGGATCAGGCAGTCACAGAAGTTTCAAGACTGCTAGAAAAAAGAGCCATCCAGGAAGTCCCCACAGACCAAGTAGGATCCAGAACTTACTCAGGATTCTTTTTAGTGCCCAAAAAGACAGGGGACTGGAGACCAATTCTGGATCTCAGCAGATTAAACAAACCTGCAAAAAGAAAAGTTCCGGATGGTAACACAGCAGTCCATTCTCCCCTTTCTGGGTCAGGACAATTGGATGTGCTCCATAGATCTTCAGGACACATACTATCATATAAAAATGGACAGACGGTCCAGGAGATTTCTACTTTTCTGACTAGGGGCCAGTCATTACCAATTCAGGGCTCTGCCCTTTGGTCTCACCACAGCCTCCAGGTTGTTCACCAAATGCATGGCAGTAGTTACGGCTCACTTGAGATGTCTAGGATTCCAGGTGTTTCCTTATCTAGACGATTGGCTCCTCACTGCTACCACCAGGCAACAACTTATAGAGGCATGAGATTACACCATCACATCCTGTGCTCAACTAGGTATCACAATAAACTTAAAAAAATCTGCCTTGTTGCACTGTCAATCTATTACATACATAGGAGCAGAGCTAGACACAAGAAAGATGATTGTAAAATTGCTTCAGGAAAGAGTTTCCATTATTCGACAACAGGTGTCACTTCTCCTGAGGAGAAAAATAATTCAAGTCAAATATGTCCTTCAAGCTCTAGGATCCATGGCAGCAGCCATTCTTCTAGTTCCCTTAGCATGCTTTCACATGAGAATCCTTCAGTGGATTATTTTCACACAATGGTCCTTCCAGGAATTACCCATGTCTCACATGATGCTAAGTACGGAATCTTGGGAAAGACACCTTTCCTGGTGGATGGTCTCCCCACTAGTGACTCAGGGCAGACCTTTCATGGAATCCCATCGGTCGCCACAGTGACCACGGACGCTTCCCTGATAGGGTGGGGAGGGCATTATCTAGGGAAGACAGTCCAAGGCACGTGGCAACCTCACAAATACCACTTGCACATCAACATCCTGGAGATGAGAGCGGTGCTCCTAATTTTGCAAGCTCTTCAAAACTCTCTCCCTGCCGGGACTATTGCAATACAGACAGACAACATGTCAGTGGTTTGGTACATCAGCAAACAGGGCGGAACCAGGACTTACCCCTTGTGCTGAGAGGCCCTCAGACTGTGGCAATGGGTGATTTCCTCCCAAGGTTTTCTGACAGCAATGCATATCCCTGAGAAATCCAACATAATAGCGGACAGGCTCAGCAGGGCTATCCTCATGCTGCACAGGTGGTGTCTGAAACAGGAAATTGTGGATCGTATCTTCCACAAATGGGGCCAGCCTTGCTGTGATCTCTTTGCCTCTCCCCTCAACAACAAATGCAGCAGCTACTTCTCCCTTGTTCCTCCTCCAGGGCAGACACCCAGGGATGCTCTAGTCCACAATTGGCCTCAGGGACTCCTTTATGCATTCCCCCCTTCCCCCTAATTCCAAAAGTCATTCAGAAAGCAAAATCATTGGGTTGCAAGATGATCCTCATTGCCCCCTATTGGCCTCGACAGATTTGGTTTCCATTCCTTCACCCCCACCTTCTAGCTCAGCCTTGGGTTCTGGACCCAGTGCAGGACCTCTTGATTCATCAGTCAGGTTGGTTACACCAATCCCTCCAATCTCTCAAGCTCACAGCTTGGTTACTCCACTTCCAATCTTAGCCAGGCTCCCCAATATTTCCCCAGCAGTGTGTGATATTATTGTTTCCTCCCATAAGACAACTACAAGGAAGGTTTATGCTAGCAAATGGAAAAGATTCTCTGACTGGGCAGAATCCAGGAATTTAGATCCTTTTACATCTCCTGTACACAAAATTTTGGATTTCTTAGCAGAACTGTTTCAATCTGGTGCAGCTGCTGCTACCATCAGAGTACACCTAGCTACCATTTCAAATTTTCACATCAGAGTTTTTAACTCAAGCATAATGTCTCACAAACTCTGTAAGGCCTTCATGAGAGGTACATCTCTACTTAGACTCCCAGTGAGAGAGCCCCTTCCACCTTGGGATCTCGATTTGGTTCTGGCCTCCTTGATACTGCCACCCTTTGAACCAGCAGCATCATGTTCTTTGAAATTCTCTCTTGGAAAACTCTCTTCCTAGTTGCAATTACTTCTGCCAGACGTGTTTCAGAACTCCATGCCCTATGTGTTTGCCCTCCATACCTGGGTTTTCACAAATACAGAGTTTCTCTGAGAACCAACCCATCTTTTCTACCTAAAGTTTGTTCAGAACACAATTTGAATCAATCCATTGAACTTCCTGTCTTTTTCCCTAATCATTCCAACAAGGCAGAATACAGATTACACCAGTTGAATGTGCATAGACAACTACGTTTCTATCTCCATAGAACTAAAGAGCTGAGAAAATCAGATCAGTTGTTCCTTTCATTTGCCAACAACAAACAAGGCCTTCCAGTTTCTAAAGTAACCTTGTCAAAATGGTTATCGGACACCATTGCCTGTACTTACCATTTGCGACAAAAAGATCTTCCAGCAAGACCCAAAGGTCATTCAGCCAGGTCAGTAGCTACTTCGGTAGTGTTTCAGTCTAGATTGCCCATAGATTCAATTTGTGCAGCAGCTACTTGGGCAGATCCTCATACATTTATTTCTCATTACAAAGTAGATGTGGTCTCCCCGGGGCAGGACTTCCTTTGGTTCCATGGTTCTGAAGAGTCTGTTCCAATGAGCCACCCAGGATTGAGGTGCTAGAGACGCTGTCCCATCCAGCAAGAATGAAGGTGAGATTGTACAATGTAACATAAAGAAGTTATGTACCTACCATAATGTTCCATGTTAGTTGTCCTTCATCTCGCCTTCGTTTTTGCGTCCCTCCCTCCTTCCCCCTTCCGCGAGGATTGAGAGGAGTTTTTCAATGGTTTCACTGGCTAACTTGTTTTGTTCTTAGTTGCTTCCCAAGCAAACCATGACAATTTACTGTATATCCAGGTTTAATAATAATGGATTATCTTCTATGATTATGTCTAGTGTGAGCTATCTCAAATGAGATCTGGGTAACTGACGCTGGGCATTCTGGGATAAGGGGTAGCCTTGAGCCAGTAAAGAGCTATTGAGCTATAGAAAGTGGCCGAGTCGGAGCCGAGGATTGGCTCTGAACCCATCCAGCAAGAAGGAAGGTGAGATGAAGGACAACTAACATGGAACATTATGGTAGGTACATAACTTCTTATCTGAAGTAGTTAACTTCATTTGATCAGCAACCTGTGGGTTACGGATCCGATACAGCAGCATACCAAGCAAAAAGATCCAAGCTGCAAGCTCCTTCCCCTTACCCATACTACACTGCAACCTCCTTCCAATCCTCAGATCTCATTTGCCGCGGCTTTGCCAAGCACGGGATTCTTAGAGCTCCGGCAAGTGTAGCAATATTTTTACTTCAAACTTCTTTTTTAGTCTACTTTTTTTTGTGTGTACGTGTATTTTAGTACCTTTCTTCGAGTGTTCTTCTCCCTAGCCCTTATCTTCTCCTTCATCTTTGGTAGTTATTCTCCCCCAGTAGACCTTTTTTTCCCTCTTTTAGGTGCACGTGTGTGGCTCTGTGTGTGTCTTTAGTATGGCTGAAAGTTATAAATTGACTTTTTCAAAGTGCTCTGAGTGTGGCCATAAGCTGTCACCAGTGGATGGTCACACTCACTGCATGATTTGCTTTTGGGTTCCGCACCTTTCTTCGGGCTGCCAGATTTGTGCGGCCTTCAACCCCTGAGCCTTAAGGGATAGGAGGAACAAGCTGATTCTGGCGGGTCTTCTACCTGCAGAATCGGCTTCTTCTCCTTCCTTCTCTGTAGCGACAGCCGCAGCTGTGGCTGCCCAGCCAACTGTCCCTCTTCCCCTGTCTGGGACTCACCCTCCCACCTTGTCACAGGGAGAAAGAGAGGCCAAGAAGGATATAAAAGAGAGAAGGGAGAGAGAGAGAGAAAGAGAGAGAGAGAAAGAAGCCGCAAGCGGCAGGCCGAATTGGACCCCTTGGCCCCTCCCACTAAGGTGCTCTGGTCTCCATTAAGAGTGTCCAAGCCTTCCTCCCCACGGCTCTGTTCACCACATTTCTCCCTGGAGCTGGAGGAGGAGACCCGACCAGCCACGAGGTAGTCATTGCGTCAGCCCTCCCGGCCGGTTTCAGCAGCTTCCTCCAGGTCTACTCGCAACATTTTGGAGGCAGATATGGACCAGATGATGCGTCGATTCTTGCAAACTCAGCTGCAGATGGGAGTGTTGCTGCCTTCCCCCCCCCCCTCCGGAGGGGGGGTTCAGCTCCACTGTTCGCCCCGATAGCTCCTTCTCTGATCCACCACCAGATTTCAGAGTCTTTGGATCCGAGGAACCCTGGAGCCAGGGGGTCGGCGCCAATGGTTATTACTACCTAGACGCCGGCCATGCCCTCGAGCTTATCGGATCCGTTTTTGGATCCGAGCTCTCGGAGCTGAGAGCTGGGTGTTGGATCCAGGGGGGCGGTGAGTGTGTCTTTGGCTCCTTTGCGGTCGGAGCACACCACCTCCTCGGGTCCAACCGCTTCGTCTCCGGAACCGATCCCCTCATTGGATCCGAGGGCCCCAGCCACCTGTCTTAGAGAGGCCGGTTCCCCTTTGGCATTCGACGTGGAGGAGAGGGTTCTCTCTGGAGGATTGAGACCCCTCACTCTTTCCTCAGGGTCCACCCCTGCTCCCTCACAGCTCAGTTTGTCCTCCATCATCCAGTCCTCCGAGGGGCAGCCTGTGTTGTTGATACCCCAGCCAGTTCCCCTGGAGGAACATGAATCCGTTGGTGAGCCCTCCTTGGACAGTCCCCCCGAGGAGGTCCCTCACAAACACCTGTGCAAAAGGAGGCACTTGGACTCCCCTGAGTCCCTCACCAAGGATACCGATTTGGAAGAATGGGAGGGTTCCCCCAAATCACCCCCCAATGACATCTCCTTTAGAGACATTATGGAAATCCTCCACCATAGGGGGGAGTGGTCTGCCCAAAAACCCTTCTCAGACAAGTCGGTATTCCTGGAGGTGTTCGACACAGGCTCATCTACCTCTTGGGTGCCCCCCCCAGCCAACCCCCTGGTCGACCTGATTACCACCAGGGCGTGGAAGGAGTTGGGCACTGTAGAGCCGATACCTAGAAGTCCCGATAAGGTTCTTAGTCCCCCTGCAGACAGAGCTTCGTGGAGCAAGGGTTCCCTGGTTGATGCCATGGTGGTGGCGGCGGCCACCAAAAAGGAACTCTCCCAGGAAAGTTCTTTGGTCCATCCCCCTGACAAGGAGTCTTGGGCAATGGACCGCATTGGAAAGCAGACTTTTGCTTCAGCTACCTTCTCTATAAGGGCACTGAATTACTTGGCCCATGTAATCAGACTGCAGAAGGACCTGGTCAAAGAGTATGCTGAGTATCCTCCAGAGTCCATGTCGGCCAAGGATAAACGGACTTTCTCGGCTCGTATGGCCACTCTCAAGTCAGTGTCTAATACTTCTATGCGGCTACTTTCCCATGCCACGGAGGGAGCTGCTAGAGCTAGCGGGTCTGGTATCACCTTAAGGCGTCATGCCTGGCTTCGACTTTGCGATTTCTCGGAACCCTTCAAGGCATCCTTCGCGAATGCACCCTTTGATGTGTCAACCCTCTTCAGGAAGACCGTCCGTGAGACGCTGGTCCAGAGCGAGAAAGACGGGAAAACGCTGTCAGCTGTCGGAATATGCTTTAATACCCCTCAGATGTCTTTCTCTAGGAACCAGCAAGGGCAGAAGAAGATGTGGTTCCGGAAATCTCAGCAGGCCAGGAATTCTCAGGACTCCTTCTCCCCCATAGGCAGAGGGGGACAAGGTGGACGCCGGCCCAGAGGCAGAGGGGGACCAAAGAACTTCGGGTCACGGGAACCCTTTTCCGACTGACCCGTGCAGCAGCCCTGAGGGGTTGCCTGACTACTCCTCTCTGGGGGCATTTTTCGAGGGACCTGGCTCAATGGGAGTCCATCACGACAGATCGCTGGGTGCTTCAGATAATATCCAGAGGCTATTTAATCCCCTTCATAAACAAGCCCCCTTACTCAAGGCACCTCCCAGATGTCCCGCCCACTCAGAGGGAGGCCACGGTTTTGGAAATAAAAAAGCTGTTAGAAAAAAAGAGTCATCCAGCATGTGCCCCCAGACCAGTCTGGATCAGGCATCTACTCCGGGTTCTTTCTGGTGCCAAAAAAGATGAGGAACTTAAGGTTGATTCTTGACCTGTCAACAATGAACCTTTTCATTGCCAAGGAAAAATTCCGGATGGTCATGATTCAATCCATCCTGCCCCTCTTGTAGGAGGAGGACTGGATGTGCTCCATAGACCTCAAGGATGCATACTACCATATTCTCATGGAAAGATGGTCCAGGAGGTTTCTCTGCTTTCAGCTAGGGGCCAGTCATTACCAGTTCAGGGTCCTACCCTTTGGTCTCACCACAGCCCCCAGGGTGTTCACCAAGGTCATGGCAGTTGTAGCGGCCCACCTGAGGCTCCAGGGCATACAGGTCTTCCCGTACCTAGACGACTGGCTCCTCACCTCCCCCACCAGGCATCTACTTTCTCTAGCCAGGATTTCTTCCTCTGGATGTCACCCCAGTTGGCGATAACCATAAATGTCAAGAAGTTTTTCCTCCAGCCTGTTCAAGTGTTAGACTTCATAGGGGCCAGGATAGATACCCTCCAGACCAGGGCCTTCCTAACATCAGACAAACTTCACAGCATGACTCTGCATGTGCTAGCCCTCTTTCAATCCCCTGCTTCCCCAGCAGAATTAGTCCTGAGAGCTTTGGGGTCCATGGCAGCAGCGATCAATTTGATTCCCTACGCTCGTCTGCACATGAGGGTTCTACAGTGGACATTGCAAGTCCAGTGGTCTATTCTACACCACCCTCTAGACTTCCTGATTCCCCTCAGCAGGATTTGCAGGAACTCCCTCATATGGTGGCTTCAATCCTAAGCCCTTCGGAAGGATGACCTTTTGTTATGTCACCACCCCTGGTCACAGTGACCATGGATGCCTCCAACCTAGGGTGGGGGAGGGGCATTGTGCGGGCAGGACTGTCCAAGGCACATGGACTCAGACCGAGACCGTACTGCATATAAATGTCCTGGAGATGAGGGTGGTCCTTTTGGCGTTGCAGGCCCTTCATGCCTCTCTTCCTCCGGGGACTATTGCTATCCAGTCGGACAATATGTCAGTGGTCTGGTATATCAACAAACGGGTGGGAACCAGGTCTTATCCCCTTTGCTGAGAGGCCATGAGAGTTTGGGAAGGGCGATCTCCACCAACCACTTCCTGTTAGCAACGCACATTCTGGGTCGGTCCAACATACTGGCAGACAAATTGAGCAGAACTATCCTCTCTCCTTACGAGTGGTCTCTGAATCCTTGTGTAGCGGAGCAGATCTTCCTCAAATGGGGTCAGCCTTGCTGTGATCTCTTTGCATTGCCTTCCAACGTGAAGTGCAGCAAGTTTTTCGCTCTAATTCCTCCTTTGGGAGAAGCCCCCAGAGACGCTCTAGTCCATGCTTGGCCGCCTGGTCTTCTTTATGCGTATCCTCCACTTCTGCTTATGACAAAATTTCTGCAGAAAGCTCGCCACTTAGGGAGCAGGATTATCCTCATAGCCCCATTCTGGCCTTGTCAAGTCTGGTTCCCCTGCCTGCGGTCTCATCTCATAGTTCCACTCTGGATCTTGGATCCCATTCAAGATCTGATTTCACATCCCTCTGGAATGGCTCCTCTGAACCTGGACGGTCTCAAGCTCTCAGCTTGGCTGATCCAGTTCCCCTAGTTGCCAGGACTCCCGGTATCTCTTCCAGAGTCAAGTCTATCCTGGTGGTGGCACATAAACCCTCTACCAGGAAGATTTACAGTAGCAAATGGAAACGTTTTTCAATTTGCGCTTCACAAAAGAACTTGGATCCTTTCACCGCTCCTATTTTAGCGGTACTAGAATTCTTGTCTCATATTTTTCAGCAAGGGGCCAGCTCATCTACTGTGAAGGTCCAGCTGGCTGCCATTTCCCATTTTCATATTGGGGACAACATTGGTTCCCTCGCTGCTGCCAGAATTTGTAAGACCTTTCTAAAAGGCACCTTTCTTTTGAGACCCCTGGTTAGAAATTCATCCCTGCCATGGGATCTGACCTTAGTTCTTCAGGCATTAGTTGCGCCTCCCTTTGAACCCACAGCTTCCATTGATCTGAAGTTCTTGTCATGGAAGACGGCCTTTTTGGTAGCAATTACATCAGCCAGGAGAGTGTCGGAGCTTCAGGCTCTCTGTATCAAACCTCCATACCTTGTGTTTCATAAGGATAGGGTATCTCTCAGGACTAATCCCTCCTTTCTCCCTAAAGTTGCTTCTGAGACAAACATTAATCAGTCCATTAATTTGCCTGTCTTTTTCCCTAATTTCCAGAACAAAGGAGAATATAAACTTCATTTGCTGGATGCTCACAGACAGTTACATTTTTATTTGCACAGGACGACTGCCTTTCGTAAATCTGATCAACTTTTTGTTTCCTTTGCTAAGCCTTTTCTAGGGAAACCAGTTTCTAAGGTGACTCTCACCAGGTGGATTTCGAGTTGTATCTTACAAGCATACAGAGAGTCTGGCTTACCAGAACCAGTGGGGGTTCATCCTCATTCTACGCATTCTATGGCAACGTCTGCTGCATTCTGGTCTAGAGTTTCTCTGGATGACATTTGTTCAGTGGCTACCTGAGCTTCCTCTCACACCTTTATCTCTCATTATAAATGGGATTTGGTGTCTAGAGGAAGGGCTGCTTTTGGCTCTGCAGTGCTCCGGAATATCCTTCCTTAAGGGCCAAGATTCGGGTAGCCAGGGACTCTGTCCCACAGGTTGCTGATCAAATGAAGTTAACTACTTCAGATTAAGAAGTTATGTACTCACCATAACGTTCCATCTGAGTAGGTAAACTTCATTTGTCAGCAACCGTCCCTCCCTCCTTCCCCCTGACCTTCATGGTTATTTAGCTGAGCTTGAGGTTCGGACTTATGAGCTTTACTTTGTCTCTGAGTCAGGTGTCTCAGGTTGTTTGTTTTGTTATTATGTGTGGGTGGCAAATGCGATCTGAGGATTGGAAGGAGGTTGCAGTGTAGTATGGGTAAGGTGGAGGAGCTTGGAGGTAGGATCTTTTTGCTTGGTATGCTGCTGGCTCAGATCCGTACCGGATCTGTAATCCACAGGTTGCTGACAAATGAAGTTTACCTACGCAGATGGAACATTATGGTGAGTACATAACTTCTTTTTTTCTTAAAAAAAACTTAGACTTCTTGAAAATTTAAGATAAATTCCAGCACTGTTGGAGTAGGAGATAAAGTTCTGAGTGTGTCCAGTGCAACCCTGGTTCAATTAGTGGATCTGGAGCCTGTTGGAGGTGGACTGGGGAAAGGGAGAAGTTATGAGAAGTTATGAGACTCACCCTCCTATGGCTCTCATGTCTTCAAGGGGAGAATGTGGGGGCATATGTTCTGGGTATACTTTCCCATGGTAAAATCCCGATGGAGACTAGAAACCACATTGGAGCACTGGCTTCAAGGAGGCAGGAGTGTGTTGAGGGGTTACACCACTAGTTTAAGTGAATCGCATGCTCTCATTGATGCCTACTGCATGCTGAACCCCAGAACAGATTACCAGGCATGCAGCATGGGGTTAAAGCTTTATAAAGTGAAAAGCCATGCCCTTGATAAGTGAGAACACTACTCAGCTGTTGCCTCTTGGAAGAATGAATGAGCTGTAGAGCTCTTTTCTCTTGGGGAAAATTAATTGGCTGACAATGCAGGACAGAGCAAAAAGAGGGAAAGCTTGATGGTCATTTGGGAGGAGAAAAAGTGAGCAAAACAAAGAAGCAAACAAATTCAATAGGTGTCTGGAATTAACTTATCTGATGGAATGTCACCATATATCAAAGTACTCTGTCGTTGAGTATAATGAACAAGTTATTCCAGCCCTTAGATTGCTATAGAACCCATTTGTCCATACCTCTCAGCCTCTTAGAGCAATAAATCTAGAGAAAGCGATAAATAATGGGGGAACAAAAGCACAGGAGTAGGGACAGTTTTTAAATATTGCCCTTACAAATTTAGAAAGTTGATAGAATAACAAGGTTTGCATTAGTTTGAATTTTCAAATGTGTATAAAGTCTAAAACTCAAATATCTGTAATTATTTTCTGGCTTCAGTCCTCAATGATTTGCCAATAATTTGCCAGAAAAACAATATTTTATGAGTAACAGACAAAAGCATGAGACAAAAATCTGGACCTTCTGCAAAAAATCTGGACAGTTGAGATGTATGCATTTGTCCTTTATTAAAAAAATGTACATGTATTACTCATTCCTCTTAAAATCTATCAGCCTTACTAGCCTGATCTGCAAGGCAGTGGCAACCTCTAAATGCTTGACCCCACACAGTCTGGTTTTGTCAAAGGGAGATCATGCCTATTAAACTTGGTCAGGTTCTTTGAAACAGTCACCAAAGCCATGGATGAGAGGAAGACGGTGCACACCATCTACCTTGAACTAGCCAAAGCCTTTGACATTATTCCCCACTCAGGCATAAAAGATAAACTCTCCCCACTAGGCATCAACCCATATGTTACCAGATGGGTAGCTAAATGGCTCACTGATAGAATCCACTCAGTCAAAGTAGGGGAAGCCACCTTCCATAGTAGACCCATAGCGAGCAGTGTACCACCAAGGATCGGTCTTGGGGCCTCTACTGTTTGGAATATACTTTTCTGAGGTGCAAGCCAAAACTGGTGGTCTGTGGCTGACTAAGTTTGCAGATGACTGCAAGCTGAGCACTGTCTTAAATTCCCCTAGTGATGTGAACATCCTGCAAGAGGGCTTTACCCAAACTAATGACTGGTGCCAGAAGCATGGCCTCAAACTGAATGCCAAGAAATGCAACATTATCCCCTTTGGGGAAAACGTCATCCCCACTAATTATCACATTAATAACAATGTACTAAGCATGCAACCAGTCGTAAGGGACTTGGGCACTCAGGTTAATAGCAACCTAACTTTTGACCACCACGTTGCCTCTGTTGTAGGGAAGGCTTTCTACATGGCCCACCTCATAAATAAGGGTATTTCATCCAGGAATGAGGAGGTCATAACATCCCTGTACTCCTCCCTTATAAAACCCATTATCGAGTATAATGCCTCCTTCAGCGGGTACCTTCCCCAGCACATGCAGCAGTTGGAGAGATCACAGAGGTTCCTGACCAGGAAAATACAGGGTCTCAAACACCTATCCTATACAGATAGGCTAAAAGCCTTGCCCCTCTACTCAGTCTCATACAGACTGCTCAGAGGTGACCTGTGTCTGGCATACAAGGCCATTTCAGACCTGACCTTGATGGAGTTGCTGCATATCCCAGGGACAATGGTGTTCTTAAAATGTCTATTGCTACAAATGTAAAATCTAAATGTTATAGAATGTTTTTGTAAATTTTTATTATGCTGTGTAACTGGAACTTTTCTCCCCGGGCCTCCACTGAAAATGGACATGTATCCAGTTGGACTAGCCCGGTCAACAAATGTAAAATAAATAAATAAATAAATATCCGTAAAACAAACTCCACTCGCACAACCTGCACACAAGGCCTTAACCTGATCTATGACATTAATAAAACTTGTTGGCGGGATAGATTTGTGTCCCAAAGAGTCCCCCATCTGTAGAATAGATTCTCTCTCCATGTCAAACAGAGCACCTCCCTAGCCCTCTTTAAAAAGAACCTGGACGACTGGATGGGAGACAGAAAATATACCCCTGGGATCCCACCTGTGTTCCTACTGGACAGGGGAAACAGGTGCTAACTTTGAGGGAACTTGGGCAAAATTCTTGTCTAGGCTTATAAAGGCCTCCAGGCCAATAGCTTAGTATCATCCTATGAACATATGAACCTATAATAGGCTTTATGAAGCCTACATGAGTGACCACACCACATCATTTTATTTCTTGCCTGTTACCATTCAAAACAAAAAGCAATGGCTGTTGAAAATTCCAAATTGTGGTTCACATTCTTCTGTTTAGTTTACATCTAAATTTGTTAAAATTTGTGATTCATTTTCCTCCCTTCCTCCTCAGCACCTCAGCATTTTGTAATCTATCCTTAATTGTTGTCACTTTTCCCTACCATTTGAAGAATAACTTTAGTTATACAATTACCCATAGAATGCCAAAATCAGCTGAATGCTTGTCATCCCATTTCTCTTTTATCAACACTCCATTGGGTAATCAGCATAATGCATGCACTGTATTTTTCTTCTTTGAGTAATGTCATCACATGACACATTATTAGCTCTCCCTAACAAACTCGTTCAAAATGCAGATTATGTGAAACAGAGGCTGTCTTTATTGATTTGACTAAAGTGCTTTTCTCTGGTATACACTACACATTGCTTTTAGAATTTCAGCATTCTGGATGATCACCTTCAAAAATTATTTGGTTCAGAAATTACCTCTCTGCCTATACTTTCAAAGTTAAAATAATTAGTTTCACCCTGAACATTGATTATTTTAAAATGTTACTTCCCATATTTGTCTCTGTACTGTAATTGTGAATGTTTAATATATGTTAACAATCGATAATGGCTGGGATTTCAAAAGAATTGCACTGTGGACTCTTCTGCAATCACAGAAAATGCAATTCAGAGACACATTTAGAAGCAGAGGAATGACCTCATTATTGGCTAATTTTCATGTCTCTGAATTGCATAGTGTTAACTGCTAGTGCTAATCAACACTTTCCTGTGGTATAATTGTAACTACGAAGAAAGACTAGTGAAAAACAGCTCTACTTTCCACCAGAATAGATTTAATAAAATCTTGCAATCTCTAGCGCATCGGCTGTTGCCTTTACAGAGTAAAAAACTTTGCCCATTTGTAATCCCACATTATATACATTCTTGACACATCTTATTCCACTTTCCTGTGGTATTCACCACTGGCGGTCAGTGCATTGTGTTGGCATAGGTATCTCCTTCATTCATACACACACACATACACACACACAAAATCAGGCGCACACATACGCAAACACCCCCCCATAACTTTTACTTGTCCCTGAATTTACAGAACAGCCCTGATGTAGTGTGTTATTTTCCCTGTCTCTTGTAAATGATGGATGATTAGTCATACAGTAATGCAAGACATAGGATCATAGGAGGTTATTAGTCTAATGGCCCTGGGGCACTTACAAGCCTAGCCAAGATTTTATCCCCAAAAAGAAACCTCATTCAGCACCTGTTGCCCCTGTCAATGAGGGACACAGGTGGAACCCCTGGGGCAGATTTGTGGTTTCCCATCCACTCATCAAGGTTCCACTTGAAGAGGGTCAACGAGATGCTCTGTTTGACTGTATGGGAAGTCTATTCCAGAGATGTGGCAGCCTTTGGGAGACAAACCTGTCTCTCCAGCAGGTTTTGTTGATTTTGGATATTAGATTCAGGCCTTCTGAGTGGGTAGTGCATGAGAAGTTAGACTTATGGATATGGAGCATCTCTAGTAGGGCAGGGTCTGAGATTGCCTTGTAGGCTAGACATGGATCACCCTTGAGCAATGTGTACAATACTGAGTAGAGTGATAGTGATTTGAGCCTGTCTGCATAGGACAGGTGTTGGAGGCCATGAATTCTCTTTGTGAGGTATTTCATTCATTTTAATGTTCAGAGAATGCATTGTGATGCAAGATCTGTTGCCCTATTAACTATTAATTGGATTAGAATAATATTTAAAAAGACTACCTGGTGTCATCTTGTGATGTTCATCATATTGATCACTCCTGCAGTAGCCTTAGCTATATGGGTTATATCCTGCCAAGGATATAACAGCCAGCTAGCTTCCAAATCTTAAGGGCACCTTCCATGTACACAAACTGTTAGTCATCTTGAGCTGAACTGACTAAAAAATCAAGTTTGGGCACCAAGACCTTCAGAGCTTTCCTGCTGCTGAACAGTATGCTCCTCTGAGGCTTTCATGGATTGATGATCAGCTTGTACTATTCCTTTGCTGGGCAAATAAGTTCCCTTTGATAAAAAAAACTTCCATTTAAAAAAATAGATCTGAAGTAGGATATTCATTTGTCTGCAACCTGTGGGTTATGGATCCGATATCGGATCCGAACCGGCATGGTTTTCCAGCTATGGATCCAAGCTCTCAGCTCCTCCCCTCACCCATAATGCCCTGCTCTACCCTCATGACCTCAGATCGCTGGTGACTGGATTTGCATTCATAGCTCTCAGCTAAGTGGTGATTTATTACCTGTTAAAACAGAAAATTTTAAGTTTTTTGTGTAATTCTGTGTGAAAGTTTAGGTTTCCCTCTTTGATAGTTATATTTTGAGTTAAATTAAGTAATTTTTTTCCCTCCCTCGCTGTTGCGTAGAGTGTGTGTTGGGCCTGTGTGTCCTTTGTTTGTTACTTTTTAGTAGCTTTATAGATTATGGCTGATCAGCCTAAATCTATTTTCTCAATGCCCAGTGTGGCCATAAGCTCTCACCGCTGATGGCCACACGTCTCGGGTTGAACACCTCACATCTGGTTGTTCCATTTGTGCAGGGTTCAACCCCAGGGCACTGAGGAGCGGAGGTCCAAGCTTGTCTTGGCGGGTCTTTACCGCCAGACTGCCTCCAACAACTGTATACGTTGTTCCCTGTGGCACCCCCTCCTGCTCCTGGGACTCAACCTCCCGCTTCTGGAGAGGAGAGGGATGCTAGTAAAGGACCGGAGGGAGAAGCACAAGCGGCGGGCCGAGACCTCTGTTTCGCCCCGCCAGCCAAGCTGGCTTCTCCCTCTTCGGTCTCCTCCTTCGCCCGTCCCCTGTGTGCTTTTCACCGGGTCCTGAGGAGGAGGAGACGAGGCTATCGAGGAGGCACTCCAGGCCTACCTCGGTAGCCTCGCCGAGATCTACCCATAGCCTTTCTGATGCTGATCTGGACCGGATGATGAGAAGGTTCATCCAGGCCCAGATGCAGATGGGAGTGCTTGCCTCCCTTCGGGGAGCTCAACACTTTTTAAGCCTATTGCTCCTTCTCCGACCCGCTATCCGGGTTCGGAGCAGCTGGAGCCAAGCAGCTTCGGGGTGGGTCGCCGATAGTACTTGGTACCGGATCCGACCCTGCCCTCGAGTGCCGGATCCGACCTGGAGCCTGGATCCGAGCCTCGGATCCGGGGATCAGTGCGCGCCGCCTGTGTCGGAGCGCATTGTCCTTCGGATCCGAAGGCGCTGCTCCGTCCACTCTCGATCCGAGGGGAGCCGACTGTCGGATCCTTTGGTCGAGATCGGCTCCTTCGCTTTTGATGTAGTGGAGAGGGCTCTGTTGAGGGTCTCCGGACCAACGGCACTTGTTCCGCTCCGCCCCGCCTCCTCTGCACTGGGCCAGGCTTCCACCATCCGGCCCCTGGGACAGCCCATTTCTGTGCCCCAAGTTGCTCCTATGGAGCAAATTGCTGCTTGAGGACTCCTCTGACAGCCCCCAGAGGAGGTCCCTAAAGCAAAAGGAGGCACATTGACTCCCGAGTCTCTCACAGAAGACACGGACTTGGAGGAAGGAAGGCTCCCCACGGTCACTCGAGGATGTCTCCTTTGGAGACATCATGGAAATGTCTGATAAGGGGGTGGTCTGCCCAAGTCTTCCTCGGACTAGTCCGTGTTCTTGGAGGCATTTGAAACGGCCTCTTGGGTGTCCCCTGCCGACCCCTGGTGGACCTTATTACCACCAGGGCGTGGAAGGAACCGGACACCGTGGAGCCAATTCCCAAAAGACCGGATAGGATCCTTAGTCCGCCATCCGACCGGGCCCATTGGAGTAAGGGGCCTCCGTAGATGCCATGTTGATGGCGGCGGCCACAAAGAGGGAACTGGCTCAGGAGAGTCCTCAGTCCACCCACCGAGCAAGGAGTCTCGATGATGGACCGCTTGGGGAAGCGGATGTTCAGTTTGAACTATTTGGCACATGTCATTAGGATGCAGCGAGATCTTATTAAGGAATACGCTGCATCCCCCCCTGAGTCCATTTCGGAGGAGGACAGAGTTCTGCACTCCACCCGTATGGCCACTCTTAGGTCAGTTACAAATACTTCTATGCGGCTACTCTCCCACGCAACGGAAGGCGCGCTAGAGCTGCGGGACAGGACTGGTCACTAGACGCCAGGCCTGGCTCCACTGCGATTTTTCTGAGCCCTTCAAAGCGCCGCTTAACGCCTTTGATGGTTCTGCTCTGTTTGGCAAGACCGGACCCAGAGCGAAAGGACGGAAGACGCTGTCTGCCGTCGGAATCCACTTCTCTGCACCCCAGAGGCCCTATTCTAGGAACCAAAAGGGTCAGAAGAAGATGTGGTTCCGAAGTCGCAGCAGTCCCAGCCTGCTCGGACAACCAGTCCTTCCGTGGCAGAGGAGGACAGGGAGGACGCCGCCCTAGAGGCAGAGGGGCTCCCAGAAACTTCGGGTCCAGGGAACCTTTCTCTGAACGGCCCGCAGCAACCCTGAGGGTTGCCCGACTGCTCTACTCTGGAGGCAGTCGGGGACGTTGGGCACCTAGCTGCATGGGAGTCCATAACATCGGACCGCTGGGTTCTCCAAATCATATCCAGGGATATCGCATTCCTTTCCTTCACCTTCCAAAGTTGAAGTCCTCCCAGACGCCCCACCCGGTCAACGGGAGGCGGCAGAAATTGGCCATCTGCTAAAGAAAAGAGCCATCCAGCCCGCTCCCCAGACCAGATCGGATCAGGGTTCTACTCCAGATTCTTTTTAGTGCCAAAAGACGGGGAACTAAGACCAATCCTAGACCTCTCTCTTGAATCTGGCAGTCCCCAAAGAAAAATTCAATGGTCACTCTGCAATCTATCCTCCCCTTCTGGGAGAAAATCACTGGATGTGCTCGATAGACCTACCACATCCTGATGGACAGGCGCTCCAGGAGGTTTCTCCGCTTCGGCTGGGAGCCAGTCACTACCAGTTCCGGGTCCTTCCCTTTGGTCTCACCACAGCCCCAGGGTGTTCACCAAAGTATTAGCAGTGGTAGCGGCCCACCTGAGGCTTCAGGGGTGCAGGTCTTTCCCTACCTGGACGACTGGCTTCTTACCCCAACAAGGCATCTACTTCTATTGGCGAGACTCCTTTCTCCATCTTGCTCCCTTTCTGGGCATCACAATAAATACAAAGAAATCCAACCTGGCCCACACAGCTCTTAGATTTTATAGGGGCCAGGCTAGACACAAGGAGTTTACGAGCCTTCCTCACTGCGGACAGAGTTCTAAATCTGCAGCTCCAGGTGCGGGCCATTCTCCATTCAAGTTCTGTTCCAGCGGAGTTGGTCCTGAGGGCTCTAGGGTCCATGGCATCGGCTATAGCACTTCTTCCTCTTGCCAGGCTCAATATGCATTCTACAGTGGACGCCTTAGTACAGTGGTCATACCTTGCTCTCCCATGCATCATCCCATAGCGATCAGCAAGGCTTGCAAGCGGTCCCTCTTGTGGTGGCTCCACTCCCGGATCTCCACAAAGGCCGCCCATTTTGTGCTTTTCCCCTCTCGCCACGGTGACCACGGACGCCCGCCTCGGGTGGGGCACTTTGCGGGCCGGACCGCCCAAGGCACTGGAACGATTCAGAGACTTTACTGCATATCAATGTTCTAGAGATGAGAGCAGTGCTCTTAGCGCTAGCACTTCAGGACTTTCTTCCCTTGGGAACAATATTCAATCGGACAACATGTCTGTTGTCTGGTACATCAACAAGCAAGGGGAACAAGGTCTTACCCTCTTTGTCGAGAGGCCATGAGAGTTTGGGAATGGGCAATCTCCACCAATCGCTTAATAGCAACGCACATTCCGGTCGGTCCAACATCCTAGCGGACAAGCTCAGTCGCACCATTCTGACCCAGTGGTCTCTCAATTGTCAACGCATATTCGCACGGTGGGGAACCCTTCATGCGATCTTTTGCTTCTCCCTCAAACACCGCGCGCATAGTTTTTTCATCTAATACCTCCTCCCGGAGGTACCCCAAGAGACGCCTGGTGCATGCTTGGCCACCCGGTCTTCTGTATGCCTATCCACCCTTGCCTCTGATGCTCCAAGTTCTTCAGAAAGCCTCGGTGGGTTGCAGAATGATTCTCATTGCTCCATTCTGGCCTCGACAGATCTGGTTCCTTCCTAAGGTCTCACTGAATCCTCCTTGGATTCTAGATCCCATCCCGGATCTGATATCCCATCCATCCTGCATTCCTCCTCCGAATCTGGACAACCTGAAGCTGACCGGCTGCTCCAGTTCCACTCTTGATAAGGACTCGGTATTTCATCACCGTAAAGGCAATTTTGGTGGCGGCTCATAAACCATCCACTAGAAAGGTTTACCAAGTAAGTGGAAACGCTTTAGGGGGAGCGCAAGGCCTGAATCCCTTCACGGTTCCTCTCCCTTTAGTGCTTGACTTTCTAACCACTCTCTTTAACGATGGTGCCAGCAGTTCCACAGTCAAAGTACAACTGGCAATTTCTCACTATCACATTGGCCATGACTCTAATCCTCTTATGTCAGCCAAATTGTGTAAAATTTTTCTTAAAGGTACTTTTCTTCTCAGGCCCCTATAAAACAAGCAGTTCCTCCTTGGGACCTTTCTCTGGTCCTACAGGCCTTGACCGCCTCCTTCGAGCCAGCATACGGTGGATCTCAAATTCTTGTCCTACAAGACAGCCTTTTGGTAGCCATTACATCAGCCAAGAGAGTTTCTGAACTTCAAGCATTATCAGCTAAACCTCCTTACTTGGTATTTCATCCGACTGTCTCCCTCAGGACCAACCCGTCCTTTCTTCCTAAAATCGCTTCTGAAGCAAACATCAATCAATCCATTAACCTCCCTGTTTTCTTCCTAAATATGAAAACAAAGGTGAATATAAGCTACATTCACTAGATGTTCACAGGCAACTTAGATTTTATCTGAACAGGACAGCTGGTCATAGGCAATCCGACCAGCTGTTTATTTCCTTTGCAAAATTCAATTTGGGCAAGCCAATCTCTAAAGTTTCTCTGTCCCGCTGGATTTCACAGTGCATTTTATTGGCTTATCAAGCTTCAGGAAGGCCCAAGACCGAGGGTGTTCATGCCCATTCAACCCGGTCAGTATCTACCTCGGCAGCCTTCAAGGCTAGGATTCCTCTAGATGATATTTGTGCAGCAGCCACGTGGGCTTCATCTCATACATTTATTTCCCACTATAAGTTGGATCTTGCATCTAGGGTAGAGCACCCTTTGGCTCCACGGTGCTCGAATATCCTTCCATGATGGCAAGATTCAGGTAGCTGGGTGAATATCCTACTTCAGATTTACTCACCATAACGCTCCATCTGAGTAGGTGTATTCATTTGTCTTCCTATCCCCTGGCCTATCAGTTTCCTGCATATTCTTTGTTACCCTTTTTAGGGTGTTGTTGCTTTGGCAAACTCGATCTGAGGTCATGAGGGTAGAGCAGGGCATTATGGGTGAGGGGAGGAGCTGAGAGCTTGGATCCATAGCTGGAAAACCATGCCGGTTCGGATCCGATATCGGATCCATAACCCACAGGTTGCAGACAAATGAATACACCTACTCAGATGGAACGTTATGGTGAGTACATAACTTCTAATTTTGTTTAATAACACATTCCTGTTCAGGAAAATTTATTTTAAAGCTATGCATTTGTGTCTTAATGGACTGTCATGAGACTGTATTGTACTTTTAAATGAGAGCACTCTTTTTTCCTCTTATTTTAAAAGTTGTTTAAAGTATTCATAATATTTTTCTGTGGAGAAATTGTGTTTATTTAACTTTTTTGGGCTGGCAACATGTTTAAAGTGCTTTTTACTGTGTTTTTATGTCAAAAAGTGACTTTTAAAGAATTTAAATTTTTACTGGCTTTTGCAGCTTGTTTTTCCAAGGAAAGGGGCATCATTTTTGGCTTGAACATGGAACAAACTGTTGGACCTACAGTCAGTACTTCTTCCAGCCAGAAAAAAACAAAAAGTTAAGCAAATAGCCTTTGCCACCACAGCAGGCTAGCAATTTTTCTCATCTGCAGGTGGGTGACTTTGCTGTGGCCATTATTTGTACCTCAGACCACTCATCTTTTACCCCAAATCCCTCTGGTGTAGCACCTACAACCAGTATGGACCAAATGTTAGCCATGTCCTCTGCATCTCTTAGGGTCCCCTCAGTGGGCGAGGGAGAGACAATCTTGTCAGTCCTGGGAGAATTAACAGGGTTTCCCTGTTCTTTCAGAATGTTGTGCCCATCCCTGGTGAAGCTACTACTGTCATTAATAACACTATTAGTGCCATTTTTCCTGTAAAAAGAAACTGAAAACTAAACATGTATGTATTCCTCACATTTTATTTTGACAGGAGTAATTTACTGTGTCTGCCACTGGGTGTTATTCAGGCTATTGATCCTTCTTATAAACTTGTTTCTGGTAAAAAAATGAGGGATGCCTTGTTTCCTGAAAAGATTCAAGATTCTGATTCTGGACAGGAGGAAGAAGGGACAGATACAGGGTTTTCTCCTCAGATTTCTGATTCAAACTCGGAGGAGAGCTCAGTTTCTGATTCTCCCTGTGAGGGTCTCTTTTTTGCTAAGCTTATTTCTAGAATGTGCCAGTGTATTCAGTGGGAGCACAATGAGGTTTCCCAATCCCTCAGAAAATACTAAGAGCTGTTACAAAAGGAATTTCCAGAATCTTCACCTATTCCTCTAGTTCTGTCAGCTTTTTAGGATGTATGTATTATGCCTGCAATTTTCCAGATAGTCAGCTAGCTGCCCTTAAAAAGGCAAATAGGCTGTATAATATGCTTCTTTGATTTTCAGAATTTTGAATTGTCAGGCTTGTGAAGAAAGGAGCTAGCTGGAATTTTGTAAATAAGTATATGTCATTGGTGAATATCAAAATGATTTATGTAAGATGCTTGTGTTACAAATGTATTAGAACTGTATGTCATGTGTATATCATACTGCTTGTACAGATGTGCGTGTGTGTGTGTTGAAAAGGTATTCGTAAAATGCTTGTGTTTAAAATAGATCCACAGTGTGCCCTAATGGAAGAGAACAGAAATCTACATGCACTATTGTAACTGTTTAAATGTATATATTTTAATATTGGAAACTGGAATACAAGAGATGAACTTCAGTCCAGCAAACTTCAGAAAAATAACTGAAATTAAATTACTTATGGATAGGCCATAAAACATGGTATTTTTCAGGTTTCAATGCAGCAGACACAATGTCTGTTCTAGGAAACTTTCCGTATTGTCTTTAGGGTGAACTAATTACTAGTCTTGAAAGCATAAAGAGATGCAATTGTTTTATGACTTCCAGCATCTGTCAGAGATCTGAGGAGAAGCCCTTGACTGTATATCTTTACAGGTAGATGCTAAATGCTGCTAACTTCATCAATGATTGTTTGGTCTGGGAACTAGGAGTCAGATGGCAAGAAATGATGTCATTCTGCAAGCTATCCCAGCAGTAATATTTTAGATATTAATTTGAGAATTCTCTTAGTGAGTCAGAACATTATGTATGCTGTCTTGGATCTGAAAACAACTAGAAGATCCATTTACCACATCTGCCTTGCTCTATTAATAAGTTCTTAGGTTTTAGTAATTATCTTAGATTCAGTCAGAAATATAGTGAAGCTTAGTTTAGATATTTTTCTTTATTTATTTGAGACTGTCCTGCTATGATGTTTTAAATATTTCCTGTGATTTTGAACTCTGATGTCACTGTGAATATATATTTAGTATTGTCTTATTCTTTTATTATTAAATATATTTAAACCTTACACCAAAAACTGTTAATTAGTGGTAATAAACACCAAAAATGTAAAAAAACACTGACTGGAAGTCAAAACCAAGTAGGAAGAATGCAATACTTTTGTCTTTAAGCGTACTAAATTTATTACTCTGCTTTTCATCCAAAAGGACTTCATCAGAACAACAAAAAATAACAGAGAAACCAGCTTAAATACAAATTCGATGTACTCCTAATTGGATAACAATTCAAACCAATAAAATTAACATATATAATTGATTATAAAACATTGCTAACCACAGTAACATTACGCTTAATCACTTTTGGTCTGACTGTTGGTCTTCGGTCTTTTAAGAAATGTTACATTTATAGTTCCATTCAAAGCAGGATATTCATCAACACTCAACTTAATTTGCAACAAAGTCTCCCTTTTTTCCAGATCATTCTTATAATCCCAACCCCTCATATCCATAGGGACTTGTTCAAGAACATAAAACAAAAGCTTCTTGTAATGCTCACAAGAAGAACTATGCCTAAAAAGGGCACTATCGGTATCTTTTTGTTTAATAGGATGAACGTGCTCTTTTGTTCTCTTCTGAAGGGCAGGGGTCGTCATCCCAACATAAAATACTGGACAGCCTGAGCATACACTGATGTAAACAACCCCAACATTATTACAGTTAAACCTACCAGTGCTAAATAGGATTAAATTAGAATGTCTCAACAAAAGATAAGGCCCCTCATGAATAAATCTACATGATGAACAAAAAACACATTTGTTCTTTCAGTGGGTGGTAACCTGACCTTACTGTTATCATGTTGTAAAGTAGTTTTTAAACATTTATTCCTTTTATAAACAAATGAAGGATTCTCCCCCAAGACTTTAACCATATCAGCATTTCCCTTAGTAATCCACCAATTACTGATAATATTCATTGGGTGTAACTATCCACTGACATATCCAAATTACAAACTAAGGGGTTTAAATTACTATCCATGTTAACAGATTAATTTCCACCATAACTCTGTAACAATAAAGGTAGAAAGCAGATGTCCCTTTTCTTCAAAATTTCTAGGGCACTAGAAATTAACAAAGTTTCTTTATAGCCCTGCTCTAGAAAAAGGGATATAATAAAAGACAATTCTTCTCTAAAAGCCACCTCACTAGTTGTTAACCTGGATGCAGGAATAAATTGCCCCTCGGTATATTCTTTTTGATAAAATAGGAGTGGTTACTATTAAAATGTAAATATTGGTTGGAGAAAGTCTTCTTTTTGTAAACACTACTATGAAAACATGGCTTCATTAAATCCCATTCCAAAGTAATGTCTAAAAAATTAACAGTCAAACCCACATCTCCCACAGAAAAAAGTTAAAAAAATCAGTACTTGCATTTAAACCTTCTACAAAGGTCTCACACTCATCACTAGTACCTTTTCAAATAAAAAAAAATAGTCAGTAAATCTTTTAAAAAACATAACATGATCAGAAAGAGGAGCACCAGGCAATAATTTATTCTCCCACCATCCTAAAACTAAATTTCCAAAAGTTGGAGCAGCAGCAGACCTCATTGCGACATCCTTCACTTGCTAGAAGTACTTATTAAACAAAAAATAATTATGTTTTAAAAACTTCCAGCAAGGAGCAAAATAAATTTATATCAGAATTAGAATATATAGTGTATTTCAATAAATATAATCTAATAAACTCTATTCTTTCACTCCAAGGGATACAAGTAAAGAGAGATGTTATATCTATAATTAACATAACTAAATTCTCATGAATATCATATTGAAAATTATCATGAAATTTCTTAATATGAGATAAAAAATCCCAATAATCTCTTAGGTAGAAATTTAAATGTTGCACAAGGGGATTTAGGATGGTGTTAATATACAAAGAAATACCATCAGTAACAGAATTCGGGACAGACGCAGTGGGTTGAAAAGGGGGGTTTGGATATCCTTGTGTATCTTAGGTATTCCGAATAGGACACCTATTTTAAGATGTTCTATGAAATCACACAGCTTGAAATCTAATTGACCTTTCATTAACAACTGGTATCGATAGGCCCTAATAAAATTATAGCCTACAGTTATGTTGCTTAAGATGACTTCTTTATATTTATCACCATTAACTAACATATTTTCCATTGCTTTAATATAGTTTTTCTGATTCAAAAGTACCAATCCCCCCTCCTTTATCAGCTTTTATAGCTCAAAACCTTTGCATATTCCTGATTTCATCTAATGCTCCCCTTTCTTCAACAGCTAAGTTATAATAACAGGAATTATTGTCAGTTTTATTCCTTAATACATTTGTTATATAATTTTCACAGCTTTTTTCAAAGACCTTTAAAGTATTATGAAGTCCAGGATTATTACAAGATGATTTTATGAAACAGGAATCATTTACTTTCAAATTTCCACATAAAAAATGCAAATTAAGCTTCCTAGCAAAACATTTTAAATCAATCAACATATTTACAACATTCGCTCTCCATGAAGGCACAAAGCTTAAACCAAGCCGTAATACTTTTAAATGAATCACATTAAAATGATATTTAGTCAAATAAAATATTTTACAATAATCACGCACATCAAAACTTATTATCAGTCCTTCTTTCTCAAATTCCTGTTTCTTGTACGATTCTGATTCACTTGAGACCCCTCCACCATGGACGCCAAGTTTTTTTGAAGTACAGGCAATTTTCTCAACTTGGTTCTTATTAGTAGGATACAAAGGTAATTCCTCAAATGCGTCTGCAAATTCTGCCTCCTGTAAAGGACTGGTCGTCATTCAACTTCCGGTCGCATTTCTTCACCAGTATTTCCTCTCTGTCTTAAAGAGGAATGCACAAATTTTTCAGGATGACTAGCCGATTTATCTTGCAAATGAGGATTTACTGAAGATTTGACAGAGAAGCCATTTAAATTGAAAGCCCTGCCAAGTTCATAAGCTTCCCTATCTCTGAATATCTTCCTTTGTTTATGGACAATAATGTTTTTTCAAACCTCTCTAGGGAACCAAAAATGCTCTCGTAATCACTTTTCATACCAACAGCAGATCACAGTATCACCAAAACCAGCTCCTCTGTTGCCAAAAGAGTATTTTTTAATTCACCCATGAGTTGATTATTATATTTAATCAAGATTCTTAGATAATCCATCCATGACTTAGTGAAAAAGTCAACTAGTTCAGAATACAAGGGATGGTTTTCATGAATATCAGTCGGAAACCTGAAAAACCTAAGTCCTTTGTGCACAATATGAAGAGCAATACATTGTTCAAAATAAGGTTTTCCAATCTTAAAGACTGATATTTTCTTAGCATTCTCTCTAGCTCTAATAACTTACATTTCAGTTCCTGCTGTCACTGTGAATTTAGAATTGTCTTCATCTTGTATTATTTGTTATTAAATATATTTAAACCTTTCATTGTGGCTGATCTAATAAAGACATATTTACATTTTGGAAGTACTTGCGTATTTATTTGGTGACACTGTGTGAGCCACTCCTAATAGCCTTATTCTTGGTCAAGCTGCCATTTTGTGTTAATATCAATATTACACAGTAAGATTGGACACCCTTTGTTAAGGGTTTTAAAGTAGTTCATAAGGAGTGACTGGTGGCAGTAATAACTACCCTATAGTCTGGGCAGAGAGGCATAGCTAATTAACCTGTGCAGCCTTTCCTAGGTGTGTGTGTGTGTGTATTTGTGTGTGTGTGTCAGCTACTTGGGCAGGGACACAAAGCACTGGTTGGACAGAGTGGGTGCTGGAGGTCTTGGCTTGTTCACTCAGCTGAGATCTGAGCTCTGTAGCTGTGCCAGTGGGGAGTCTTATTGAGGATCCGGAGAAAGAGTGGGAAACCAGCTGACTGTGGTCTCTGTGTGCTCTTAAGGGAAATTGTGCTTGATGCAGAGAGCCACATCTGGAAATACTGTGTGTGTACCTGTCAGCCTCTCAGTGAACGTTCCCCCATTGTTGCCAGTGTTTAGGATTAAGGCTCCTTGATTACTGGTCCAGAGGTGAGGTGTCACAAGGCTCATATGTTAAAGTTTGTTCTTATTAATTGTGAAAGTATGAAGAATGTTTTGTCTGCAGTTTATTCATGTGAGGAAACATCTGCTTTAAATAAATTAGTTTATTCTATTGTATGAGTCACTACTCATTGTTTGCAGTGTGTGTATGCTTCAGTTGATACCTCCTCCAGGGCTGTGGCGACTGGTATTGTTTTGAAAAGGTTTGTCTGGTTGCAGTCTCAGAACCCCCCAGATTATGTTAAAAATTAGATTTTAAATTCTCCTTTGGATAGAGATTATGTTTTTGGCCTCTCTGCTGCAGAGGTGATCAAAAAGTGTAAAGAAAGGTAAGATGATACAGGGAATCTCTTAAGATTTTCCAGCCGTTGTTTTCCAAATTTTCTAAGGAATTCTCTAACCCTTCATCAAGTTTTGGCAAAAAAAAAACAAACAGTCTCAACAAAACACAGGTAAACAGATGTTTAAGAAGACATATCTAGGGGTTCCAGAAAAAATTCTGGACCCCCCCAAAAAAAGACAGCCCAAGAAGTCTGAATGACTATTTAAGGGGCCTTGCCCCCCTCCCCGACACACTCCCTGGTAGCCTCTTTCCCTCCCAGAAAGTCTAAATCTTCACTTTTCTCTTTGGCAACAGATAAATGGGTTCTGAATATTATTCCTCAAGTTTACAGATAGCAGTGGGAGGAAATTTCTCCTTCCTAGGGGGTAATCCCTCATCCACCAGTCCAGACTCTTTTATTTCTACCTGTCCTTCAACTCATGCTGTCCCAGAAATTGATAGATCCAGTTTGTCCTTCCCAGGTGGGAAAAGGGTTTTATTCAAGTATGTTTTTATTGTCAAAGAAAGAAAATGCTTGGCAACCAGTTCTAGACCTTTCTTTCCTAAACGTGTTTGTGATAGTGCCAAAGTTCAAAATGCTATCACTTCACAACCTGTTCTTCATCCAAGTTTCCTGGTAACACCAGATTTAAAAGATGCTTGTCATCATATCCCTTTTAATCTGGACTTTAGGCATTTCTTAAGGTTTTGTGTCTAGATCACGTTATCAGATGTCCTTCCATATCACTGTTGCAGTATTCCTTACATTAGGGATCCCTTGCCAAGGGCAGCCAGTATAGCAAAGCCTTAGGTTGTAATAGGGATGTCGTACATCACAGCATAGGGCATAAAGGTGACATACAGACATACCTTCCTCAGAGCTTCTTTGCTGCCTTTCCAAATGCCATCTCTGAACATCAGTCTGAATGCTCTTTTTGTCTGCTGGTTGCCAAGCTGTTTTCCAGACAAATGCCCTGTTGGGGTTTTTCTTCTTATCTTATTTTTTTGTGATTGTTGGATTACATGTCATCCAGAAAGGGGAAATAAAAATGTGGGAGACAAATTCCCCATAAGGACCATCAGAAACAGTGTTTGCTTTGCTTATGTGTTTCTCACGACCATACGTCTTGTCCTATTTGCCAAGCATTTGTCTCTAAAACTTTGTATAGTCATCTTTCCTCTTTGGCTATTTACCTACAGAACCAAGGCCTTAAATTGTTGGCTCAGGGTATAATGGTTGAATCATCTCAGCCTTCCATGAAGAAGGCCAAGCAAGTTTGGTCAGATTATTCTACTGTACCATTTCCACCAGACATCTCCCTCAAGGCTGTTAAAAGTCTTGAGGATTGCCAGGTTCTTCAGTCGGATTTCTCTGCCATGACCACTTCAGAGGTTGGCATGGACCCTGCTTCTCACACATCCTTGGAGACTCTGCAGACATCCGTTTCAGATGTTCAGGGGGAACAGCGGCTGATTCTATCTGAAGGGCTAGGAGTATTCTGAGGATTCTTGTTAGGGAGGAGATTCCCACAATGCTGATTGTCACCAGGGGTCCAAACAATCTAAGATGTTTAGGGCTGACGTCCCTTTGAAAAAGAAACAGAAGACTAAGCATATTTCCCCTACTTCTAAGGATCGTCAGCTTGAATGGCAGGATTTCACACAGGGTCTGTTTAATGCTGTTATGGCTTTGTAGCTCCCTGGTCTTCTACTCCCCTTAAGAAGCTTAGGGAGCAGGATTCTTCTGCTAAGGAAGTAGATTCTGATGAAGAATCTATGGCCGATTCCTCCCAGATTCCATGGCCTTTGAACTGTGGTTCTGAGAAAGAGGACTCTATTTGTCCAGATTCTCCTTTTGAGGAGATTTCGTTTGGGGATACTGTTTCCCATATAATGGAGTTTTTTAAATGTGACTGTACTCAGGTTTCTGATGTTCAGAAGAGGTATTATGATCTCCTTCAAATGGAGTCTCCCGAGTTCTCTCCTTTTCCTCCTGTTCTTGCTGCTTTGTTAGACACTTTTTTTCCACAGCTTCCCAAGCTCCTGATTTGCAGCACCCTGGTCCTAAAAAACCTCATAGGTTTTATAAGGTGCCTGATGATTGTAAATTTCTTTATGTTTCCCTATGCTAACCCTTCTGTTATTGCTGTATCTTCTGATACACCCTCCAAACTTTTACCTTCTACTGAGCTGCTTCCATCTGACAAAGACAGCGGAACCATGGAAAGAATGGGTAAGAAGGTGTACACTGCTGCTACTCTGGCATATATGGCTGTGAATTACCTGACCCTTATGACCACGTATGTTCTGGCCCTTCTCTCTCAGGCTTTTCAAGTTGTTTCAGATCTTCCTGATTCTGAGGGGAAGGCTTTAGGCCTCTCTTTGTTGGGGTCCTCTTTCTCGAGTAGCATGCCATTCCATTAAATGTAGTCATGATGCAGCTGATGGCTCTTCTAGAGCTGCTGCCTTTGGTTCTGTGATAAGGAGGTATTCCTGGTCTCAGTTTCAGCCTCTGCCTGATGATATTAATGCCAAGATGATGGATGCTCCTCTTGAGAATAAAAATCTCTTTGGTTCTGCAGCTGATAAACTTTTTAAGTCTCTTCAGGAAAAGCATAAGGTTATGCAGGGATTGAAACATATTTTTATTTCCCCTGTTCCCAAATTTCAGAGGAATTGTCCTACCTAATGTGCCTTTGTTCATTGACAGTCTCATCATCCTCCTCTCAAAGGTATAAAGGGTATTAGAGGGGATCCTCCTGCTAAGTCTACAAAGACTCCTACAGCTCAGAAGGCTCCTTTTCCAGACAAGCCAGATTCTGTATTAACTATCTTCTTCCCTCCTGTATAAACCAAGTTCCTCTATCTCCTCATCTTTCCTTGTCCCTTCCCAGTTGGTTAAAGATCACTCAGGATTCTTGGGTTCAATCTATCATTTGTTGGGGGTATAACATGGTTTGGAAATCCCTTCCCCATTTTTTGTGCATTCCTCAACCTCTTCAGGAACAGCTGCTCTTTTTTTCCAGCTAACCTATGAACCTATATCTTGTCAGTCACCATGCTAGACAGGGGTCCAGAGAAGTAAATATTGTGGGAAGAAATATCCAGGGAATTGTTATGGCTAGGCTTGTATAGGCCCTAGAGCTGATAGCCTAGTACCAACCTATGAACCTAGGCGTTCTTCAGACCCTTTTTTGTCAAGGAACCATCCAAGCAGTTTCTGCTTCTGCAAAGGGGAAGGGGTTTTATTCCAGAATGTTTCTGGTTCCCAGGAAAGAAGGCACCTGGAGACCCTTTCTGGTTCTTTCCCAGCTCAACACCTTTTTGAGAGTGCCCTCCTTTCAGATATTATCACTTCAAACCTTGTTTCTTCTTCTTCTGCCTCAGGCTTTCCTAATCTCTCTGGATCTCGAGGATGCCTATCTTCGTATTTCTGTTCATCACTTTTCTCTTTTCTTCCTTGTATTTTCAGTTCTCTTCTCTGCCCTCCCAGGGGTCTTCAATAAATGGCTTGCTTCTGTGATTGCTTTTTGTAGGATGAGGGGAATACAGATTTTTCCATATCCAGATGACCTCTTCATTCAGGCTTCCTCTCCAGAGACTTTCCTTATGCATTTTCACTATGATATTTGTCTTCTGTAAAGCTTAGGGTTTACAGTGAATTTCCAAAAATCTTTCCTGTTTTTCTCGGGTGCAGGCACCAGACCATTCTCATGCTGGCTTCCCTGTTTCCTCCCAAAGCTTTGACTCCTATTGTTTTCTTTCATTCCTTTCTCCCTCTGGTCTTGATTATGTCCAGGGAGTTTCTGAGGGCTCTATGATTCATGGCTTCCACCATTCCTATGCTTCTTGTTGCCAGGCTTCATATAAGAAAACTGTAGTGGTTCCTAAAGTCTGGCTTAAAAATTCTCATTGTTTGAATTTTCCAATTCCTCTTCTTCCATGCCTCAAGCTAGAGTTTCATTGGTGAATTCATCTGTCTTTCAACCCAGGGATTCATTTTCAGCCTCCTGTCCCCGCTCAGGAACTCTTTTTGGATGCCTCAGACATGGGGTGGGGAGCTTCCTTTCACCCTTTGAAGGTTCAGGGCATCTGGTCTCTTCTCCAAACAAAGGGTCATATCATCATAAAATAGATGAGAGCTCTTCTTCTGGCCCTTCAGGCCTTCCATTCTTTTTTCATTCAGGGCCCCTAAAGATCTTTACAGACAGTACCACAGTGATGTGGTACATCAACAAGCAAAGGAGGACATAGTCTTACCTCTTGTGCAGACTAGCTCTTCAGGTTTGGGATCTGGCTGTCCAGCTTTAGGTGACTCTTCAGTCTGTTTATATTCCTTCAGAACAAAACATTGTAGTAGACTCTCTGAGCAGGTTCATAGCATAGGCTCACGGATGGATGCTTCACAGAGATGTGTTTCTGGACGTTGTCCACCAGTGGGGTACTTATCAAGTAGATATTGTTGCCTCCCCTCTGAACAGAAAATTTCCTCCCTTTTGCACCAGATTCCTATATCCTCTGGCTTGGAAGGTGGATGCTCTATCTTTCTTTTGGAAGGTGTTTCTCTATGCCTTCCCTCCCCTTCCTCTCATTCTGAGGGTCCTGTTCAAGTTCGAACTTTCTATGGAAGTTCATTTGGAATTCTGTTATTTGTGTGAATTGCTGAGGGCTGGGTTGGCATACTCTTCAGTTAGGGCCCACCTCTTGGTTATTTCTACTTGTCTGCCTTTGACTCCTCCTTTGGCGTCTAGATTTGTAGCCAAACAATTCCTTAAAGGCGTCCTTCATATTAGGCCTCCCAGGAAACCTATTCCTCCTTCCTGGGACCTTAATTTTGTACTTGAAAATTTGAATCAGGCTCCTTTTGAGCCTGCAGCTTCAGCTTCCTTACTGTATTGTACTTGGAAGACTGTTCTTTTGGCCTTTACTTCATCTAGAAGGGTGTCTGAGCTTTAGACCCTTATGCCTGTTTCTACTTTTTTATTTTTTCATAGGGACAGAATGTCTCTTTGTACTAATCCTTCTTTTACACCCAAGGTGGTTAATGAGTTGTCTCTTAACCAGTCTATTCATTTGCCCTTTTTCCCTTCTCCACAGTCTGCTAGTGAGAAGGTTCTTCACACCTTGGATTTGCATAGACAGCTCAGATATTATTTAGATAAGACTAAAGCCATTCATAAATCTGAGCAACCTTTTGTTTCCTTTCATCCTAAATCTTTAGGTTTAGCTGTTTCTAAGCAAACTATTTCTTCCCGGATCTCTAAGACCATTTCCTTTTTTTATGCTTTTCATGGAAAAGCCTTTCTTCTGTTAAGGCTCATTCTACAAGGGCTGTGGCTTCTTCTGGTGCTTTTTGTCAAGGGGCTGGATGCCAACTCCATCCTTGAAGCAGCTACTTGGACTTCTGTGCATACTTTTACCAGGCACTATAAGTTGGCTATGGTTTTCAGGGCCAGAGCTGGATTTGCCAGGGCTATCCCGCATGGCTTTCTTCTGGGCTCTGCTGGACCTTCCTCCTCCTACCAACTTTCCTCCTAGGCTTTTGTAGTATCCCTATTGTAAGGAATACTGCGACAGTGATATGGAAGGACATAGTAGAGCTGTGTAAAATCTTACCTAACACTAGATATCCTCCTCTTTACTGTTGCAATATTCGCTCCCTCCATCTTCCCCCTTTTTCTTTCTCCTTCTGGATGCAGATGTTCCTCTCTTTTCCTTGGGCTGTTGTTCCTCTTGAGGCTTTTCACTTCTGAGGAAAGTATGTCTGTATGTCACCTACATGCCCTACGCCATGAACAAGGAGCATACATGTGATGTACGGCATCCCAGTTACAACTTAAGGCTTTAGTATATTGGCTGGATGTCAGGCTGCCTTTGGCAGGGGATCCCTAATGTAAGGAATACTGCAACAGCGAAGAGAAAGACATCTACTGTTATATTAAGATTTTACACACATGTACTTTGTGTCTTACCCTTTGGACTGTCCACTACATCAAGAGTGTTCAAAAAGTGTCTTGCTCCAGTTTTGGCTCATTGCAGGCTACAGGGTATTCACAGTCTTCCATATTTAGATGACTTATCATTGTAGACTCTTTTTCAAAGTGTCAGGAATCTCTTACATAAGCTGAAATTCCAAGAGAACATTCAAAAGTCTTTTTTAACTCAGACAGGATTGTGTTCCTGAGATATCAGCTAGACACCTCAGTTCAAAGAGCTTTTCCTCCACAGGAAACACAGATCTATCTATCTAGAGCTTTTTCTAAGGTTTTCCAGTCAGACTTAGGTTACTGCAACGTAGTACCTTGTGCAAGACTCCATATGAGGAAGATGCAATGGTATCTGAAGTCTGTTTGGTCCCAGCATCAATTTTCTTTACCCTTTCAAATCCCAGTACTGGGGCTTGTCATAAGGGAAATCACTTGGTGGAGATAGCAAATATCCTTAGATCTAGGTCTCCGCTTCTCCCTCATTGTTCCAAAACAGTCATTTACCACAAATACTTCAGACTTTGCTTGAGGAAGCAGTTTCAAGAGGGATACAAGTACAAGGTGTATGGGACACCAAGGACAGAAACAAGCATATAAACACAAAAGAGTCTCCTGCCCTGATCAAGGCACTCAATTATCTGAATCATCTTTTCTCCCTGGGACTTCAAGTTATTATAGACAATACCACAGTCATGTGGTACATAAACAGGCAAGGGTGGACCAGATCTTACCCCCTTTATAGGCTAACTATGTTAGCTTGGGATATAGCGTCACAGCACACTCTCACTTTATAGGCATCCTGCATTCTGCCAGAGCAAAACTGTGTGGCAGACAAGTTGAGCAGGTCAAGGGCAGACCCTCTTGAATGGAAACTAGATTAGAGGGTCTTTCAAGATTCGATTCATCTGTAGGGAATTCCTCAAGTAGATCTATTTGCACCCTCTCTGAACAGTCAGTTGGCAAGATTCTGCTCCAGAACTCAGTGCAAAAAGACCTGGAAGACAGATACCTTTTCTTTTCCTTTGACAAGAATGTTCTTGTATACTTTTTTTCCCTTTCCACTGATATCCAGGTTACATATGAAGATTCAGAATGAATCACCCAAGATCACTGTGTTGACTCCCTTCTGGCCCAGGCAACCATGGTTCTCCTTTGTTTTGGAAATAACCAGGGGCAATTACCACAGGCTTCCTTACAGAATGGATCTATTCATACAGGTTCATGGGTGTTTGATACACCCAGACCCCAATCAAACTCAGTTAACTGCCTGGATAATAGGATCTTAATTCCCTTTCTCCAGGTAACTCTTTACTGAGGATGTGCAGCAGGTACTAATGGAGGCAAGAAAGTCTGCTACTAGAAAACCATACATTAGGAAATGTTAAAGGTTTTCTAGTTGGTGCCAGCAATATAATCATCATCCATTCAGGGCTAGTTGATCTCCAATTTTACAATATTTGTGAGAATTATTACCCTATGGTTTTTCTTACTCCTCCATCAAAGTTAATTTATCTGCCATTTCAGCATGTCTACCCATGGATCTTCCTCTTTCAATGCATTAAATAAGTTACTAGGGTCTCAAACCATATCATTTAAAGTGTAAACGGTTCAACATATTTTTGCAGCATTGTCTTTAAGTGTGTTTTGCAGCTTCTATTGCTGTCCATGCTATTAGTTTGTTTATTTGTTAGAATATTTATGCTTTCAGGTTTTGCTTTTATGTTCTTGATGAATTTAGACTTATGCATCAGTTCACAATATGGTATTTTATATGATATATATATGCTGATGTTTAAGGAACATATATATTTATTCTGTATATTAATTTAGTTATGATTGTAATTACTTATAATGTATGTTTTTTTGTTTTAATAATAAGCATTGATTTTACACCATTAGGACACAATATATCATGCGTTCATTAACGTTCATTGATAATATTTAGTATTTTTTGTATCTATGCATATTGTTAGTATATATTATTTAACATTGTATATTCTTATTTTAGACATAGGTTCATAGGTTCATAGGTTCATACTAGGCTATCTGCCCAAGGGCATTTATAAGCCTAGCCCATAGTTATTGACTTCGCCACCCCCTTTATTGAATAAAACTATGCCTATTATTTTGCCTGAGGGTGAACACAGATTAACAGCTGTCTAACACGGGTTTAATTCCTCATTGAGTTTGTGGAGCACATTCAAACAAGTGGTGTTTGTTATTTGGGTAGTAACAAACATACAAGGGGAAAAAATTGAAGAGACAGACTTTCTGGGGATTGAAGTTTATACTTTCTTGTTTTGGCTTTACTTGATGCTGCTCCTAGTGGCAACTCGCGCTAAGTCGCTAAAAAGCACGTTAAAAGCGTGCTTGATAAAGCAGACTGGAAGAAAGGAAAGAATAGACCCAAAGGGACAATAATCAGTTTCAGGTGTTAACCACACCTCAAGGCAGCAGGGAATCTGCTCAATGTTGATCACTGCCACTGATCAACAGAGAGACCACTGATCAGCCCAAGCAAAATGGCCTCACAGCCCAAATGGAATGGCAGAACAGGACAGGAACTGTAACTGAGTGTTTTGTAACTTCAGAACTGAGGAAAAAAGCAAAAAAAGATTTTTTTTTTTTTTTTTTTTTTTTGAGATAGCGGAGGTTTCTGGTAATATCAAGTTATAACAGTTATAGTAAATGACCCCACACAAGAGTGCTGGGTAAAAGGACAGAAAATATACAAGTTTTAAGAAAAAAAAATTTAAAAATTAGTAGCAAGGAAACAATTTAAGCAAACAGCTTTTGGTACATATACTATACATGTATTTATGAAAGCAACGTATTTATAAATGTATTTGATTTTTGTCAAAGTTTCAGCACATAGTATTTCTATTCAAATACGTCTAACTTGAAGATATTATATGGGTTTTAAAATTTGCTTGTTTACACTTTTGGTTTAAATGCTTTTTAAATGCCTTTTAAATGTATCTTTATTTGTTTTATTAACAAATAGGTTGAGCGACATTGCACTTGCCACTTTAAATGAATGACTACTGAATGTTAAGTGTTTAATTGATTAATTTTGTCAAATACATTAATTGATTCATGCATATAAGGATCTGAATAATTCATTCTGTTAGATCTGATGAAGCGTGCAGGTAGCACGCGAAAGCGCTCATCTACTTTTACATTTCTTTAATAAAACATGTGGAATTTAATCCAGGACTTTGTGTGGTTCGTGGAAGACTCAACTATCTATTTTCACTGAGTTGTTTTATTTTGTGGTTGCTGAGTCTTTGGGAGGTAAAAGACACTTCTTTTTCGATTGTCTTTCAATGCATTCTTATGCCAAAATGTTTTTGAAATGGGTTTTGCATAAGAGACCTCCAAGAAAACCTGTAGCCTCACCTTGGAATCTTAATTTTGTGTTACAGAAGCTAACTCTAGCTCCATTTGAACCAGCTAAACTGGCTGGCTTGAGCTTCTTAACATGGAAACCAGTATTACTGATTGTTCTGACTTCTGCAAGAAGGGTATGTGAGTTGCAAGCTCTTATGGTGAATAAATCCTACCTCATTTTCCACATGGACAAGGTTTCTTTGATAAATGATTCTTCTTTTATGTCTAAACTATCTATCTTCCTTTTTTCTTTCCTGAACCTAAAAATGAGGGAGAAAGGATACTTCATACCTTGGATGTCCAGAGACAACTCAGCTACTATCTTGACAGAACAAAATCTTTCAGATCTTCAGATCAATTGTGCATTTCATGTGAAGATAAAAAGAGACAACCTGTGTCAAAGCAGACTATTTGTAAATGGTTGATAAGGCTATTGCCTTTTATTATACTCACCACAACAAAACTATTCCAGGCAGGATCAAGACAGACTTTACCAAGGCCTTGGCTTCATCCAGCTACTTTGTGGAAAGGGTTGGATTCTTGAAGTATTCTAGAAGCAGCAACTTGGTCCAAAGTACATACTTTTACAAAGCATTATAAGCTTGATTCCTTCACTAGGTCTAGATAAGGCTTTGCTAGGACTATTCTCCAGGGGCTCCTAGACTCTTCTCCTTCCACCTCCAAAATGTAGTTAGCTATGGTAATCTACCCCTAAAGCTAAAGCTACTACAGCATTGATCATTATGATACACATAGTAAAGTTGTGTAAGTTGAACTTACCATAACAGTACAGGTTCAAGTAATCACTACTGCAGTAGTCTCTCCCTTCTTCCAACCTCCATGTTTTTGACATGTTGTTTATGTCAGGGTGTAAATTATTTTTGTTGTTGTTCCTAGCATTGTCCTTTCAATGTTCAGCCTCCTTTTCTCAGTTGGCATGAATGCTTTGAAGGGCATAGTTGGTCCCCAAACCTGTATTTTTACTCAGCTCAGCTCGAGCTGACTAATGGTTTGGGCTTGTGGAAAGTGCCTGAAGCTTTGGAAGCTGGCCAGCTGTTATATCATTGGCAGGATATAACCCATAGAGATAAGTTTGCTGCAACAGTGATCATTCAAACATCTACTGTTATGATACATTTACTTACACAACTGTACTGTGATCAAGACTTATTTTTTGTGTGGAAGTCTTGATCATAGCCCTCCTACATCATAGACAATTTCACTCAGTCAGTAAGAGATTTAATATGGTGTAATATTTATGCAAAGGAGAAAGCAAAACTAACCAATATAAAAAGAGCAGCACCAAAGATGTTTGAAGAGAAATACAGGCAAAAGAATCCAAACATGGACAACTTTACAATTCAAAAAAATAAGAAGACAGAGGAAAAGTAGAAAAGGAGATTAGTAATGGAGAAGTTAAAGAAATAGAAACTGAGATCATGGAGTACCTGCAAAGTAAAGGATTCAGCGTAGAAAATCTAATTCAGAAAGCACCACAAGAGGATAGAGTAATAGAGATACAAATTAAGGGGAAATCAGTGGAACTGGAAGGAATTGGTCTGTTGCCATATGAAGATAATTTGGAGCCTTCCACAGAAAACCAGTTTAAACATTCACTTGAAGCTAGACAGCAAGGTAAAGAACAGGAAACTGTGGAAACTCTGATGCAGTCAATATTGAGGAGTGATAGGCCAATGTATTCCCATATGATAGAGCAACGGATGGCATGGGATGAAGTTGAAGAGAATGTGCCACAGGAAGATGTTATAGAATCTTCTATAGAATGCCCGTTGGAATTGGAAAACAAGGGATGTGCCCTTAGTTTGGAAGACAATGAGCTAAGAGAAGAGTTGCTTGATTTAATAGACATAGAGATATCAAGATCAATGAAAGAAATAGACTGCAGAAGGTTAATAAAACCAAAAAAGTCGGAAGTTAGACAAAACAAATGACCACGGTAATTGGGACTGTTCATAGAGACCCATGTGATATAACAGAAGTAAACAGGATATATTACTGTACAGCTAAATTAATAACTGATAAAGTTCTACCACATGAACACTGGGTAGTGAGAGAAAGGAAGGGGAGAAAATGAATACCATCATGGAAATATCAAATAGAGAAAACTATAAAGCAGTTAAGACGAGAAGTGTCACTGTTAGAAGATTATAGATGAGGGAATAGATCAACAAAAATACTAAGAAAATTAGATGTGATAAAAGCAATGTGCAGTATTAAAACAGACCAGGATCTAGCATGCACTATTGCAAATAACAAACTAAAATTTTCAGCACAGGCGGAAAGACTTAGGAGATATAAAAATAAATATAAAGGAAAAGTACAAAATAAGCAATTTATTGATGATCCAAAAAAGTTTTATAGAGAATTGGGAAATAAGGTAAAAGGAATTGAAAGACCGCCAAAAAAAGAAGAAATAGATACATTTTGGAAGATCCTGTGGAACATAACAAAGATGCTAAATGGATAGAAGAAGTTAAAGAAAGAATAAGAGGTTCAAAGATGCAGGATATGAAATAGGATGCAGTAGCAGCCAGAGAGATTGAAACAAAGTTAAGAAAAGCTTCTAAATGGAAAACCCCAGGCCCAGATGCAGTACCTAATTTTTGGTTGAAAGTATTAACATCTTTGCAAGAAGATTTAGCCATGAGTAAGAACTATTTATATGAACACCCCGAACAGACACCAACCTGGTTAACAGGAGGAAAAACAATGCTCCTACTTAAGAGTGAGCTACCCTAAAAATTCTAGACCAATAACTTGCCTTCCAATGACGTATAAGCTATACACTGGAATTGATGCTGACAGAGTTTATAGTCATTTAGAAGAAAACTCAATTATGGCAGTAGAACAAAAGGGCAATAAAAGAAAGTCATATGGAACAAAGGATCATCTGTTGATAAAGTCATAGTGGAGAACTGTAAAAAGGGGAAGAATCTAAGTATGGCATGGATTGACTACAAAAAAGCATTTGATAGTATCCCACATTCATGGTAAAAGAATGCTTAAAAATGTATAAGATACACCCGACACTGATTGACTACATTACAGTGACCATGAAATGGTGGTAGACCACTTTGCAATTAAGCCACGATAAAGGACAAATAATTATCCCAGGGATAAAAATTCAAAGGGGGATATTCCAGGGTGACTCTTTGTCACCACTGCTATTCTGCCTTGCCCTTAACCCATTAAGCTGTCTACTTAACAGCTTAGGCCATGGCTATAATTTGGCTCCTAGAAAAAAAGTAGTGTAAAGACTTCTCATCTTCTCTTTGCCGATGATTTAAAACTGTATAGGTCATTAGATGAGGAATTGAAAGCACAACTGCAAGTTGTCAAAACTTTTTCAGATGATATAAGAAGGTCATTTGGTCTTGATAAATGTGCAAAAGCAACCTTTAAAGCTGGAAAACTGCAATGCCAGGAAAACATCAGTTTGGGACAAGAATATGATATTAAAGAACTTGAGCAAGAGGGAGTGTATAAATACTTGGGAACTGATGAAAGATCAACAATAAAACATGAACAAATGTGAATAAAACTTAGTAAGGAATATTTCAGAAGACTTAAATTAATCCTGAAAACAGCACTGACATCTAGGAACAAAATTCAAGCTATAAACCAATTTGCTCTTCCTGTCCTAACTTACAGTTTTGGAGTGATTGACTGGCCCCTAAACGTGTTGGATAGATTAGATAGGAAAACAAGAAGGATGCTTCATGCTCACCAAATGATGTATAAAAATCCGTGCATACCAAGATTATATATTCCCCATTCTGAAGGAGGGATGGGCCTCCTTGAAATTGATTATATGTATAGATTTGCAATCATGGGACTCCACATATATCTGCTGACCTCACAAGACCCAAACGTAGTGAAAGTTTTGAAACATGAGGAGATTAAATCTAAGATGACTTCTCTGCTTAATTTAGCAGAAGCATATCAGCGTCAAGCAGGAATGGAAATCAAACCAGAATTGGATAAAAATCAGGCAGCAACTGAATGTGCCAAAAAAACAAAAGAAAGAGTATAAGGTAAAGGACCAGATGAGAAGGCAAGAAATGTGGAAAAAGCATAAATACAGTTGCAAGTATAGAAAACTTCTGGAAGAACCTCATGATGATCAGGAATGAATGCAGGAATGGTTAAGGAGAGGCAAATTCAAACCAAGAGATGACAGTTTAATATTGGCAGCCCAAGACAGTGGGCTACATACACGTTGGTTTACAAAGTCTATTGAACATGTGGGAGAAACAGGCAAATGTAGGTTTTGTAAAACCGAAATGGAAACATTTGCACACTTTGTTGCAGGTTGCAACATATTAATGGCAGGAGGACTGTATACTGAAAGGCATAATAATGTGGCAAGATTGTTGCACTGGGGATTGTGCAAACATTATGTTATTGAAGTGTCTGAAAAACACTGGAAACATGAGCCACAAAGCATCACAGAATATAATGAAGTTTATATCACATGGGACCACTCATTACCAACAGTTCAAAAGATAGATGCTAGAAAACCGGATATAGTGGTTTAAGAAAAGAAGACAAGAGTAGTATCTTGCATACAGAGAGACTCAAAGTCTTAAAACATCAGGATCTGCAGGCAGAAATGAGAGCAATGTGGAAGAAAGATACCCAGACAGTTCTAATAGTAGTAGGAGCAATGGCTCTTATAAAAAAGAATCTACAATCATATTTAGATATGTTACCAATCCATATAACTCCATACGAATAGCAGAAGGAGTCATTACTGGGTACATTGCGGGTGCTCCGAACAGCAATTTTGGCTAGCATCAAAGATTGAAACAATACTAATTTCATGAACTTTAATCGTACTTCGACTTAGGAATGGGGTCAAGTCCCATCATGGTATTAGAAACCCAAAAGACTTGGAGAAATTTAAAAAAATCAGTAATGCCAGACATTAAGGGTTCATACTTATTGTTCAGAAACTGTATAGTGATGCAAGTTGTCTTTATTAAGTTATCACGTAGCCAAGAGGACTAAGGGGCACTTGTTAATTTCTTGTTTCTTATTCCAAGAGTACAGAGTTGAATCTTTTTACTTTCATTTGCTTGCCATATGACTGTGAGCAAGTCATTTTACCAGACTGCACTTTGGGGCAGTTAGAAATTTGGGCTATGCTCCTTAATGGTCTTCTGGACTGCATGCCTAGTGACTATAAATCTATGTTTTTTGTGTGCCATACTGTAATATGCAAAATGTGTCCCTGATGCTTAGTGTCTTTTCTGTACTTGTTATTGTTCAAAACATCCTTTGTGCTGCAAACCCATTGTTTTATTAACTTTGTAACACCATTTGTTGCTGTAAGAAGAAAATGCTCAACTGTTTTTGGAATGAAACACATCTTCTTGTGAAGACAAGTGGAGGACTTCCTTTGGTTCTTCATAGGTTCATAGGTGTGTACTAGGCTAATGACCCTGGAGTCTTTACAAGCCTAGCCCATAGCATTACCCTGGCATTGTGCTACCCTACCTTAGTTCCTAGTGCTTCTGTCGTGTAGAGCCACTGAAGTGATCCCTGACATGAATTTTCTCTTTCCCATCCACTCATCAAGATTTCTCTTGGAGAGGGCCAGTGAGGTGCTCTGCTTGACATGTATGGGAAGTCTATTCCATAGCATGGGCAGTCTCTGGGTTATGAACCTATCCCTCCAGCATGTTCTGTTGATTGTGGTAATGAGGTTGATGTCTCTGAGCGTGTGGTGCAGAGTGACTGGGATTTCTTTAGATGTAGCATTTCTAACAGAGCTGGGTCAGACATGGCTTTGTAAGTCAAGCAGAGATCACCTCTAAGTAGGTGATATGGGACAGAGAATAGTTGGAGTTTTTTGAGTCTGTCCATATAGGACAAGTGTTCAAGGCCTAGGATCCTCTTTGGGAGGTACATTTGCGGCCTCTCCAGTTGTTGCAGGTGTCTAGTTAGGTACATGCCAAATGAGGCATTGTACTTGATGATTGGCCTAATGAGGGAAGAGTAGAGGGAGACAATGACCTCTTTCTTCCTGGATGCAAAACCCTTTGTAATGAGATGTGCCACATAGAAGGACTTTCTGACCACAGTGGCAATGTGGTGGTCAAAAGGGAGGTTGCTGTCAACCTGTGTACCCAGATCTCTTATAACACCTTCTTTGTTCAGTGGACTACCATCAGTGTGGTAATTCAAGGGAACCGGGTTTTTCCACAAAGGGGATGAAGACACATTTTTTGGCATTGAGCTTAAGGCCATGGTTCTGACACCAGTCATTGGTCTCATTGAGGCCTTTCTGCAGGATGTCAACATCACTTGGGGAGTTAATAATAGCTCCCAACTTGCAATCGTCTGTGAACTTTGTCAGCCAGAGTCCCTTCGTGTTGGCCTGGACTTCAGATAAGTAGATACCAAACAGGAGAGGACCCAGAACCAAACCTTGTGGGACTCCACGGAGTCAGCTACATTCACACTGTGGGTTCTATCTGAGAGCTAGTTTGCAACCCACCTAGTGATATAGGGATTGACGCCTAGCTTAGTAAGTTTTTCTATGATTCCTGAGTGGGGAATGGTATCAAAGGCCTTGGCCAAATCAAGGTAGGCTGTATGAACCACCTTACCTTCATCCACAGCTCTGGTGACTGATTCAAAGAAGTCGACCAAGTTGAGCAGGCATGATCTACCCTTCACAAAACCAAACTGTGTAAGATCCAGAGTTTGGAGATTCTCTATATCTTTGTTAATCAGGTCCATGATGATGCGCTCCATAGCTTTACATATCAGACTTGTCAGGCTAATGGGGCGATAATTCCCAGGGTCTGTAGTTGCTCCCCCTTTATGGAGAGGGATGACTGTTTTTTTTATGTAATTTTATATTTTGCCTTTTCTTCATAGTTTATCTGGTTACTTTTAATCCCTTACCCTTGGGCTTGTAGTTCTATAAATAGCATTGTTGGTATCTGTTCCTTCTTTTCTTTTACACATTAGTGTATTCTTAATTATCATTGTTGGTAATACCCTTTTTCTTCTAACGTACTAAAACAAACAAACAAAACACTTTTCAATCTGCTTTACTCCTTTTTTGTTGTAGAATGGCTGAGAAGGCCCCTTCCCGTACCTCTCAACTATACAGATTTTCACAGAATGTCCAGATTATTGCCTCATATTTTTGATCTGTTCCTCCTAAAATTAGTGATTTTCTGGCTAATCACTGGGATGATATGAGGATTGAAGTCAATAAATAATAATATACATTTGTGTTTCAGACTTCATATCCTTCAGAAAAATGATTGCTAAGACAAATCCTGTTATTCTAGCAACTTTCTAAGAGCAATATTTAAAATCTGTCTCTATTTTGGGGCTTTTGTCCCCTAATTCTGTTAGGCTTTGTCCAGATTTTTTTGCACTAAGAGGTTGAGAGGTATGTCCCTTCCAGCTTCACAATGTGTTTGAAGTGTGGGCACAAGTTGCCTGTTTTGGATGCCCACAATTTTTGTGTTTGTTTAGGTCTGCAGCACCTTAAAGAAGACTGTTTGATCTGCCACAAGTTTAATCCATGTGTTTTAGTGGACAGAAAGAACAAATTAATGCTGAAAGTTTTTTTACCTTCATCTTTTGGATAAGCAATTTCAGGAGCTGAATTCCCCTAGCCTAAGTCCAATGAGTCAAAATCTTCTGTTGCTTCTACTTCCTCTACTTTATTCTCAGAGCTGTCCAGGAAGAGGACCAAGTCAGATTCATGGAGGGCTCAAACCTCTTCCCCCTGTAATCCAAAGAAAAAGAGGTCTATGGATCTGACATCCTTGGACCCGATCAAAAAATATTTGGAGCTGACTTTGTCAGATCCTATTGTATTGCCAAGGACCCATTATACTCCATCTTTGGATCCAGTTCCTTCTAGGGTCTCATCTGCCTTTATGGAAAGGTGCCATACTAAATCATCTTCCTTGGCTGTGTCTCACTCCTCCAGAAGTTTGACTGAAGAAGATATGGATAGGATGCTGAGGAAGTTTCTCTTGGCAGAGAGGCAGATGGGCATGTTTCCAGTTCCTACCTGTTCATGTCAGCAGGCCAGTCCTTTGACTACACCACCACTTCAGACTCCTTCTCTGATCCCTTTGGTTGCTTCAGAGTCTCTGGATCCATGTCTTCCAGGTCCGCCTGTCTTGGATAAAAAAATAACCCTATCTTTGGATCCAAAGCAAACTTTCAGTGCCACAGCTCCAACATCTTTGCATCTGGAGGACTGTCAGAGCCAACATTTCCTTGTCAGATCGAAGGACCGGGTATCAACTCCAAAGGACTCTGAGCTGTCTCTGGACCGTGGTGCTTTGGCATTATAGAAACACCAAAAAAACTGAACACAAAAGCAAAAAAAAAATCTGAACAACAGGATTTCACTTTAGAAATGCAAGGAGCACAATCAATTTATACAAAATTAATTGAACCATAGTTGACATTAATTAAATCCTTAAAGTGCACAGTGCCAAATAAATTCTTCAATATGTTAAATACGTTTCCAAATGTACAACCAAAGAAATAAATACAATGAATACAATAAATATATATTCAAATATTACTGTGATCTACTTAACAACAAATTCAGTTTAAATTTACTTCCAAATTGAGACGCCTAGGGTACAGAGTCCTAAAATTCAAAATCATTTTACTTTCCAACTCGTTAAGTTTTTTAATAAAATCACAACCCTTATACACAGTTGGCTGTGCCAAGACACTAAAAAATTTAACTTTCTACTGAGCCAGCTTGTGCGATGTGAAACTTTTCAGGCACAGGACTCCTCAAAGTCTTGTTCTGGATGTCCCCCAAATGCTCTAGAATTTGTGCTTTAACCAGTCTTTTCATTTTCCCCACATACCACTTAGTTTTTCTGCACCCACAACCAGTGATATAAACCATACCACAAGAGCTACAAGAAAAATGATTCCTAATATGAACTTCCTCCCATTAGTAAAAGTCCCAGATATGTTCTTAATACTACAACAGATCTTACAGTGACCACAAGCAAAAGATCCAACATGATCCTGTACCATATGTGTACAAAAAGTGGAGCATTAAGCAACTCCTTAAGATTTAAAAACCAAAAGAAAAAGTAACATGCCTAGGAAATAAATGACCCACCGTTTCGTCCAAATAAACTAAATGCCATAAATCCAAAACTGCTTACGTTAATATATTGGAGAAAGGGGAAAATTTAGCCACAAAATATATTTCCTTACCATCACCAGTGTGAGCACCATCCCCCACCCTTCACCCTCCTGTGCCAAAAATTATCTGAATGATGTCTCACCTTCAAATTACCAGCTAATTTATCTTTAGCATGATTCAAAACATCTTGACTGTAACCCCTTACTGATAATCTGTCATTCATTCACCTCTTGGAGAAATCTCTCCCTAAATTTACCATCAGAGGTGTTCTGGGAAATATGTTTAAACTCCCCAAAAGGAAGGGATTCCAGTAAATGAGGTGGATGCATGCTGGCAGCATGTATAAAGTTATTGACAGCAGTGGGTTTTCTATAATGTCTAAACTGAATATTATGGCATTCATCCACATAAAACTCAGCATCAAGAAACTGTATGGAACATTTGTTATGCACAAAAGAAAATTCCAATCCATGCTCATTCAATGCGGTGTAGTTCAACCATAAATTCAGACAATACTGAAGGGCTGTCCCTACATATCAAGAACAAGTCATCTATGTAACATTTAAACACCACAACCTGTTCCCAAAAATATTTTTGTACCATAGATGAACTACTTGTCAAAATCACCCATATATAAAACAGCATATGTGGGTGCATAAGGGGCCCCCATTGCTGTGCCTTTCTTTTCATAGGTTCATAGGTAGGTACTAGGCTATTGGCCCTAGGGCCTATATAAGCCTAGCCAAAAAGGTACCCTGGCTTTCGCCACCCAAGAAAATTATTTTCCTGTGCCCCTGTTGAGCAGAGCCACAGAGGTTATCCCCGGGGTGAATTTCTTATTTCCCATCCAATCATCAAGATTTTTCTTGAAGAGTGCTAATGAGGAGCTTTGTTTGATATAGATAGGTAGTTTGTTCCAGAGTATGGGAAGTCTCTGGGACAGGAATCTATCCCTCCAGCATGTTCTGTTTATTGTAATGACAAGGTTTAGGTCCCTAGAGCGTGCAGCTCAGAGTGGTTGGGATTTCTTTAAGTGGAGCATGTCCAACAGCTCTGGGTTTGACATAGCTTTGCATGTTAGGCAGAGATCGCCTCTGAGTAGGCGATATGCGATGGAGTAAAGCTGGAGTTTTTTGAGATGGTCTGCGTAGGGCATCTGTTTGAGGCTGGTAATCCTCTTTGTGAGGTATTTCTGCGGTCTTTCCAGTTGTTATAGATGTCTTGTGAGGTACATACCAAATGGGGTGTTGTACTCTATAATGGGTCTAATTAGTGATGAGTAGCAGGGAACAATGACCTCTTTTTTCCTGGATGAGAAACCTTTTGTGATGAGGTTCGCCACATAGAAAGATTTCCTGACTACTGTGGTGATGTGATTATCAAAGGTGAGACTACTGTCCACCTGTCTCCCAAGGTCTCTTATCACACTTTCGGTGTTAAGTAGACTACCACCTATGTGGTAGCTCATGGGTACAGAGTTTTTGCCAAAGGGAATGACAATGCATTTTTTGACATTGAGCTTGAGGCCATGGCTTTGACACCAGGCATCTGTCTCCATGAGGCCCTTTTGTAGGATGTCCACATCATTAGGAGTTTCAATTATGGCTCCTAGTTTGCAGTCATCTGCGAACTTTGTTAGCCAAAGACCTTCTGTGTTAGCCTGTACTTCAGAAAAGTAGATACCAAACAGGAGAGGACCCAGGACTGAACCCTGTGGTACTCCACTTGTCACTGGTCTGAAGTCGGATTTGGAGACTGCTACTTTCACAGTGTGGGTCCTGTCAGTGAGCCAGTTGGCAACCCATCTTGTGACATAGGGATTTATACCTAGTTTAGTGGGTTTATCTAGAATTCCAGAATGAGGGTTGGTGTCAAAAGCCTTGGCGAGATCTAGATAGGCTGTGATTACCACCTTACCATCGTCTAGGGCTTTGGTGACTGCTTCAAAGAAGTCTATCAGGTTTAGGAGACATGATCTGTCTTTTACAAACCCAAACTAGGTGGGGTCCAGAGTTTGGAGATTAACAATGTCTTTGTGTATAAGATCCATGATGATACATTCCATGGCCTTGCAGACCAGGCTCGTTAGACTAATGGAGCGGTAGTTCCCGGGGTCTGTGGTGGCTCCCCCTTTGTGGAGTGGGATAACCATCGCTGTGCTGCATTCAGTGGGCAGAAAGCCTGAGGTGAGGCTATGATTGAACATGGTGCTTAGGTGGGGTGGCAGTTCATTCTGCAGTTCGTGTAGAACGCAGCCTCGGATGTTGTCAGGTCCCACGGATGCTGTGCTCTTGACTTTAGAGAATGTGTTTCTTACTTGTGCAGCTGTGATTACAGGAACTTTGTATTCTTCCAGTACAGAGATGGGCCCTTTAGGGGGTGAGAGGGGGTAAAGTTAGCACTGAACCTATCTGCCAGGATGTTGGCAATATCAGTTGGTTTTGTATATTTAATGCCGTTGTGGTGTAACTCAGAGCAGATCTGAGTGTTGCCATTGAGATTCTTGACATTACTATAGAATGCTTTGTGGTTGTCTTTAGAATCAGTAATGATTTTGTTTTCGTAACTAGCTTTGGAGGATTTTTTGAGGGATCTCAGCTTCCTACTGAGGCTGACCAGGGAGTTCCTCCAATCATGGGATTTTACTCTTTTTTGCAACAGTTTCTTCTGTTGTAGAGTTTGTTTATGGCAGGGGACCACCAGATTGGCTTCCTTTTTTGGAGGATAGCATCTTGGTTCTGTAAGGGATAGCATGATCCATGCACTCGTGTAAGTGCTTATAAAGTGCATTTGTGTAGGCTGCAGCAGTCATACCTCTATTGTCCCTCTGCATGAGTGTCATGAAGTTTGCCACTTCTGTCTTAAGAAGCATGAAGTTGGCTTTGGAGAAATTATTTTATGGTGGTTTCCCTAATGGGGGGTGGGGACGGGATGTGGATGTCTAGGGTGATTAGCTTGTGGTCGGATCTGACCAACGAGGAATTGACCTCTGGTGTGGAACACTGGTCACCCATGTTGGTAATGACCAGGTCTAGGATATTGCTGCCCCTGGTGGGGGTGTGGATAAGTTGATCCAAGGCATTGGAATTTATGAATACCAGAAAACGTTGAACAAAAGAGTTGGTACACAAGTAGTTTTCCCAGTTAATGGTGCGGTAGTTGAAATTGCCCATTATTAGGGTGTTGGGTTGTAATAATGAGGAGTGGGAATCCTGGGGAATGGTGGGGGATCTGTAGCAAGTTACAATTTGGATTGTGGTTTTGCCCAGAGTTAGCTGCACTTTAATATATTTTTTTAATATAACAGTGGCAAATGAGCAAACTGATAAAGATAAATCTTGTTTTCAAACTTAAATAATCAAACTTAAAATAATTATGTGTCAAATAAAATGCTATCAAATTGGAAACAAAAGCAGTTCAGGGACCCTCACCCATGATGTTGTATATAGCCTAAAAAAAAAACATCTGATCTGATGTTTATATACAATTAACTCACATCAATAATTACCCAATAAAATCTTCTTTCCATCCTATAGTTTTTACTAACTCACAAAGTTCCTTTGTGTTCTTGATATGTGCAGGAACTTTGCACAAATGTACCTTTAATTGAGAATCTAAAAAGATCCCCAAATTCTGCAATTAAGAATCAACCCTTGATACAATGGGTCTCCTGGTGGAGCTGACAAATCCTTGTGAATTTTAGTAATGGCATATAACATATGGTCACAAGATTTAATGAGGAAACCCAACCTCTCACCCCCTTTCCAACAGTTCCATCAACTCAGCATTTAAGGAGGGAAACGGGGTTGCTGGCCAACTCCATATAATCATCTTGTACTCCCAACAGCTTGTAAACCATCTGTTCATATCTGTCCTTAGACATGGGCACCCGGTTACCTCCTTTATCAACTTGCTTGAACACATAATTTTTAGTCAGAGTTCTTAGATGTTTCAAAGCCTTCTGTTCATTTTTTAAGTTCTATTGTCTTCTTAATTTTAGAGACTTAAAGTATTAAAAGTCCATCTTTCTACACAGTACATTTTCAAACGAACATACTGCAGAAGAGATCTTAGAAGGAACAAAATTATTGATATGTGGAATATTCAGAACCAATAATTTACCATAACCAGTGAGGAAACAGTCATTCACTTCAGTTACTTCATTCAAAATGTGAATATATGGACACGTCCAACAAAGAGTCATTCCCCACAGACCGTTCAAAAGAACTGCTTCTTCTAACATCATTATTCTTATCAAAAAACACTCTTAAGATAAAATTTCCTACAAAAATGTTTAATTTCGAACAATATTTCAGCTAATGTAGGAAATTTTGTGGGAACAAACTTTATAGCCTTTCTCAAAATGTGCAACGCATCCTCAGAAATATACAAATCAGACAAGTTCACAAATTGTAAAGCATGAATAGGGGCAACCACCCTACAAACATACAAGAATCAGAATCCAAAAAAATTAGACAAACCAGAAGAAATGTCCAACATATGTTGCTTCATTGTTATATTTTCTTGCCTCTCCCTTGATTCTTCTGACCCCTCCCTTTTTCTTCCTCAGAAAAATTCATCTTATCACATTATTCTGCATGTTGGGAGAGATCTGAACAATCATCCGCCTGAATATTTTCAAACATCACACTTCTTTTAGATGAAGTCTCTATGGATAAACCTGAAGAATCCCTAATAGCACAGGCATGCCCACCAGACTGCCTGAATCCAGACCTCCCTCTATTGGATTTCCACTGTCAGGAATAAATAAGGCCACTCCTAAAATCACCCATATCCCTGGTGAGCCTCTTTTTCTTCCTAACAATGAGCTCTTGCTCCACTTTGTCAACTTTAGTTTTTGTATCCTTCATTTTGGAAGAAAATAACAAATCCAAAAATTCACTCACTTGCTGACACTGCAAACCTATAGTGTTCTGTTGCAACTTATCGTGTGACCTTAAATTCCTCTTGATGAGGATATGAATCCAACCCAAGATGCAATCAAGTGAGATTTGCTTCCACTCCTCAAGCAAATCTTGTTCATTCTCTCCAAAGTCCCAGGATGGAAGCCGATCAACCAGAGGCCCCTCGGAGTAATACCTAACTCTAAATATCTCTGAAGCAGTCTGGTGTCATAGACTAAATTGACTTCTTTAACCGTAAACCGTTCTACAAGTTTGAACTGGAACCCATACACCTTCTCACCAGCTGCCATTCAGGGGTCACAATTAGCCAACTTCACCACTCTTTCCTTAAGTAAATCCAAGAAAAATAGGTTTACTTATTGAACAGGAGTCTGAAATAGCCCAGGAACTGCATCTGCTTGGTCCAACTGCATAATGGAAACTGAAAACAAAAGCAAAAAAACAACAATCTGAGCAACAGGGTTCCACTTTATTCCAAAAAAATACAAGGAGCATGGTCAGTTTATACAAAACGAGCCCCCATTAATTGAACCATAATTGACATTAAATCCTTAAAGTGTACAGTGCCAAATAAATCCTTCAACATATTAAATACATTTCCAAACCTTAAATACAACCAAACAAATGCAATGAATATAATAAATACTGCTTGTTTCACAGTGCCTGAAGTGCCTGAAGTTTATTTTACAGATAGTACCTCAATGCTGTAGAATGGGTATAGCTAGCTGGACTAGAGGGTCCATTATGACACTACTAGTCCTTTTTTTCTTCCTGTGCCTACAGACTGAATTTGTTTTGAATGTAGTTCTTTCACCTATTATTCTAGCTAGCCAACCTGTTATACTGATTCACAGTTGGGAATCCATTCCTTTCAGTCCAGCAAAGAAAGAAAGTATGTGTTATTTATTTTAACAGGCAATACACAATACTACTTTCTTGTATTTATACCTCAGGTTTATTGTACACTCCCTAACAAAACCTTTAGCTTGATGTACTGCATCTTGCCACCAGGTACAACACTCAAACACCACACACATTTTTACTTCTTCCAGCACTATGAAACCTACCTAATCAATTCACCTTTAACATACTGTGTTCATTCCATTCCTAAATTTCCCAACTTGTTCATGGGGACATCATCCCCCAACCCTGGCCCTAACAACTTCCACCTACCCTCACACACCAAAAAACTAACCCAATGAAATCCCCTTTTCTCCAAACTCACTTTCAGTTGCTCACCTAAATATTGCCATACATTATAAATATACAAATTAGCCTGATAGACCTGAAACCTCCCTCCCTACAAATGCTGAACTGAACCCTTTGTTTAAACTTCCGATTAATAAGAACAAGCAATGTACATTGTGCTATCCCTCCCTCCTCCGAAAATATACACTTGAAAAAAAAATATCCTTAGCTGGCTCTCTACATCCCACAGGAAACCATCCTTTAGTGACAATATTAGTAGTGACACCCTCCTTACATACATTCCAAACAAAAAATTCTGGACAGCCAAAGAAACAAACTTGGGCAAAATGAATCATCACAAAACCCCAATGACCATCAACATTTCAAACACCTTAGAAATACCACAAAGAAACTTCCTTAATGTGAACACAGTATCAACAGCCTTCATTTACAGCCAACTCATCTGCATTATTTCGTTCAACTCCTACCTTTACTATTGATTACTCCAACTTATAAGTCCATCCTAGATAATCAACTAAACTTTTGCTCACATCATCAATCTAATAAAAACAGTAGTAAAAAAATAGGTGCTCTCTATAGACTTAAACAATTTCTCACACCAGTCAAACACATCTCATCTCAACTACTGTATGCCTCTCCAACCTTTATTAACCTATCAAACAGACTCATCATTGCTTAAATCTCAGACAGCTAGGGGTTGGCTTGAACTAAAAAATTCTTTCTCTTCAAACAACAACTGACTATTACCCACACTCCATTTCTTTCTAATGCACCTATTCTTAATACTCTTATTTCAAATGCTGTGGGTACACACTGAAGCTCAACAACACTAGTGAACTACCTACTGACCCTCAACACTTTCTTTTCAAACATTTATTTAAAGACCCCCTCAAATCACACTGGCTCTGCCCTCTTGCTCTTCCTGACTGACTCTTGTTTTGCTACTTCCACACCTTGTTGTTTTATGTGCTAATTAGTTGCTAACTCCTGCTTAGTAGTTTAGTTATCCTCTAAAATAAAAATACATATTCGAATATTACTGTGATCTACTTAACAACAAATTCAGTTTAAATTCACTTCCAAATTGAGACCCCTCTGTACAGAGTCCAAAAATTCAAAAATCATCTTACTTCCCAACTCATTACGTTTTTTTAATAAAATCACCACCCCCCCCCCCCGCCATACATAGATGACCGTGCCAAGACACCTAAAACTAAACTTTCAACTGAGCCAGGATGTGCCGTATGAAAATGTTCAGCCACAGGACTCCTCAAATTCCTGTTATGTCCCAGAAATGCTCTTGAATCTGCACCTTAACCACCTTTTTTGCTTGCCCCACATACCACTTAATTTTTCTGCACACACAACCTATGATATAAAACACACCACTACTTTCTCCCATTAATAAAACCTCAGATAGGTTTCTTATCCTATGGCAGATCTTACAGTGACCACAAGCAAAAGATCCAACAGGATCCTGTACCATATGTGTATCAAAAAATGGAGCATTAAGCAACTCCCTAAGATTTAAAATCCTACCAAAAATGTTGCATAAATTGATCATGCTCCTTGTATTTCATTGGAATACAGTGGAATCATGTTGCTTGCATTGTTGTTTTTTTTTGTTTAGGCATCAGACAGCTTGACTCTGACTTCCTCCTCAGGGAGAATGTTTTCAGGATGGGAGGAGATAACGATCCAGAAGCCTAACTTCTCTGGGCCGAGGTCTTCTGTTTCCCTGTGGTGGTCTGCCTTTGAGGTTGTGAAGAGGGTGTTTTCTGCTCTATCAGGATTGACAGACACTCTCCCCTCGGATCTTCAGTCCAGCACCCAGATGTTTCTGCGTTTGGAAGCCTCATCATTTGACTCCATAGGAACAGCCGGCTCGAGACCTCCAATCTACCCAGGGTTTCCTAGTCTCTTCTGACACTTCTCCAGAACATCCCATTGAGGAAGTCCCTAGGAAGAGAAAGAGCAAGAGGAGGCACTTGGAATCTCCACAATAGTCAGTTAATGAGGATACAGACTTTGATGAGAGTGAAGGGTCCCCACAATCACCTCCAGAAGTCTCATTTAGTACTATCACTGAGATCCTGAAACAGAGAGGTGGTTAGACCCCCAACGACCCTTCACCTGAGGAGTCAGTATTTCTGGAGGCCTTTGGAGCTAGCCCATCTACTTCCTGGGTTACTCCGCCCACACAAGAGCTTATTGATCTGGTCTCTCAGTGGGCATGGAAGGATCCTGATGCAGTTGAACCAATACCCAAAAGGCCAGATAAGATTCTATCTCCACCTGCGTGGAAGGAATTTTTGGATAAAGTGGTGCCCATGGATGCCACTGTTGTGGCTGCAGCCACCAAGAAGCAACTTCCTCTATTCAACCCCCTAACAGGGAGTCCAGGGCAACAGACAGGTTTGGGAAGTGTGTCTACACCTCAGTGACTTTTGTTGTTAGGTCACTGAACTATTTGGCATATTTTACTAGGTTCCAAGAAATGGGAAAACACTTCAGTAAACCACAGTCTCCATAAAGACAAAAAAAAAACGGACTGTAGAAATGCAAGCTAACCAATTTTGTTAATCACAAAGCTTTTGGGTGAAACCGTTCATCAGTGTGAACTACAAAACTATAAAATCAATTTCATTAAATAGCATTATTAAAAATCCCATGACACAGTCATACAATGAACAGTTACAAATTAAAAAACTCTAATTAAATAATTACACTAAATAAAGCTTTGACTTTAGTATTCCTCATAGTTCGTTTACAAGCAGATAGTGAATCAGTTCTTAATGCTGCTGTGAGCCTAAAACCTGTTTTAAGATTTAAACAAAAGCTATCGAAATAGAGAAATGTGTTTCCCTTTTATAAGGGACTTGATCAAAGAACTTTCAACTTCCCTTTCAGGGACCATTTCTGTTGAGGCCCAATCATCTGTGGCTTCTCAGTTGGCTACCCTCCAGTTTATCTCAAATTCATCCATGAGACGTATTTTGCATGCAGCCAAAGGCATATCAAGGGCAGCGGGTTCAGGCATATTCATCAGGAGGCATGTCTGGATGCATTTATGTGATTTTGCAGAGTCCTTCAAGTCCTCATTTGTCAGTGCTCCTTTTGACATCACTTCTTTGTTTGGCCCCAAAGTGAAGGACACATTATCTAGGTGTGAGAAGGATGGAAAAACCCCCTTTGCAGTGGGTATTTTTTTTTTTGACCCCTCAAAGATCTTTTTCTAGGAATCAATGAGATGGTCAGAAGATGTGGTTCAGTAAGTCCCATGGTCCTTTCCAGGACACACATGGAGAAAGTTCCCCTAGGGTTTGAGGGTGGAACTCAAATGGATGGCGATGACCCCATGATGTCGGAGGCCTGCAAAACCAGGGGTCCAGTGATTCTTTCTCTCCGACAGACTCTACCATCACTCCAGAAAGGAGGCCCAATTCTCCACCTCTGGAGGTAATTGGGGGTCAACTATCCCTGCACCAGAGAGCCTGGCTAGACATATCAAAAGATACTTGGGTGCAGAGGATTATTTCCAGAGATTATATAGTACCCTTTTCCCTTCAACACCCAACTCTGTGAAAAATTCCCAGTGTTCCACCAGTCAGAGGAAAGAAGCAGCAATACAAATGCAAAAGCTGCTAGAAAAAGTAATTCAAGAGGTTCTGCTAGGTCAGATAGAATCTGGAACTTGCTGAAGATTCTTTATAGTGCCAAAGAAAACACGGGACTGGAGACCAATTTTTTATCTCAGCAACTTGAACAAGTCCGTTCGACAAGATGGTCACAGTTCAGGCCATTCTCCCTTTTCTGGGCAAGGATGACTGGATGTGCTCAGTATGTATCCTGAAGTTCTATTATCACATAAAGATGAACAGACAACCTAGAAGGTATTTACGTTTCTGGCTAGCGGCAAGTCACTACCAGTACAGAACTCTGCCCTTTGGCCTCACCACAACCCCCAGGTTATTTACAAAATGCATGTCAGTAATAGCAGCTCACATGAGACTGCAGGGATTCTGGGTGTTTCAATATCTAGATGATTTGCTCCTTACCACTCTGACTAGGGTTGTTAATATGTCAAGAAATCAGGTATTCCAGATTTGTTCTCCTCTGGAGAGAACCATAAATTATGACAAGTCTCACTTACAACCAACTCAAAATTTAGAATTCATGGGAGCAGTTTTCAACACAAAGTCAGTGATAGCTTCTCTTCCTTTCTCAAGAATACAAATGATCAGATTACAGGTCAGAAAAATAATGTGTAGTACCAAGATCTCAGCCTGCTTGGTCCTTCAGGCTTTTGGATCAATGTGAGCGACAATAATATAAGTACCTTTAGCCAGATGTCATATATGACTTCTTCAGTGGATGTGAACAACACAGTGGTCTATCCTTCACCAGTATATGTCAGCACAAATAAGAATCACTCAGGCATGTAAGAGAGATCTCAGGTGGTGGGTTCAATCAGATCAAGTTCTACAAGGTTGTCTATTCATTCTCCCTCAGCCCAAGGCCATAGTGACCATGAATGCTTCCCAGGTGGAGTAGGGGAGAGCTTCCTAGGGACCAAATTATACCCCTTATGTTGAGATGCACTCCAAGTGTGACAATGGGTGATCTCTTTCAACTGTTTTTTTCATAATAATGCACATTCTGGGAAAGTCTGATGTGATACAAGACAAATTGAGCTGATACATTCTTCTACTTCATGCATGGTCTCTCAGCAAGAAAGTGACAGAAATTATTTTTCATCGATAGGGCCAGCCTTACTGTAATCTTTTTGCTTCTCCCCTAAACAACAAATTAGTAGCTACTTTGCCCTAATCCCTGCACAGAGGGAAATCACAGAGGGATGCTGTTCTTCACAATTGGCCTCCTGGTCTGCTTTATGCCTACCTACCAATTCCATCAATTCTGAAATTTCTGCAGAAAGCTGTTAGGTTGAAGAGCAGAGTCATCCTCATTGCACCTTACTGGCCTCGACAGATTTGGTTTCCCTTCCTGTGGACTTAATTTACCAACCTTGGATTCTGGATCCAATTCCAGACCTCCTGTCTCACACAGCAGCCATGATTCATCCGGACATCTCAAATCTCAAGCTCACAGCCTGGTTTCTCCAATTCTGTTAATAGCCTGACAACCAGTGCTCTCTTCCCGTCTGCCATATCCTTTCATCTTACTGTAAACCTTCAACATGAAAACTCTATACAAGTAAATGAAAAATATTTGTTTACTAGGCAGAAAAATTCATGTTGAGCCATCTTCAGCTCCGATACATAACATACTCGAGCTTTAAGCTTTACTCTTTAAATAAGGGGTAAGTTCCTCTACCATTAAGGTTCAATTAGCAACAATATCTAATTTTCCTATTGGATTTGAAGGTTCTTCTGTGGCCTCTTCCAAACTTTGCAAAGTATTCTTGAGAGGCACTATTCTTTTGAGACCACCATTTAAAGACCCTACTCCACCATGGGATCTGAATTTGGAACTGCAAACATTATTACGTTCTCCCTTTGAACCAGCAAACAAATCTGACCTTAAATTTCTTACTTGGAAAACTGTCTTTCTAGTTACCATTACATCAGCTAGAAGAATTTCATAACTTCAAGCCATGTCTTCAAAACCTTCCCACTTGAATTTTCATTAGGATAGAGTTACATTACGAACCAATGCATCCTTTCATCTCATGGTGGTGTCAGAATCCATTATCAGTTAGTCCATAAATTTGCCAGCATTTTTTCCTAAATTTGCAAACAAAGGTGAATATATGTTGCATTTATTAGATGTTCACAGACAATTACATTTTTATCTACAGAGGACAAAAGAAATCAGAAAGACAGACCAAGTGTTTGTTTCCTTTGTAGATTTGAAACTGGGCAAATCAGTCGCAAAAGTAACTTTAGCCAAATGGGTGACTGATTGTATTTCTTTTATCTATAACCAATTGGGTCTTAACTTAACTAAACCTGTAAGAGCCCATTCAACTAGATCCATGACAATTTCTTCAGTATTTCTATCCAGAATTTCCATGGACGACATATGCGCAGCAGCAACTTGGGCAAGTCCTCATACCTTTATCTCTCATTGCAAATTAGTCTCGAGGGGCAGAGCATCTTTTGGTTTAACTGTGCTCAGGAATATACTTCCTTAGAGTCCACCCAGGGTTTTAGGTAGCTGGGGACTGTGTCCCAGCAGTTGAGGATAGAATGAAAATTGACAAAATCAGATAAAGAAGCTATGTACTCACCATAATGTTCCATCTGTGTTGTTCATTTTCATTCATCCTTAACCTCCCACCAACCCCCATCCTTTGTTTCTACAAACTTCTGGAAGAGTGAGATATTATAAAGACACCACTGTCCTTTTTGATTGAGCTCCAGATATAATTTCCCCTGTAGAACATGTGTTTTTAGTTATCTTTTGTTATCTGTAGCTATATATATATATATCTATCCATATATATATATATATATATATATATATATATATATATATATATATGTGTGTGTGTGTGTGTGTGTGTGTGTGTTAATAGATACCACTTCTGTTAAAATCAGCAAACAAATTCTGAGATATGTTAGGGGTTGTTGCACTATGGGTAAAGGAGAAGCTCAAGAGCTTTTTGGTTACCATGAGCTTTAGTAATGGCCAAGTCAGATCTGAGGGGATCTGAACCCAACAGTTGAGGAAGAATGAAAATGGGCAATACAGATGGAACATTATGGTGAGTTCATAACTTCATTTTATCGATCATGAGATGTGTAAGGCCAGTCTAACACCAAATGGGATATGTTATGTCAAACACAAAAGAAAACATTGGCTAGGCTTAAAATGGCCTGCAAAGGCAGCTACCTTTGTACTTACCTGTAAACCTCTATAAATGCAGCTCCATAATGGAAGTTTGAGACTAGATACTGAGAGTCACAACACTTTGCCAAAGTGTAATTCTGACAGAAATAAAGTAAATTCCATAACTCACTGTTACATTAACTTTTTCACAGGCTTCACCCCTGTACTCCTTAGAATGTTAGGCTGTAGCTTCCACATCCCTCTATGTTCTACCTCTGAGATTTTTATACGTTGGAGGAGAGTGGGATACTCTGAGATACAGCAGTCTCAAAATTAGTATGTATTCCCTCCATCTCAAAATTAATATGTACTCCCTGATTCACTTTTGCAGCCTATCTGTTCCAAGGATCACAATTATAGTCCTTGGACTTTCAACAGGTACAGAAAAAAATTCATGCTAGTCCAGATATATTGCATTGTTGTGATCTAAAATGATGAGGTCCACCTTTTGTAACAAATGACTTATGCCGCAGGCATTAGGACTGCTTGGCAGATTGAACCTTCTGAGATTAACGGGCATCTTCTCTCTTCCTATCATAGGCATTGTGTGTGCCACACTTTCCCATTCTTCTTTGCCTTGCTCCATAATCAGATCAATAGAAAATGACTCCAAACTACCACTTTGTATTTTTGACTTTTTTTGCCAAGGATTCTGTTTTTATAAAGTTCCAAGATGGCTACATACTAAGTAAAAACTTATTTTCAGGTCTCCCAGTGTAAAAACAGAAACTCAGAAAATAGATTCAGTTAATTTGTCTTTTTGGGTAAATTTCAGTTGGTAAATACACTGCCTAAATGCCGACAAGGAAGAGATTTAGAGAACTTGAAAGAAAAAAAAAACACAAAAAGTGAGGAGAAAACACTGGCTGGGAAGAATCCTGCAGCTGTTCAGCAGAAAGCAGTTCAAGCACCAGCTTTGGTGCAAAACATGACTTCCAGTAACCTAGAGGAAAAAAATAAGTCAATGTGCTCAGAGCTAATAAAAATAAACAAAACACTGAAGGAGTATATCAACTCAAATACAGGCTGGAAAAAATTAAATAAGCATTAAATAGGTATTCAGATCAGCTGACAAAACTGCAAAAAAACAGAGATTGAAATGAAAAGTCTGGCTGAGTATGAGACTGCAGAACTAGAGGACATAGTACACAGGGAAAACCTGTGATTTTCTGCTGTACCTGAGAAACTGAAAGGAACAGACTATTAATCTTATGAAAGCAGAAATAAGCAACTGGACTGGTATTCTACAGCAGGAGTTGTCAGTTGGAAGGGCAAATCATGTGTATGCACCAAACCTGGCTATGAGAAAACAACCAAGACCTCTAATAGTAAAGATGTGATCTTACCAGTAGAAAGAGTTGATTCTGACAAAACTGTGGCAGAAGGACAAAGTACTAAAAGTTGGAGACAGTCGAGTGGGAAATAATTACTCCTCTTCTGCCTGGTGTACAGTAAGAAAATTTACTTCAGCAATCAGTGAATGCTGAAAATCTGGTGTGAGATTCAAGCTGCTGTATCCAGCTATATTTAGAATATTTTTTTCCTGGAAGGTCAAAATAAGTTTTTGATGCAGAACATTTTAAGGAGGAAATACAACAGTTTGTACAATAAAATGAGAGTTACCAAATAGAAGGCAATTTTGCTTCTTATTTTTCTGACAGTAAAGGTCATGGAGAGACTATGGCAGTGATACCTTTTCCAGTGTTCTAAAGGAAAGTCTGAAAAAAGCACAGGGATTGACTAGAAGAACTAGAAGTACATTGGAAATGAACCAGAGACTGGAGTTGGGAGATGAAGAACGACAGGGAGAAAACTAGCAGCTCAGAAATTAATAATTATGGGATTACAAAGCATCATTCAGATTTATTAAATATGGTGGAACAAGAAAAACTGGAAATATTAGACTTTTTGACATTGTTAAACTTGTAGAGGACTCCAAAACATATGACCTAATTCATGCCATCACTGTTTGGAAGAACATCAAGAAGGAGGGAAGATAAAGGAAAGAAGTAACTGTAAGTAAAACAGTTTTTGTTCTTAACAGTATTTTTATAAAGCATGACATATAACTTTTAGTTATGTACTCACCATAACTTCAGATGTTTGGGATCCATCTCGCCTACATTCTGAATGATGGGTTATCCCTCGGCTCTTATGCCAAAGAGCGAAGTCTCTTACTGGCTGAGCTTACCATATCCCAGGATGCACCACTACCAGTCCCCCAGATCTAGTTTGTCCGCATACATGCACACATGCACACCCTGCTTATATAACATCGTCAGATGAAACAAGATAAAACAGTAGAACTCAAAACCGTTCAATCTCTTCTGATCTCCAAGGCAGGGGGAAGGAGGGTGGGTATTAGGAATGTAGAGATGGATCCCAAACATCTGAAGTTATGGTGAGTACATAACTAAAAGATGTTATGTGATCCTATCTCGCCTACATTCTGAATGATGGGACAGCGTCCTAGCACCTGAATCCTGGGTGGCTCACTGGAAAACACTCCTGAGTACCGTGGAACCAAATGAAGCTCGTCCTCTGGATGCCACATCTAATTTGTAGTGTGAAATGAAAGTGTGCGGATTGGACCAAGTAGCAGCACAGATTTCGATATAGCGAGCTTGGAATGAAAAGCTATAGAAGTAGCCATAGCTCTGGTAGAATGAGCCTTGATAGATGTTGTAAGTTGCTTATTGAAGAAGAATAAGTCTGAGTTATGCAATCTCTCATCCATTTTGAGATAGTAGCTTTTGTGATGGTTTGGCCCAGTTTATTATCTGAGAAGGACACAAACAACTGGTCTGACTTACGAAGTTGCTGAGTCCTGTCTAAATAGAAGCGTAACTGCCTGTGAACATCCAATTTATGAAGAGTGTATTCTGCTTCATTGGAGAATTTTGGAAGAAAACGGTAGCTCTAGAGATTGTTGGAGGCAGAAACTAGAACAGACCTTTGGGACAAAGGATGGATTAGGCCTAAGTGATACTCTATCCTTGTGGAAAATCAAGTACGGTGGCTTAATAGACAGGGCTTGAAGCTCCGAAACTCTTCTTGCCAAAGTAATTGCAACTAAGAAGGCAGTTTTCCAAGACAGATATTTTAACTCGCATGTAGCAGCCGGTTCGAAAGGGAGATGTTAATGCGAAGCACCAAATCAAGATCCCACGGAGGTGCAGGATGAAAAATTGGTGGTCTTAATAGGCTCGCACCTTTAATGAAAGTTTTGCATAGTCTGCTGCTCATCAAAGGAGGATCCATGGATTTGTGGAATTTAGAGATAGCCGCTAGTTGGACTTTAATAGTTGAGACAGAAGATCCCTGATTAAACAAGGATGTTAAAAATTTTAAGACCTCTGGGACAGGAGCAGTGATAGGGTCTAAGCCCTTGAGTTGAGCCCAGACAGCAAACCTCTTCCACTTACTAAGGTACAATTTGTTAGTGGTGGGTTTGTGGGCCGAAGATAAAATGTGAACAACTTCCGGGTCTAGAGTGTGCCTTCTAACTAAAGTCGGAAGTGGAGGAGCCAAGCTGTCAATTTCAAAGATTGAAGGGACTGATGTCGTCCCGACTGATGGATTAGCAAGTCCGGAATCAGGTCTAAAGTCCACGGATCGTCCACTGCATGCTTCTTCAGGTAGGAAACCATACCTGACAAGGCCAGTAATGGGCAATCAGAATCACTGAAGACCCCAGTTGAGAGGCTTTTGAATAACTCTGGGAAGAAGCGGAATTGGAGGAAAGGCATAAAGTAGCCCTGTTGGCCAAGGTTGTGCTAGAGCATCCATGGCTGGTACTCCTGATGTGGGATCAAGGAGAAGAACCTTTGGCACTTGGTGTTTAATGGAGTTGCAAATAGGTCAGCAGGCGTCCCCATCTCCTGAAAACCTGAGCTGCTACTGTGGTTTAGAGACCACTCGTGAGGAGAGAGAATTGTCCTGCTCAATTTGTCTGCCAATATATTTGACTTTCCCGGGATGTGGGTCGCTACCAAGAAGCGGTTGGTAGCTACAGCCCATTCCCACACTCTCATGGCCTCTCTGCAAAGGGGGTATGATCTGGTCCCTCCTTGTTTGTTCAGATACCAAACCACCGACATGTTGTCTGTGTGGATGGCGATGATGCCCTGAGGAAGAAACTTGTGTAAGGCTTGAAGGGATAGAAGCACAGCCCTCATCTCCAACACATTGATGTGGAGAAGAGCTTCGTCTGGAAGCCAGGAGCCCTGAACTAGCCTGCCCAGACAATGCCCCCCCCACCCTATCTGGGAGGCATCTGTCGTCAGGGTAACCACTGGAGAGGGAAGAACAAAGGAGTTTCCTTGATCCAAATTGGATGTCTGAAGCCACCAGTGAAGGTCCCTTTTGCATATATCCGTAATCATGATGTGATGATTGAGGGAAGATCCTGAAAGGACCATTGCGTTGACAATAGCCACTGAAGAATCCTCATGTGCAATCTTGCCAGAGGGACTAAAAGAACCGTGGCAGACATTGAGCCTAGAACTTGTAGAACCATCCTGGCTGGGGCTTTGGATCTCGAGATCAGAGCTTGAACTTGGCCCTGTAAAGTTTGGATCCTTTCGGCAGGAAGAAAGACGCATCAATCTTGAGTCTATCTCTGCTCCTATGAACTTTATGCGTGAGAGGGCAGCAAGACAGACTTTGACCAATTGAATGTAATCCCCAGGGTAATACCCAGGAGATGGTGGCTTTGAGGTTGTCCATTAGTAGATGCCTGGTGGTGGCAGTCAGGAGCCAGTCGTCCAGATAGGGAAACACTTGGAATCCAAGACTTCTCAGGTGAGCCGTCACTACTGCCAAACACTTGGTGAACACCCTGGGGCTGTGGTGAGACCAAAGGGCAGAGCGCAAAATTGGTAATGACTGACTCCCAGGCTGAAGCGCAGATACCTCCTGGACGCCTGATGTATCGGTATGTGATAATAGGCGTCCTTGAGGTCTATGGAGCACATCCAAACATCCTTCTCCAACAATGGGAGAATGGATTGTAACGTGACCATTGAATTTGGATTTCGTGACGGATTGGTTCAGTCTGCTGAGATCCAATATTGGTCTCAGGTCCCCTGTCTTTTGGCACTAAAAAGAACCTGGAGTAATTTCCTGATCCGATCTGGTCTGTGAGGACCGGTTGGATGACTCCTTTTTCTAGCAGCTTTAAAGCTTCTGCGGCTGCCATTGCCCTTTGACTGGGTGGTGGGTCCGGGATTCTTTTGGACGGTGGGGGAGAATGTGAATGGGATGGTGTAACCTCCGGCAATGATCCGAAGCACCCATCTGTCCTGAGTGATTGACTCCCAGGCTTTTAGGTGCTTGGCAACGACACCCGACTGGCTCGAGCAGCACAGCCGGGCAATCCCTCATGTGTGGGAGGCTGAAGAGCCACGAAAGGACTCGCGCTCTCCAGAATTGCGCGGCCCTTTGCTGCCTCTGGTACGGCGTCTCCCTGTGAAATTTCCCCGTCCTCTGCCTCTGGAAGGGGATTCTTCCTGCTGTTGGGAGAAAACGTACGGGATTTGCGGAACCACATTTTCCCTCCTTTAGCCTTGGGGTAAGGCCGAAAGGGAGTGGAATAACGGGCACCTACGGCAGATAAAGTTTTTCCCTCTTGTTCACAGCGGTAAGGGTGTCTTTAACCTTGGGTCCAAACAAGGAGGACCCATCAAAGGAAGGAAGACTTGAAGGCCTCCGAACTGACACAAGCGGAGCCAGGCTTGTCTCCGTGAGCCACGCCTGTGCCTGCCGCTCTACGGCCGCATAGAAATGAGCCTCATGGACGAGTTAGAAATTGACGTAAGGATAGCCAACTGAGAGCTAACCGACTGGGCTAGCTGCTCAGGTAGGTTACCGAGAGGAATCTGACAACTCCTTGACCAGATCCCTCTGAAGCCTGGTAAAATGTGCCAAATAATTCAGAGACCTTAAAGTAAAGGCCGCTGAAGTCAGGGTGCGCTTCACCTGTCCATACTCCTAGACTCCTTATTAGGAGGATGGATGGACGTTGAAGCCTCTGCCACGTCCTGTTGTGTAGCAGATGCCACCACCATGGCATCTACAGCCACGCCTTTAGTGAGGAACTCCTTCTCGGGGAGCAGACAAAAATTTATTTGGACGAGAAGGGACTGGTTCCACGGTATCTGGATGTTCCCCGCCCTCGACAAACTAAATCCAGAAGCTCGTCGAAGGCGGAGACACCCAGGAGGCGGAGGCTGAGCCCCAAAGGCCTTGAGGAGCACTGACTCGCCAGTAGAGGGGTTTGGATATCCAGCCGCCTCGTTGTTTGAGGATCTCTAAGATGTCTGCAAAGGAGACATCATCCGAGGACGACTCGGGACCCCTCTGCATCATCCAGATCAGTGTCTGAAGTAATAGACTTGGGGAGTCCACGTGCTTCCTCTTGCACGATCTCTTCCTTGGGGTTCCTCCGAAGACAGCTCAGAAGAACCCTCAGGAGGAGGGAACCCCACTGGGGTAACCTCAGGCCCGGGCTCCGCTGACTACGGACAGGGAACTGCCAAAGACCCAGTCTCCACGCCTAGGGAAGGTGCCGGTAAAGCCGGGAGATGGCGAAGAGGACTTGGCCAAGGCACTCCTCATGGCTCTGAAAGCCAGACCCCAGAATCCTGGGAGTGTCCGGTCCCGAGCCGTGATAGTCGACGGAAGACCAAGAGCACCGAGGGGAGGCTCGGAACCGAAAGCATAGGTCCCAAACATCACCCCGGGTCCAGCCTACCAAACTCGGACCCGAAGGCCGGGTTAGCCGACCCTGAGATCTCCATCGGCTCCAACAGCACCCCGGAGCCAAGCAGTCGGAGGAGGAATGGCAATGGGTGGGCCAAGGTCATCGGCTCCGAAGCCAACTGGGTCGGAACAAACAAATTTTGGAAGACTGGGGACTGGAACAGTCTTTGGAGCACCCTGTCTATATCAGAATCTGACATCCTCGAAGACCGAGAGGAAACAGAGCGGGTCGAGGCGGCCTCTCCAACGGCCCCAAAGGGCTAGGGGACCGGCTCGAGGCGACTCGATGAATATCGGCACCGAGGGAATACACACCAGTTTCCATCGGTGCCGAGATGGACTTGGCGCCGAGGAGGAAGTGTCTGAGCGGGCAACCTTTGTCGGCTCCGAGCTGTGGAGCCGGAAGATGACCCGCCTCGATGCCCCAGCTATCGGCTCCGAAGCCAGAGGAGTCGATACTGGACCTCGGCTCCAAGTCCTTGGAGCCGAAGGAGAGGCCTGCCTTTGTTTCTTAGCGATCGGATCCGACGGACTGGTCGGAGCCCTTTTGGCGAGAAGGAGAGGATGCCAAAGCTTCTTGAAAGAAGGTTTAATTAATCCAAGAATTAATTTATTTTTCCTCTCCTGGAGGACCCTTGAGGAAAAAGCGTGACATACACTACATGATTCCTGTAAATGCTTTGCCCTAAGCAATACACACATAGCGTGATCGTCCGTGATGGACATTTTGAAGCTACATTTTACACATTTCTTGAAGCCCGAAGGCCTAGGATTCTGTGACATTATAGAAATTTCAAAAGTAACTGTAAAGAACACTGGTGACACACCTAGAATAGGCTTACAGTTATCACTATAAAACTCTGAGTTAGTCAAACACAGCACAAACTCTGTAAATGTAATAATTTCTCTCAGTTAGTTCTTATTCAAAGAGAAATGTAAATGATTTAAAACAGGACCAAGTCACCTACAAATAAAAGACCGGAAAGGCCTTTCCAGACAAGAGGTACTCTAGTCCACACTCACAACACAAGAATTCACCAAGTGAATTTTGTCAAACACACTCAAAACACAAGAATAGCTGTTAAAACAGCTTTTGTAGAGAATGAAGAAAAACCTGACAGAAAAACTAGTGAAATAATCACTACTTAACTCAGCCAGCTCGAGACCACGTCTTCACTTGTTAGCGGCAAACGAGATCTGGGGGACTGGTAGTGGTGCATCCTGGGATATGGTAAGCTCAGCCAGTAAGAGACTTCGCTTTGGCATAGGAGCCGAGGGATCGGCTCCGAACCCATCATTCAGAATGTAGGCGAGATAGGATCACATAACATTGTATGTTATAAAGTAAATCTTTTCCAGTTATTTTTGTGTGTAATAGGGATACTAAAGTAAACAGGTAACATTTTTCTCCTTCTTACTTTCTTTTTTCTTTTTTTCTGGTTTTAAGAACTGTATGTACTACAATGTAAAAAAAGAGAAACAAGCCTGAATAAAAGAGCATGATACAAGTAAAACTGATCGGCTGTTTCTTACTTTTACACAGGGGAATGACTGGATTAATGGCATTGGCTTCATATAGCAACAGGTTTTAAGGGGAAGCAAGTAAACAAAAGAACATTGAATGTACTGAAAAGTTTTCCCTTAGCAAATAAATGTTCACAGTGCAATATAAGACTCTTGTAGCTGAAGGAAACTGTGTATTTGGTTCTCAAGTTTCTATGAACACGAACTGATCAGGGCAAGAAAAGCAAAATACTTTTTTATTACAATGGCTAGATGATAATGTTTTCTGAAAGCATTCAAGTTGTTTCCACATCTGGGAGAGAAATAAAGATAAGATAAAAATAGACAGCATTTAGTGTAAGTAAAAGCACAGACTATACCATGCTTCTTAGCATGGATAATCTTCATTATAGGTCAGTTCAAGCATGTGAATGTAGCTGTCAATTTGGGACAGTTGTTCCTATTAGAAGGGTTAAACATTATTTGGTGATGCACATATTTTGTGTTTTTATATTAAGATAATATGTTCTAGGGTGTTATGGGGGCTGTTTGTTTTTGTTTTGAGGGTTTTCATTAAAACAAAAAGTCTTGTAAAGTGCGGCATAGGTTCAAATGGATATGACAAGAAATAACTATAAAAGTTCAACCTGCCAAGCAATAGTGTATACATGTAACAAGCTGAGACTACACATTTAAAAAGTTGTTATTCATAACAGATGGGAATGATAATTTCTTATCATAATAGCAACACTTTCCATATTATCTTTAAATGTGAATGGTCCCACAGTTATATACAAAAAAGAAAGAGTTGTGAACTATGTTAAAAATGCAGAGTGCAAATAGCTCTGTTGCAAGAGGCATTTGGAAAGAACTCAACATGTGAATTTGATAAAGAAAGGACTTCAGAATGGTTATTCAGTAGAATATCTGAGAGAAAGGAAAAGGGGAATAATTGTATTAATTGCTAGAGGACCTCCAATATTGATAGAGGAGGAAAAAATAATAATGGTAAATTTGTAGTAATAAGGGGCTACCAGCAAGAGAAGAGGATTATGCTGCTATGTATTATTCCACCTAAAACTGCTACAATGGAGCTTAAGAAAACTCTAGGAGAAATAATTAGCTTAATGGAAGCAAAATATTACTTACAGGTGCGGACTGGAATTTGATTTGAAACAGTGAAGATGTATCTAGGGGTCTTGAAGGTAAATATTACAAAAAAGGGTAGATTTTTGAAGAAATTTATGAAAATATTTGTTATGGAAGATGTGAATTCAGTAGTAAGAGCTTGGAGAGAATTTACATATTATTCCCCAAGGTACAATAACTTGGCTAGGCTTGACAAATATTGCATTTCACAGGAACATGTGCATTTAATTGGAAGTTTTAAAATGCATCTAATAACTATCTTAGATCATGTGCCAATAATAACTAAGATAAAAATACAAGGTAATGAAGTACAAATGAGACACTGGCACTTCCCTACCTATCTGTTAAATAGAGAGGAATTTAAGGAATGGGTAATGGTCGTTATTCCGGAATTATTAGAGAAGATAGAAATTTCTTTAGAAAATATAGCTAGGGAGTAGGATAAAATGAAAGTGGAGTTTAAGAACAGGGTAGAAATGATAGAAAAAGAGAGATGGTTACGAAGTAATAATTATTTAGAGGGACTGACAAAGGTTAAATATGATAGTTGGGGAGAATCTCACAGAATAAGAAGAGGTGCAACTGCAGAGTGCTAAAGAGAAAATAAGGGACTCCGTCAATAACATGCATAATTTAGAAGGACTGCTGCTAAGCAACTGTTTTTGATAATATCTCCAGAGCACAAAAGCTTTTATCACAATGACTCTGGCAACAGAAAGTAGGAAAGGTTGATGCCAAGCTTAGGGAGCCTATAACAAGTAAAATAACCAGAGATCCTGTAGAGGTATTATAAATATTTTGGAAATTTTATGAAAATCTGTATAAAGCATAGAAATGTGGAAATTAAGATAAAGCACATATAGAAATGTTTATGGAAGAATTAATTTTGCCAAAGTTAGAGGTAGATGAGGCTAACTTACTAATAGGATAGGAGGAGATGAGATAAAAATGGTGATGTATAACCAATCTACAGGAAAGTCACCAGGAACTGATGTTATTCCTGTGGAAGTTTGGAGGCTAGGAGGGAAGAGTGTGATAAAGATTTGGAAGGTTTTGCTTAATATTATTTTAAATGGGGGAGAAGCACCAACATCTTGGAAGAAAACTGTGGTAGCTGTAATACTTAAAGATGGGAAAGACTGATTAGATGGGGCTTCATATAGGCCCATTTTGATTCTAAACCATGATTGTAGTGTTGCTTATAAAAATGGCAAACGTGATGCCAGCATTGATAGATACGGATCATTGTGGTTTTGTGGAGGGGAGGCAAATATTTGACAACATTAATAGAACAATGATAATCCAGAGGGAAGCAGAATATAAGAGACAGTACCACTTTTATGGATGGGTCTTGATGCAGAGAAAGCATTCAGCAGAGTAAGCTGTGATTTTATGAGTAGGGCAATGGAAGCAGTTGCATTCCCTGATAAAATAATAAGGTTGATTAGGAAGCTATATGAGGGATTGCTGGCAAAAATACAATTGGTGGGATTCTTCTCTGATGGGTTCTGTTTGAGCAGAGAAGCCAGGCAGGAGTGTCCTCTTTCACCTTTGTTATTTGTGTTATATTTAGAACCATTGGCAGAGACAATAAGAGACTCATTAATTCAAGGATATAATTGGTATAGTATTCAAGAAAAGTTGGCTTTGTTTGCAGGTGATATTATTTTGTACCTGTTAAAACCAGAAGAAATTTCAGTGTTGTGGAGCATTTTGACCATTTCAAGTCTTTTTGGGATACAAAATTAACGAAGATAAAAAAAGGAAATAGCTATAAACTCTCTACTCACACATGAATTGGTTTATGGGGACATAATAAAATGAAGTACTTGAGAATATGGATTAAAAGGATTCTGTTATGGCAGGTAAGGATATTCGGGAAGAGACTAAAAAGATAATACAAAAACTAAGAAACCGGAAGCAATGTTTATGGATAGCAAGATACAAGCAATGAAAATGTTTTAATCCCTCTATTTTTATATATGTCAGGCATATTTTTATCAACCACAGGAGAAGTTGTAGATAGCAATTAATAAAGAGTTGAAGGATTTTATCTGGGAAGGGAAGAGGGCAAGAGTCACGTTGGATAAGTTGATCCTTCCAATAGAAGAAGGTGGTTTGGTATTACTTGATTTGAAGGGGAATTTCAGAGCTACACAGTTAAAGTTCCTATACATAGCACAAGCAGAAAGTTATGATTCAAACTGTAAAGGGATGATGATGATGATGATAATGGAACAGGGAGGAAGCTCAAGAAATAAGGAGAGACCCAGATTTTGGATGCAGATTCTTAAGGAGAATAACAATAATCATACAGAATATTATATTCACAAAGCTGCAGAAAGTATTCTAAGAAATAAGCCATTACAGGAATGGAGAAGGGAGATTCTCCAACGGGATGACTGCAATTAAGGGTACAGTGAATAGGCAAGAGGGGCCTGGAATTTAATGGAGAAAACTGGTAAAGGAACCAAGGCTTTGGGAGCAAATAATTAAAGAGGAAATGGTAATCGAATGGGAAGAAGCTAAGCATTCATTTGGACTGCAGGCTAGAGATTGTCTTCCCTATGAAGGATTGATTTTGGGGTATAAGCAAAGAGAAAGAAATAGGGGGATCCTAAGTGACCAACCAGCCCTGGTAGAGGTTTTAGTAGAATCTAGAACATAAGCTGCTGTTGAAAAAGGAATAATTATTAGGGTATATAAAGTATTGCATGATAACTATAGGAATCAGTCAGAGAAGGTTAGAAAGGATTGGGAACAAAGTTTGGATAAGCAATTAGCAAATAAACTATAGAAGCAACAAAGTCTAGAAGATTTAGGATCTTTGCTGCAAAATCTTTGCATAGGTAGTTTTATATATCAAGAAGACTCCAAAGAATTTTCCTCAGGTAGATTGCAAATGTTGTAGGTGTGATGGGGAAGAATGAGGCAATTAGGAACATATTTTAAGGAGTGTAATAAGTTGGCAGGCTTTAAAAATTCCCTGCAAACTACTCTGACAGAAATATTGGATAAGCAAATTGGTGTAACTAAGGAATGATTTTTTTTTTTTTGCGTTGAGATACATAATCGGAATTGTCCAGACATAGCAAGACTGGGCTGAGATTAATTCTGGTGGATGCCAAAACGCCAGTTACAAGAAAATGAAAATCATAGTCTAAACCAACTGTATTAGAGGCAATGAGTATAGTAACGGAGATAAAAGAACTGGAAGTGGGATCTTTAGAAAGAGTAGGAACAAATTACATATAGGTTTAAGGGAAGACAGAAACTGAATAAGGTATGCAATATTTGACTGATGACCGTACAGAAGATTTATAAGTGATGTGTAATCTTTACAATTGAAAATATGTTAATATGGTTTGTTTTCATTCATAGAAATATATGATTGCCTATGTCATAAGTGATAATCAATAAAGATGTTTCTTGTTTAAAAAAGGAATCTGCTTTTATGAAGTGTATCAGTATATCTTAACTCGCATTTCTTGTTTATATCACTTTCTTTTAATTTCAGTAATGTGAGACTACTTTTTCCTGTAAGAAAGTGTATTTGAGTTTCTGTGCCATGGGCCTAAGCCCACACAACCGTACGACAGCAAAAACTTTATTAGAACGTGTTTGATTTACCACAAATACAAAATTATAAACATTTTATAAATAAAGCACAAAATGGCTGCTTGGGTATAAATTTTTGAGTTTTAGCGCTTTGGCACTGACATGCTTTCAAGGACTCTAACCTAACACCATCTAAAAACATTTTTATGTAAGATCATTCATTCCAAAAAGTTGACACAATAATTTCATATTTAAAAGATTAAATATCTCCAGTTTTAGTCATTATTAAGCCATAAAGGACACACTGTTTGAAAATTAGTTTTGCATCCCTTTTAAGGAGCCACTTTTCTACAAAAATTCCACTCCCCCCACAGGAAACATTTCCAAACACAAACTTTTACCATATGTATATTTCCCTAATGTTTGCTAACAGCATGTTCAGCAATAGAATGTCCATACTGTTTATTTAGTATGATCCTGTATCCTAATGTAAACTTCCTTTTGATTTGACTGGTTAAAGGTAGCTTATATCTATCCATAATTAGGTACATTGCTGATACTCTGTTACATATATAATGACTCTTACTAAATGTTTTACAGATAAAATTAATCTTAGTAGCAATGTACCTCAGGAGACTAGAAGACCCACAAAGGCGCATTCCAAGATCAAGTCCAGTATGTTTAGGAACAATATAACCTTTAAGATAATTGTGTACAACCATAGCATCTAAAGTTCTCACCTTCCTATAGGAAGTTAATAACCTTAGCAGATCTCCCCTTAGTCTTGGATCCTCAAAAAAAATATGCCAAGATTCCCTCATTAGGGAAAGCATCATATCTGTCCAAAAATTCTACTGATAGCTTACATTGTATTTTATGCTGTTACTAAAATTCTTCTGTTTTAATAGATGTCGTCTGCTTGTGTGACAGACATGAAAATAAACTTCTTTTATCAAATTCACTCGATGTCATGTAATGAAACTATTATTTTCCATAACACATCAATAATTTAGGCTAGGCAGTAGCGCAGAAATGACATTCATAAATTGTATTCATGACAGATGAAATGAAGGTGAAATTTTGAAGCCCTATTTTTAGACACGTCCAAAGTATTTCATACAGTTTCGTATTCCTTAATATTACTAAAACTCAAGGCATTGTACCTTACAAATAATACTCAGATCTTTGCTTGTCAGGCAGGCATTTGGATTTAGAGAGAGTTGTACAGTGGTGTTCTTGGTGAGATGAGTTTGTGATGAAACTGCATATTTTACTGGACATGATTTGCAAGATGGTTGTATTTTTCTTTTATGTTATATCAATGATAGGCAGTTTTATACTCTATGTGGGCAAGTAGAATTCCATTGCCTATGGCTGCCTATACTGGAGCTGTCATATAGAAATAGCGAGTTAATTTTCTTGTGTGTTTATTCAATGTTATTCTGGAAATTGAGTTGATCAAGTCAGATTCCCAAATATTTGAATGAGGTTGTTGTTTCTATGTATATTTGTGATGTGTAGTGTCTTATGAGTTTTGGCGGGCACTTGATTTGTGCCAAATAGCATTGATTTTTGTTTTAGAGGAGTTTAGTAGAAATTTGTGTTGTAAAACCATTCATTGAGTTAATACAGGCCATTTCAGATTTGAGTTTGTATCCTAGGGTGTGATTGGTTGGATTTGTAGATGAATATGTCATTTGTATATAATATGATTGGATTGTGTGGCATCCCACAAGGTGGGATTATTAATAAATATGTCAAAAAGAAGATGTGTGAGGATGGAGACTTGATTTATTTTTAAGTATAATCTGTTCTGTGCTCACAACTCATCATCCAAGGTATGACACCTTTCAGCTAATCTGTGCACAAATAACTATATCGGTGAAGGAATTAACTCTACATACCCTGTTGCACAAATAAATGGTCCACCTGGAAATCAGTAAACTAAAAGGAATCATTCAAACCCAGAAAATTTACAGTTTCTTGTAGTTCTATACAAAAAAAAAACAAAAAAAACAGCTGGCAGACTACCGCCTTACTAAGATTCCACCCCATTGGCTTCTAAACTCTTTTGAAGAAGGAACATGCCATATTGACTATTGAATCTCTGTAAAATGTTGTCTTTTTTTTTTTTACCTTTACCAAGAGAGCAAGAGATTAAGACTGTAGTTACTTCCTTTGTCTGTGACTTTTATAATAGCATCTGTTTTGTAGAAGGCTTTCGTTACAGTATATGCCTTGTGCCTTGCCTTATGATTTTTATTTTCATTAGTATCCATTCTCTGTGGCAGAGTGTGTGCTTTCTGAGCACATTTTCTGAAATGTCATTTAGACTAAACTAGTCCTTTCTAGGGACTGACATTTGTCTGAGTTTAGACTTGAGAATTCCACACCTGTGCCATTACTTTCAGTGGCCATATAAAAAGCAGAAAGAGAAACCATGGTGTTGACTGCGCAGCTTGGATGTTCAGTGACGTTCAAAGGGATAAACTCTATGTCTTGAAAATATAACTACTTTGCTCAACCTTTTCTCCCAGCTGTCATTGTTTTCCACAGACTCAATCCATCCTCAAGCAAATACTTATAAAGGCAACCAAAACCTGTCCAACAATCTCTTTCTTCTGGAAATACAAATCACCACATACAGAACATGGCTAAGATGGGATGTGTTTATACTGGTACTTTTATGGAGTCCTTACTGTATTTCTTAAATTTGCAAAAGAAAAAAAAATAAGATTTGGAGCTTTTCTCTCAGGCCTTCATTGAAAATAGATACCTGCCCAGTTGGACTTTCCTAGTAATTAGATGTCAATAAATAAGTAAATAAAAGGATACAGTTAAACTTAAGAAAGATGAGTTATCAAAGGAAGCTGTCAAGGAGCTGAAGTAGGTAATGTTTTCCTCCAAATGATTCTCACATAAAGGGACACATTGTTTTGTAAAGTATCAGAATACTTATCACTGACACTGATTCTGTTGGATTATTTATTTATTTTACATTTGTTGACCGAGAATGTCTGACTGAGCCGAAGCCCTTTTTCAGCAGAGACCCGGGGAGAAAAGCTCCAGTATAGATATAACATTTTGTCATTATTAACAAGTATTATACAGGTGGAATAAGGCAATCAGCTAGCAGGCTACAAGAGAATTTTTGAGAATATACAGATTACATTTTGTCATAAATACAAGTATAATATATAGAATAATGTAATGAAAAAAACAGGTAGATAATAATCAGAGCACTTTTTTTGAAAGTAGTAGTTAGAATAGAAGAGCAACATAGGAGTCGAATGTTAATTTTACAATTAAAACAATCAGGAAGGAATAAAGTTTCAGAGAGAGGGGAAAAGCTACTGATTAGTGATGAGAAATAGAGGGTTTTCAGGGTAGGGTTGAGCATTGGCAGATCCATATCCTGTTGAAATATTCTTTTAGAGTCAGTTTAAATTGTTTGGGATGTGTGAGTGTTCGAATTTCAAAGGGAAGTTTGTTCCATTTGATAGAGGTATGATAGCTGAATAGGCTACACCCTGCTTTACATTTTGGCTTATAGATTTTTAAGAGGTCTTGGGAGGAGCTTCGGAGGCTTCTTGTAGGAGTATAGTGAGTGATGATGGTGTGTAAGGCTGGACAGAAAGATGGTTGGTAGAGAATTGCATGTATGGTTTGGAGCTGGGAGAGAAGGAGCAGGTGAGGTAACAAGCCAGTTTAAATATCTTAGAGAGAGACAGTGGTGAGATGTATAGGAAAGTTGAGTTGCAAATCTCGCTACTTTATGGTATGTGGCTTCAAGTGTAGTGAGGAGAGAGGAGTTGAGGTTAGTAAGGATTTGTGAACAATATGTTAGGCAGGGAAGAAGGTAGGAATGAGTGAGGGCTATTCTAGCTTCCTGGGTGAGAAATCTTTTATTTCTATAAAGTAGGCCTAATTTAAGATGAGTATTCCTTATACAGTTGTTTATGTGGAGGTCGAATTTTAGTTGATCGTCGATTGTGATTCCTAGTAGTTTTGAGCTAGATTCAACTACAATAGGAGTGTTATTGAGTGACTGGATAGTAAAAGAGGATTTTATATGGTTGGATGTTTTGGGAAGGAAAAGTAGGAGCTTTGTTTTCTTGGGGTTGAGGATGAGTTTGTTGTTTGAGAGCCATGTTTCAACTGAATTAAAGGATGTTTGAGTAGCTGATAAGAGTTCAGAGATAGAGTTAGCTATTGTAATGACTGTAGAGTCATCAGCTTATTGGATAACAGAGGAAAGTGGGCAGGAGGTAGAGAGCAGGTTTGTGAAGATGTTGAAAAGCAGCGGCCCTAGAATGGATCCTTGTGGGACTCCCATTTGTATTGGAAGGGGAGTAGATAAAGCAGTGTCCCATTTTACTGAATGAAATCTATCTTTTAGGTAGCTTTCAAACCAAGCCACTGTATTAGGAGAGAAGTTAAATTTAGACAGTTTGTTTAATAGTAGAGCGTGAGAAACAGTATCAAAGGCCTTTGAGAGATCAAGGAAGAGACAGGAGATAAGTTTATGGTCATCTCTGGCCAGGGAGATAGTATTGAGAAAGGATAGAAGTGCAGTATATGTGCTATGCTTTGGTCAGAAACCATGTTGTGTTGGGGTAAGAAGGTTTTCCTGAGAGAGATGATCCATGACTTGAGTCTATATGCACTTTTCGAGAAATTTTGACAGAGGGGAGAGGATGGCAATTGGTCTAAAGTTTGAGATTTCAGTGGAGTTGCCACCTTTGGGGATAGGCAGGGTGTAGAAATGTTTCCAGATGGATGGTACTTTGGATTCAGGGATTGAGCAGTTTATGATGATAGAGATGGGAAGGGCAAGTGAATGGGCAGCTGTCCGAAGAAAGTATGATGGGATGTTGTCAGCAGATACTGAGCAGGGTTTTAGTTTGGAGAGTAGGGTTTGAATGTAGGTTGTAGAGATAGGCTTCAGGGAGAAGATTTTGGGAGGGGTAGTTGTTGAGGAGGAAGCTTGGTTTATGGGGTTAGTTGTAGTGGAGCTATTGGAGTTAAAGAGTTTGGATATTGATTTGACAAAGTAAGAATTGAAGGTGCTAGCAGTTTCTTCGGGTGTCTTTTCTGGGGTAGGGTTTGGTGAGGTAGGGTTTCCAAGATGAAGTATTTGATTGATAGCATTCCAGAATTTTTTGGGGTTTGATTTTAGAGTAGAAGGGGGTTGGAATAGAATTTTTTTTATCTTTATTGATAAGCATTTTGGCCAGATTTCTTTGTTCTTTATAACTTTGTAGGTCTTTTGGGTCTTTAGTTTGAAGCCATTTTTTCTAGGACTTATCCCTAGATTTCATGAGAGTTCTTGTGTTTTTTGTTAGCCAAGGAGACATGGATGCTTTTGTCCAAATTTTACGAGGTGAGGCTAATGAGTTTACAATATCCAGAAAAGTAGAGTTGAAAGCAATGACAGCTTCATCTAGGGGGAGCTGGGTGAGGAAGTCCCAGCATACTCTAGATATGAGAGTGTTGAATCTTTTGGGGTTGAAGTTGGAGAGATTATATCTAGTAATATATCTGTGTGGTTTAGAGAGGTGGGTTGAGTATCTTAGCACCTTTATGGGTGAGTGGTCACTCAGAGTATTAGCAAGGGTTTCTGGATTATGATATTTAGAAGGAGCTGAGACAAGTATCCATCTGCTTCATATAAATTTGTGGCCATTGATTGTATTAGAGGGAAATGCAATGATAAACAGTTTTGGCAGGAACTATTAAGCTCCAAGGAAAAGAAATGGATCATTAAACTTGGAGCTTTGTTTGCACCTGGTCTTAATGACCAATTGTGAATTTTGTGCTTGGATTGGTCCATGGGTGAGACCAATTCATATATTTATCTGTGTACTGTGTTAATCTGTTTCTTTACTTTTCATTTCACTGAAGAAGGCTCATATGAGCCGAAACCGGTTTGAATTTTACACTGTTGGAATTTATTCCTTTTTTGGTGTCAAGATTTTTTGCTATTTATATTGTATAATAGCATTATTTCAGTAGGGGAGGTTTCTTCCCTCTGGTGAATAAATATATTTTTTATATGGCTACCACCAACATTTGCTGGCTTTTTTGCTGACTATGGTTCATTTATTTGTGCCGTGCAATGGTTCCGCGTGCATCTGCTTCTTGGTGAATTGCTCTTTTCACAGTTGCTGGGAACCGCTGTTGGTTTATAAGTCCTAATTTATTTTCTGGATTTTTGACTTTTGCGGACTAACACAGTGCTCGGTTATTCATTTTTTTGAGGACCGCCATTACAGCATATTTGGGTCATGTTCAATGCTGATATGGTCATTTTTGGTCTTTTTTGACTGCTTTACTATTCATTTGGGTTTCGTTCAGCGTCTGCCTACCCACGTACCCTGAGGAGTCTTGGAGGTTCATGTTCACGTTACTTGACTTCCTGTTTGGACTTACGACATGACCAACTTCTTTATCGGAAGGCTTTTTCAACTTTTTTGGCGTCCTGGACTTATTTTGCAACATTTGTTGGACTATACATGTATTTGCACTTCAACATAGTATGTCTGATGTATTTTTTCAATCTTTAGAACTACAGTTATAAATTTTTCTGGTGTTGTGGTTAAATGTTATATTTTTTTTCTTTTGCTGGATGTGGTCGGCGCCACTGTATGGCCATATGTTTATTCCACTTAACAATTTAAGGTGGGTTGATTCAATCATTCATTGTATTACATGAGACTCAGCCTGTATTTTCTGTTTGTTTGGCTGGACCTATGTACCGCGGTTTCCGCGAACATCATGTCTCATGTATTATTTATGGTGGATGTATTGTTTTATGTGTGACTGTTCGTTTCTTTGAGCATTTCACAGCCTTGGTTATATCGCAATTTATTGCTTTTTGGCCTCAATGGATGTCGCTACATGTATTTGTTAGTTATGAGCAGGTTTAGATGTTTGGACTGGTCTCTTTATTGTCCAAACTCAACATGCGATAACTTTTACCACACCAGGATGTTCTATGTTACGTGTTGAACTGCATTTTTTATAAATATTTTTTCTGTTGTTTATTGTACGGTGGGACTTTATATGTACTAGGATTTGTATTTCAGGAGTGCATTACATGCTTATCATTTTCAGGACAGAGCGCCTTATTGCAACCTGTTTTTGTTGCATTTTCAATTGAACATATGATATAATCGGATTTCCAGCTGGTTTATCAGCTGGTGTTGGTGGGTGTTATTGTCCAGTGGGATAGTCGGCAGGTTTTTTCATTATTCCAGTTTGGATGCAGGGTTATGGCTCATGTTTATTGTGCAATCATTGCACATTTGTTTGTTTAGTTGTAAGGGGGATCGGACGGCAGTACGATCTCACATGGGTCTGATTCTTTGTCCTATGTTTTTTGTCTGTATATGAATATTTTGTTGTATTTATCATACTTGGGGGTTCATATTATTTGTTGGGTTATATGAACATGGGTTTTGTTAACATATGTTTTATTTTTTTGTAAACTAATCCATCTTTTGGTCTGTGGAATATGTTTTTTTGATTGGATATATATCATCGTGGACAATATTTTGTCTAATGGTCATGTAGATGGGATATTCTTATTTGGTTGATATAGATCACATTTTGTTATCACCAACATCTGGATGTTATTTAATTCTTTACATATCCTCTGTACAGGTTGGTTTTTGAACAGCTTATATTGACTGGTGTTAGATTAATATCTTTCACAAGTAAGGTTTACATGAAGTTGGGACTTCGTTCTTTATATATGGTCCACTGTTGCAATATATGAGTTCCAAGTTTGGCTATATACCTATATTTTTCATATTTATTAATTATTTTGTTTTTTACATAGGGGTCTGCTGGCACCTGTTGTTTGGGTGTGGTATTGTTTCATGCTGTGTTGATTGAATACCGTGTGGTCTATTTTGACCACATATTAGCTCATTTTGATTGTTTCACATATTAGTTGCCGGTTTTGTTGTGCTTCAATGTATATATTTTAGTGTATAATGGGCCTTTAATAATGATAAATCTATTCTTGGTTGATAGATGGTTTTTTTAGGTTGGCTCATGTTTTGCACTATATTATTCATGAGTACATTACACACTGCATTTGGCATTTTTTGTATGATGCATATGGGTTTCTAGTCCACTGGCACCTTGTGCTATTAATAATGAGACCAATACACAGCATTCTGACCATGGGCATTTTGTGAAGGTCGATTGGGCTGTCTATAGTATTGGTATATTTGAATGGTTATTGATCCATCAGACTTATACATATACACCAGGATATTTACAGATTATGTATTCCAAGGTGTTGAAAGTATAATGGTCTGATTTTGGGTCATTAAAAATTTTTTTGGATCAAAATTTTTTTGGATCTATAATAAAAATTTTTTTGGATCTAACCAGTGGTCTATATATAGACACAGGACTATTGGTGTGTTTATATTCACATTAGTTTTGTAATGTGCTCATGGTAGTATTTGTTCTATGTGCAAAACTAAATACTTTTGAAGCACAATCTAATTGGTTTGGTTTCAGAAAGAGAATCTATTCATCACAAGCATGGCATTATCACCCATTATACAGGGTTTATCAGCTGACATGCATGACTTATCTGTGTTTGGTTTGGACAAGCATGGTTCATCTATTGCAACAGATGTGGTTGGGTCTGATGTGGATGCACAATGTGATATATTTTTCAACAAATTGGCTAAGCATATGAAGATGGTTAGGACCAATGTGTGGCATTTACGTTTGTTTAAGGCATACCAACAAAAACATATTACCCCACGGGGTCTTAGGGTTAAAATACAGCCTTTGGTCTCTGATATTGATGACCAGTTGATTCAGGATTGGGGTCAAATACAACAGTCAGCCTCATCCCAATTTGTGGATGCTTTGGCTGAGTTTTATGGGCGTAAGGTTCAACAGGGTATCAAGGACTTAGATGCCTTAAGTTCACAAACGAACAAGTTCGAAGCTTGTGAATCTTTTTCCACACAAGTTAAGAAACTGACTACAGACTTATCAAAATTGGAAACCACCCTAAAAGATAGAAAAATCAAAAAATTTCTTCGTGATGTGGGTGATTATGATAGGGGGAAACCTTTTGACAATTCCAAGAATGTATCTTTTAGACTGCCCAGGGATGACTATAAACATGACAAAAAAGCATCCACACCCAAAAGAAAAAGGCCTAGGTCTATTCTCAAGACAAAAACTGGTCTATCTAGTGGGACATCTGGGGAAGAATATTCCTCTAATACAGAAGGTGATTCTGACTCACATTCATGTGAGGGACCACCCGTGTCCAAAAGGGATAATTTGACACACCCTCTCAATTTAGATACCGACGAGGGGGGCGGAAGCATAGGAAAAACAAAATCCAAACACAGTTTGGAAACGTTAATGAAGATCATGACACAGCAATAAGTTTGGATTCCAATGTTCATAATATCTCATCTTATGACTTAACTCATGCACAACTGAAATTACTAAACAAAGGGCTCAATTTTGTTCCGGGTTTTTTTGTCTCAGAGCAGTCTCTTGCACAGGATGTCACGAACTTTTGTCGTACATTAAATTTGAAGGTGTTTTTTGACAGCAATGTGGAGGGTAGTGTTTCCAATGTCTCTTGTGATACATTTGGTAAATTTAGATTTAAAAAATCAACTTTCATACCACCCATGAATCATCTGGTAGGGGTATTTCAGAAAAATGTCCTACGTGACATACATTGTAATCTTAAAGACTTTCCAGTCATTTATAATAACTTGACTACTGAGGAGGTGGGTTGTTTGGATGAGTTGATTGGTAATAAAAACTTGGTCATTATTCCAGCTGATAAAGGAGGAGCGGTGGTGATAATGGATAAAATTGCTTATGATGGTGAGGCCATGAGACAATTAGGTGATACTCAGTATTACAGGCAGATGTTAGTGGATCCTTCTCCCCACTTTAAAAGTCAGATTGATGATTTTTTAATCAAGGCAGTGGATGAAGGCATTATCACTGATGAAGTGAAAGAACAGTTATTGGTTGGGTCACCTAAAAGACAGTATATATATCTTTTGCCAAAGATTCACAAACATGCCACTAAACCACCTGGGCGACCAATAGTCTCTGGACATGGGTCTCTTACGGAACCATTATCTGAATATTTGACTCTATATTTGAAACCGTTATTGAGTCAAATCAGAGCTAGGATTCAAGACACCACCCAATTTTTGGATATTATCAATAATTCCCAACTTCAACCACATTGGCTATTATGTACCCTGGACATCACCTCTCTTTATACCAACATTCCCCATTGGGCGGGTTTACAAGCGTTGGATTATTGGTTGGCTAGATCAGGTCTATATCCATCTGGATTTAATACTTTCCTTGTATGCCTTACAGAATATGTACTGTCTAGCAATGTCTTCTATTTTCAGAATTCTTGTTATTGGCAGAAGCAGGGTACTGCTATGGGTGCATCTTTTGCACCCATATATGCAGATCTGTTTATGGCATACATTGAGGAGGTTATTATCTATGATGTTACACATAATATATATATGTGTGAGATGGATATCTGGCGTCGGTATTTGGATGACTGTTGGTTGGTGTGGAAGGCTGATGAATTGTATCTCATGGAATTCCTTGAATATCTGAACAATAACATATGGGGGATTGAATTTAAATTGACTTATCATAAATCCAGGATAGTTTTTCTTGATGTTGAAATTACGAGGAATCAGGATCATACTTTATCCTCCAGGATGTTTAGGAAATTCCCTGAATTCAATTCCATATTACATGCCACCAGCTTCCACCCACAACATGTCATCCATAATATACCGAAATCTCAGTTTCTTAGAGCCAGAAGAATCTGTTCTAGCAGCCAATCATTCACTGATGCCCAAGATGATCTGACTTGTAGATTCATTAAGAGGGGTTATCGTCCAGGTTCGATACATGTTGCCAAAAGATTTGTGTCTAGTCTAAATAGGGATGATTTATTAACATACAAAGATAAGAATAATGGCCAACAGTTACAACCTTTACGACTTGTAACTACATATGGACGTAACACACTAGGCTTCAAAAGTATCATACAGAGACATTGGAACATTCTTAAAGCTGATGTAAAGCTTTGCTCCCTGTTGCCAGAACATTGTTCTTTTTCATTCAAAAGGGGACAAACCATTGGTTCAAAATTGAGCCATTACAAGAGAGTGGGGGCAGATTCTTTCGAACCAATTCAGCGGTCTATTTTAGGCAAACCTATTGTTGGATGTATTCCTTGTGGGCATTGTTCATTTTGTATTCGTGTGTCACGTACTCTTGAATTTACTAGTAAAAATACCTCACAAGTTTTTGATATAAGATTTTGGGCTAATTGTAACACTGAGTGGGTCATCTATTTGGTGACCTGCGTCTGTTCTGCTTTCTATGTTGGAAAGACTTCTCGAGCTTTCCGTTTCAGAATTTGTGAGCATTTGAGTGACATTAAAAAGAAGCGTACTAGTAATGCCTTATATAAACATTGCTTGCAACATGCATCTGCTTCATATAAATTTGTGGCCATTGATTGTATTAGAGGGAAATGCAATGATAAACAGTTTTGGCAGGAACTATTAAGCTCCAAGGAAAAGAAATGGATCATTAAACTTGGAGCTTTGTTTGCACCTGGTCTTAATGACCAATTGTGAATTTTGTGCTTGGATTGGTCCATGGGTGAGACCAATTCATATATTTATCTGTGTACTGTGTTAATCTGTTTCTTTATTTTTCATTTCACTGAAGAAGGCTCATATGAGCCGAAACCGGTTTGAATTTTACACTGTTGGAATTTATTCCTTTTTTGGTGTCAAGATTTTTTGCTATTTATATTGTATAATAGCATTATTTCAGTAGGGGAGGTTTCTTCCCTCTGGTGAATAAATATATTTTTTTATATGGCTACCACCAACATTTGCTGGCTTTTTTGCTGACTATGGTTCATTTATTTGTGCCGTGCAATGGTTCCGCGTGCATCTGCTTCTTGGTGAATTGAGATTATATCTAGTAATATATCTGTGTGGTTTAGAGAGGTGGGTTGAGTATCTTAGCACCTTTATGGGTGAGTGGTCACTCAGAGTATTAGCAAGGGTTTCTGGATTATGATATTTAGAAGGAGCTGAGACAAGTATCCAATCAATGAGTGTATTTATGGTGTGGGTGTTGTTAAAATGTGTTGGCTTAGTAATGAGCTGGGTAAATCCATATAAATGTATATTATATGGGGAACCTGGGTTATTTAGGGTTAGCCAATTAATATTTACGTCACCAAGGAGGATAGTGTCATTTGGGATGTTTAAGGAGAGATAGGAGAGAATGTTTTCCAGTAATGGAATATTGTCCCCTGGAGGTTATGTAGGTAGCTACTATAGTAATTGTGGCATAATTGTTTAGTTTTAGGTTAAATGCCAATGTTTCTGCTGGGGAGAAAGATGGGATAGAATGGTTAATGTGAGAAATAGTAAGATTGTTGGAATAGACTATGACAACTCCCCCACCATTTTTGTTGTTACGGTCAAGGCGAATAATGTTATAGCCAGGGGGGAGAATATCATTATCTAGGTTGTGGGGTTTAAGCCAGGTTTCTGTTACTGCGATGACATCAGGGGTATGATTTGCTATCCATGCATGAAACAGACTAACTTTGTTGAGGATGCTTCGGGTATTAATAGAATAGAAAGAGATTTGTTTTTGAGGTGCAGTTTGGTGGGCTGGGGTGAGAGGGGTGTTTGGGATAGAGTAAGGTTAGAATTTGGACCTGGATTTGGGTGTATGTCACCTGCTGTTAGTATTGTAGTGGAGAAGCTTTTAGATTTTGATGTGAGAGGGTAATATCTAATAAGTTTTGTCTTGTTTTTTGAAGATAGGGTGTAAGAAGGAGGAATTTTTATTTTAGGGAGTTGGATGTTAGAGACTAAAAGAGAGGGAGAGATGGTGATGACATTGTTAGAGTAAGAGTGATCATTTAGAAGTGGGTTGGTGGCTTGTTTATGGAAATAGGGTAATGGTGCATGGGGTGCAGTGAGCTGAAGTAATAGTTTTAAATGTAGTATCAGAAGGTTGTTGAGCAATAAGGTATACATAGTGAGAGTCAGATGTATAAATAAGTTTGAGATATAGTAGGTAGAGAAGGAGGCAGAAATAGGGAAGGTGGAGGTATGTGAGATTAAAGTTGGTGTGGGAGTGCCTGATTTGTAAGAGGTTGGGAAATATAGGGTTTCTCAGATGATTGAAGGTAGAAGACGGTAACTGTTTGGAGGGGAGGGGAGCAAATGTAGAAGGGTGGGGTATGAGAGTGGGAGGGGACTTTATACCTGAGGGAAGATGATAGGTAGTTGTAAGAGGGGGTGTGGCTATAGAACAATAAGTGTAGGAGTACTGGGGGGCGGGTGAGATTTGGGGGCAGGGTAGGGTGCGGAGTGAGCCCGTAGGGCGAATGGAGTGAGCAGAGAAAAAAGTGAGTAGTGCAGAAAAAATTTTAGGGGACAGTAGTATAGAGAACTTAGAATGTAAATAGTAATCTTTGCAAGGAGGGGATGGGAATTTAACTGCTATTATACTGGGAGTAGGAGTATAAATATCTACAAGCTTAGGGAAAAAACCTTCGAGAGTAAAGATGTATGAGTTTTTAATTTAGGTAGGTGCTGCCACCTAGTGGCAGAAGGAGATAAAACAGAAAGAATATGCTAAAAGTGTTTTGTTGCAGTGTGTATTAAGTTAGGAGACTAGGTGGGGAGAGTGACTGGCGGGCTGCGGTAGGCTGCTAGGACGTGCGCTCAGGAGGTCACACTAACACATAGGTAGTAAAGATTGATCTGAAGTAGGAGATTCATTTGTCTGCAACCTGTGGGTTATGGATCCGATATCGGATCCGAACCGGCATGGTTTACCAGCTATGGATCCAAGCTCTCAGCTCCTCCCCTCACCCATAATGCCCTGCTCTACCCTCATGACCCCAGATCTCGTTTGCCGCGCATGGTGACCAGATTGTTTTTCCAGCTCTCCAGCTAAGTGATAGTTTCAGTGTTTAAATTGTAAAATTTAAATAATTTTTTGGTTGATTTGTGTGAAAGTGTAGGTTCCCCTTTTTGTATCATTACTTTTTTTAGAGTTTAATCTAAAATTTATATCCCTCCCCTCGCTGGTAGCGTAGTGTGTGTGTTGGGCCTGTGAGTGATTTTTATTTTAGTTACTTACCTTAGTTATTGTAACTGTTATTTGTTAGCTTGGGATGTCTGAGCAGCCCAAGGCTATTTTTTCTAAATGCTCCGAGTGTGGCCATAAGCTTTCCCCAGCTGATGGCCACACTCGGTGTGTTAGATGCCTGGGGGTTGAACACCTCACATCTGGATGTTCCATTTGTGCAGGGTTCAACCCCAGGGCATTGAAGGAGCGGAGGTCCAAGCTTGTTTTGGCGGGCCTTTTGCCGGACTCGGCTCTGACCTCCGCTCCTTCGGGGGTAACCGTCCCCACGGTTATTCCCTCTCCGGCTCCCCCTCCTCCTCCTGGGACTCAACCTCCCGCTTCTGGTTCGGAGGAGAGGGATGCTAGAAAAAGGGACCGGAGGGAGAAGCACCATAAGCGGCGGGCCGAGACCTCTGTTTCGGCCCCGCCAGCCAAGCGGGCTTCTCCCCCGGCTCCATTGTCGGCTGGATCTCCTCCTCCTCGGCTCCGGTCTCCGGTGTGTTTCTCACCGGGACCTGAGGAGGAGGAGACCTGATCTCCGTCGAGGCTATCGAGGAGGCACTCAAGGCCTACCTCAGTAGTATCTTCGAGATCAACGAACAGCCTATCGGATGCTGATCTGGACCGGATGATGAGAAGGTTCATCCAGGCCCAGATGCAGATGGGAGTGCTCTTGCCTCCTGGGGCTCGACCCCCTTTTTCAAGCCGATTGCTCCTTCTCCGACCCGCTACCCGAGTTCGGAGCAGTTGGAGCCGAGCAGCTTCGGAGCCGGGGGTGGGTCGGCGCCGATAGTACTTGGTACTTCGGATCCGACCCTGCCCTCGAGTGCATCGGATCTGACCTCTCGGAGCCTGGATCCGAGCCTCGGATCTGGGGGGATCAGTGCTCCTTCGGCGCCATCTGTGTCGGAGCGCACTGTCCCTTCGGATCCCAGTGCTTCGGTGCCGGCTCCGATCCACTCTTCAGATCCGAGGGGGAGCCGATTGACGGATCCTTTGGTCGAGGCTCCCCTTCGGCCTTTGATGTAGTGGAGAGGGCCCTGTTGAGGGTCTCCGGACCCCCGGCACTTGTTTCGGCTCCGTCCCGCGCTCCCTCTGCACTGGGTCAGGCTTCCACCATCCGGCCCTTGGGACAGCCTGCTTCTGTGCCCCAAGCTGTTCCCCTGGAACAGGTTGCTGCTTGCGAGGAGTCCTCTGACAGCCCCCCAGAGGATGTTCCTCGCAAGCATACGTGCAAAAGGAGGCACATTGACTCCCCTGAGTCTCTCACGGAAGACACAGATTTGGAGGAAGGGGAAGGCTCCCCACGGTCACCCCCCGAGGATGTCTCATTTGGAGACATCATGGAAATGCTCCGTATAAGGGGGGGGTGGTCTGCCCCCAAGTCTTCCTCGGACGAGTCCGTGTTCTTGGAGGCATTTGAAGCGGGCCCGTCTACCTCTTGGGTGTCCCCTCCTGCCGACCCCCTGGTGGACCTCATTACCACCAGGGCATGGAAAGAACCGGACACCGTGGAGCCAATCCCTAAGAGGCCCGACAGGATCCTCAGCCCACCGTCTGACCGTGCCCATTGGAGTAAGGGGCCTCCAGTAGATGCCATGTTGACGGCGGCGGCCACCAAGAGGGAACTTGCTCAGGAGTGTCCCCCAGTCCATCCCCCGAGCAAGGAGTCTTGGATGATGGACCGCTTGGGGAAGCGGATGTTTAGTTCAGCGACCTTCTCGGTAAGGACGCTGAACTACCTGGCACACGTCATTAGGATGCAGCGAGATCTCATTAAAGAATACGCTGCATCTCCCCCAGAGTCCATGTCAGAGGAGGACAAGGTGCTGCACTCCACCCGCATGGCCACTCTTAGATCAGTTACCAATACCTCTATGCGGCTACTCTCCCATGCTACGGAAGGTGCCGCTAGAGCCGCAGGGGCAGGTCTAGTCACTAGACTTCAGGCCTGGCTCCGTCATTGCGATTTCTCTGAGCCCTTCAAAGCGTCATTTGCGAATGCCCCCTTTGATGGTTCTGCCCTCTTTGGCAAAACCGTTCGTGACACTTTGACCCAGAGCGAGAAGGACGGGAAGATGCTGTCTGCCGTCGGAATCCGCTTCTCTGCACCCCAGAGGCCCTATTCTAGGAACCAAAAGGGTCAGAAGAAGATGTGGTTCCGGAAGTCGCAGCAATCCCAGCCTGCTCCAGACAACCAGTCCTTCCGTGGCAGAGGAGGACAGGGAGGACGCCGCCCTAGAGGCAGAGGGGCTCCCAGGAACTTCGGGTCCAGAGAACCCTTCTCTGAACGGCCCGCACAGCAACCCTGAGGGGTTGCCCGGCTGCTCCACTCTGGAGGCAGTCGGGGGACGTTTTTCGGGGCACCTAGCGGCATGGGAGTCCATAACATCAGACCGCTGGGTTCTCCAGATCATATCCAGAGGATACCGCATCCCTTTCGTCACTTACCAAAGTTGAAGTCCCTCCCAGGCGTTCCACCCGGTCAACGGGAGGCCGCTTTGGCAGAAATTGGCCATCTGCTAAAGAAAAGAGCCATCCAGCCCATCCCCCCAGACCAGATCGGATCAGGGTTCTACTCCAGGTTCTTTTAGTGCCAAAAAGACGGGGATCTAAGACCAATTTTAGACCTTTCTGTCTTGAACCTGGCAGTTCCCAAGGAAAAATTCCGAATGGTCACTCTGCAATCTATTCTCCCCCTTCTGGGAGAAAATCACTGGATGTGTTCTATAGACCTCAAAGATGCGTACTACCACATCCTAATGGACAGGCACTCCAGGAGGTTCCTCCGCTTCCGGCTGGGAGCCAGTCACTACCAGTTCCGGGTCCTTCCCTTTGGTCTCACCACAGCCCCCAGGGTGTTCACCAATGTACTAGCAGTGGTAGCGGCCCACCTGAGGCTTCAGGGGGTGCAGGTCTTCTCCTACCTGGACGACTGGCTCCTTACCGCCCCAACAAGGCATCTACTACTATTGGCGCGAGACTCCTTTCTCCATCTTGCTCCCAATCTGGGCATTACAATAAATACAAAGAAATCCAACCTGGCACCCACACAGCTCTTAGATTTTATAGGGGCCAGGTTAGACACAAGGAGTTTAAAAGCCTTCCTCACTGCGGACAGAGTTCAAAATCTGCAGCTCCAGGTGCGGGCCATTCTCCACTCAAGTTCTGTTCCGGTGGAGTTGGTCCTGAGGGCTCTAGGGTCCATGGCGTCTGCTATAGCACTCCTTCCTCTTGCCAGGCTCAATATGCGCATCCTCCAGTGGACTCTCTTAGTACAGTGGTCTTACCTTGCTCTCCCTATGCATCATCCCATTGCGATCAGCAAGGCTTGCAAGCGGTCCCTCCTGTGGTGGCTTCACTCCCCAGATCTCCACGGAGGCCGCCCATTTTGTGCTTCTCCCCCTCTCGCCACGGTGACCACGGACGCCTCCCGCCTCGGGTGGGGGGGCATTTTGCGGGCCGGACCGTCCAAGGCATGTGGAACGATTCAGAGACCTTACTGCATATCAACGTTCTAGAGATGAGAGCAGTGCTTTTAGCGTTGCTAGCACTTCAGGACTTTCTTCCCTTGGGAACAATTGCGATTCAATCGGACAACATGTCTGTTGTCTGGTACATCAACAAGCAAGGGGGAACGAGGTCTTACCCTCTTTGTCGAGAAGCCATGAGAGTTTGGGAATGGGCAATCTCCACCAACCACTTTCTAATAGCAAAGCACATTCCGGGTCGGTCCAACATCCTGGTGGACAAGCTCAGTCGCACCATTCTGACCCCTTACGAGTGGTCTCTCAATTTTCAAGTAGCGGAACGCATATTCGCACGGTGGGGAACTCCTTCATGTGATCTTTTTGCCTCTCCCTCAAACACCAAGTGCGACAGTTTTTTCGCTCTGATACCTCCTCCAGGAGGTTCTCCAAGAGACGCTCTGGTGCATGCTTGGCCACCCGGTCTTCTGTATGCTTATCTACCCTTGCCTCTGATGCTCCAAGTTCTTCAGAAAGCCTCTCGGGTGGGTTGCAGAATGATTCTCATTGCTCCGTTTTGGCCTCGACAGATCTGGTTCCCCTTCCTAAGGTCTCACTCGGTGAATCCTCCTTGGATTCTAGATCCCATTCGGATCTGATATCTCATCCATCCTGCATATCTCCTCCGAACCTGGACAACCTGAAGCTGACCGCTTGGCTGCTCCAGTTCCACTCTTGATCAGGACTCCCGGTATTTCGTCCCCTGTTAAGGCGATCCTGGTGGCAGCTCATAAACCGTCCACTAGGAAAGTCTACCGCAGCAAGTGGAAACGGTTTTCTTTGTGGGCGGAGCGGCAAGGCCTGAATCCCTTCACAGCTCCTCTCCCTTTAGTGCTTGATTTCTTAACCACTCTTTTTAACGATGGTGCCAGCAGTTCCACAGTCAAAGTACAACTGGCGGCAATTTCACATTATCACATTGGTCATGACTCTAGTCCACTCATGTCAGCCAAGTTGTGTAAAATTTTCCTTAAAGGTACTTTCCTTCTCAGGCCGCCTGTAAAACAAGCGGTTCCTCCTGGGACCTTTCCTTAGTTCTCCAGGCCTTGACCGCCCCCCCCCCTTCGAACCAGTGGCTACGGTGGATCTCAAATTCTTGTCTGTCAAGACGGCTTTTTTAGTAGCCATTACATCGGCCAAGAGAGTTTCAGAGCTCCAAGCATTATCAGCTAAACCTCCTTACTTGGTCTTTCATCCGGACCGTGTTTACCTCAGGACCAACCTGTCCTTTCTTCCTAAAGTAGCTTCTGAAGCAAACATTAATCAATCCATTAACCTCCCTGTTTTCTTTCCTAAATATGAAAACAAAGGTGAATACAAGCTTCACTCCTTAGATGTTCACAGGCAACTTAGATTTTATCTAAACAGAACGGCTGGTCATAGGCAATCCGACCAGTTGTTCATTTCCTTTGCTAAATTTAATTTGGGCAAGCCAATTTCTAAAGTCTCTCTGTCTCGCTGGATTTCACAGTGTATCTTATTGGCTTATCAAGCTTCAGGAAGGCCCGCACCGGAGGGTGTACACGCCCATTCAACCCGGTCAGTATCTACCTCGGCAGCCTTTAAGGCTAGGATTCCTCTAGATGATATTTGTGCAGCAGCCACGTGGGCTTCATCTCATACTTTTATTTCCCACTACAAGTTGGATCTTGCATCTAGGGGTAGAGCATCCTTTGGCTCCACGGTGCTCCGGAATATCCTTCCATGATGGCCGCCCAAGATTCAGGTAGCTGGGGACTCTGTCCCACAGGTTGCAGACAAATGAATCTCCTACTTCAGATTTAGAAGTTATGTACTCACCATAACGTTCCATCTGAGTAGGTGTATTCATTTGTCTGCAACCATCCCGCCCTCCTATCCCCCTGGCCTTTCAGTTTCCTGCATATTATGTGTTACCCTTTTCAGGGTGTTCTTGCTGTTGGCAAACTCGATCTGAGGTCATGAGGGTAGAACAGGGCATTATGGGTGAGGGGAGGAGCTGAGAGCTTGGATCCATAGCTGGTAAACCATGCTGGTTCGGATCCGAAATCGGATCCATAACCCACAGGTTGCAGACAAATGAATACACCTACTCAGATGGAACGTTATGGTGAGTACATAACTTCTAATTCTACAGGATATTTGTGGTAAGGTTACGTACATTCACAATTTTATGTGTAGGAAGTCCACAGTATAGTAGTATTTCTTTGGAGCCTGGCTAGTAGGCAAATTCAGTGGTGTCTTCTGGATATAGCAGGAAGGTAGTCCTTGTACCTTAAAGGCAGGGAGGGAGCACCCAGAGCGATTTACGGGAGGCAAATCAAACAGCCCAGCTGCAGGATTGGCCAAGGGAAATGTAAAAGCTCAGAACAAGATGTTAAAAAATTATATTAAATTATAATATCTTTTTGTGAGTACCACAGTTGGTGTCTTCTGACACCATGATGGGTCTTGAGGTTCTGATGCTGGATGAGCCTTGTTCTTCACCAATTCTTTATCAGCTTTGTCCACTGTTCTTAATATACACATCACATAATTTGGCTCTTGAATTGTTTCACACTTCCTGTGACTTTCCTTTGCCAGAAACAAAATTAAAAAAGCTCAGACAAAGACCAGTAGTTTTGCTGGACTTTCAGTCTGTGTATAGAGCAATGACACAAAGATCTTCAGAGTCAACTGAAGAGGTCCATGTGGAAAACAGAAAAAGAAGAGAACATTTTTCCTGATAATTCTATTGATAAAGAAGACATTTATAAAGCAGATATATTCAACTTTGCCCTGGATTTGGTAGGACCTCTCAGACCTCCAGGTTTCCCTTGAAGACATTTATTTTATGAATACCTTAAATTATATAAGCAATCTTTTTCATTTGTCTGTAAGGAACCCTTCTTCACCTATAAAAGAGAGAGTGAAATTATGAGGCTTCTTGATACAAAGTGGGCATTGCAACCAATTTATTATAATTTTAAGGATATTTTAAAAGCTAACATTCCATTACCTAATGGATCTGCTACTCCCTACGAAAACTGAGATGTTCAAAATGCCATTTAGTAGACATAATTTATATAATAAACAGGCCTGATATTGTTAGTGTTTCCATATTTAAATGTAATCAATGGAGGAAAACTGCGGCCCTAGCATGTTTACCCTTTTATGGGCACTCAAATTTTGCTATGTAAGTTTTAGAAAGGTTTATACATCTAGTACATTAGCTGTTAGGACACTTAATTATTTAACCCACAAATAATTTTGTTTTAAAAGCTCCATTTCAGACCACATTCAGGAAAACTGACAGCCAAGTTAGTAGTGATATTACATATAAAATATTAAAATTTGTGGCTGCAGCTGATAAGATAGCAAATCATGCAGTGAAATGTGCTTTTGATGCTACACTAAGGGCTGCCATGTTGAAAGTTACCATGTGAAGGCTTGCATGGCTTTAAAGTGCAGTCATAGATTGAAAATTAAGCTCTAAGGTTCAGATGAATCTTATAATAAATGTTTGGAAGACAAATTACTGAACGTATTTATGACAAAACATTTTTATTCAGTCCACAAGCAAATGATGTTATTGTAGAACTTGAAAATAAAGGCAAAGCTAGATGGATCATCCTTTGAAAATGTGTATTTATCCCTAATCTTCAATACAAAAGCACCAGAACTACCCATTCAAAAGACTTAACATTGCCTTTGATATAAATAGGACCAGCTGGAAAGACAGGTATATGTCCTAGAGACTACCCTGTCTATGGAATAGGCTCCCCATCCATGTGAAGTAGAGTTTCTCACTAACCCAATTCAAATGTAACTTGGACAATTGGATGGGAAACAGGAAATTCATTCCTGGCTTGGCACCTATGTTTCTAATGGATGTAGGCAAGCTGTAAATGGTTCATCTCCCAAGCCTCTGCTTACACCTATCAAGGATACCAGAACTTGTCAGGGATTCGGGATGTATTGCTAGGCTTAAAAAGGCCATTGTAGTCATTAGCCTTGTAAACACCTATGAATCTATAAAAGGAATTATACTCCAAATAAGACAGTCTTACTGTCAAGTTGTTCAGCAACAAGAGCACTTCTTTGTGCAGGCTCTTAAGGAAAAGACATATACAGCTAAGGAATTGCAGAATGACTGCTATCCTTTTGCCCACTCCCAATACACCTGTTGGAGAATTTAAGGTCATCTTCCTGTTTGGACAACATTTTTACAAATAATTTGGTTCTGCAGACAATTCATTAAGGTCATACAATAAACTATCATTAAACACTGCAAATGCAACTTGTTCTATGAACACCTCTTTATCATACACAATCCTTACAACTAATGGATCAACTTTTGTTTGAAAAGGCAATACAGTGGTTTGTTTAGTACAGAGAGCTCAATGTTTTTTTTTTTTTTTAATTCCAGGTTTTCTAGTACCAAAGTATGAGATCTTCGGACCACTTCTAGATCTGTTAGCACTGATCAAATATCATAAACACATTGTTCAGGATGGTGCCTAAGCTTTAATTCTTTATAAAGCAGAAATATTCTGTGACAACCCAATTCATGGAATGAAAAAAAAACAGACTGTAAACAACATAGTAGTAGTTTCAGTTTTCAGATTTGTCATTTGGTCTATTCACAGCCCTCAGTGTATTTTCAAAGTTAGCTCCAGTATTTGCACCCCTAAAAGAATGCAAAACATTAATTTTTCCCTGTCTACATTATTGACTAATACTGGGAAGGCTAGAGAACTCTTGGTTCATCATGTAGAACAGATAGTTTTGCTCTTTCAGTTTCTGTGGATAACAATACATTTCAGGAAAGACTTCTCTGACTCCCCTAAATATCAACTTTGCTTTGTAGTAGCAGTCAAATACTCAGTTATGATGTAGGCTTTCCCTGTACAAGGCAAAACAAGTAGAGATTTAGACAGAAATGAAAGTCTCTACCTAGCAACAGTGGATCATAGCAAGACTACTTCAAGTGCTCCGAGGTAACTGCCTTCTTCCATTCTCCACATAGTCATGCAAGGTTTCATTATCAGGAAAACTCAGTTCTACTTCAGAAGTCTATGGAACAGGCTAAAAATCCATGTGAAATGATGATTTCTTAGTCCTCATTAGAAGGACAGGTGTAGCACACAGACCTTTCAGAATCATACTGCCTTCTTCAGAGATTCTTTGCTCTTTGGGTTATGCTGAGGTAATCCACTTTGGCAACTTCTCAGTACAGGGTAGCGGGTTTCTGCAATAGAGATCTTTTCAAAGAATTTTAAAAGAAATGAAAGTAGAACACAGGAGTCTGACAGCTTGTCAGGACTATTTTCAGTTAAAACATTTACAATTCAGAACTCTATTACATATACAAATTTTTGAAACATAAAGAGAAACCAGATTGTTGCAACTGTGCAAGGAGACAATATAAATTTAGGAGAGAGAGCATTTTATTTCAACCTTCATATTTCACCATCTTATATTTTGGGTTTGCAGGATCAGTTAACAGATACCCAGAATGGAAAGATAACCTCTTTAAGTGAGACCTGGATCCATACATCTTTCAAGAGATCGTACAAAGCTGTAGCCTTCAACAGGAAGATCTCTTTGCCAAACATGTCACATTCATACCAAAACATTTTATTCTGTCATTCCCCGTAACGTATTATAGAAGTTAGATGCTTTGTCCTTCAAATGGACTCTGGCCTAACTGTGCCTTCCCTTTTTTTTTTGCTTGATTCAGAAACTACTTCTCAAGGCAAAGCAAGTAATGACTTCTTACCCATGACAACCATAATTTTCCATAATAATGAGTGTTATCACTCACCCAACATTGCAATTATCTCTACAGAAATCTGTACTGATATAATAGTAGGAAAATGTTTTGGAATCTCAGTATCAAAACTCTGAAATGTATCTGCATTAAAAATAGCATATTGCTTCTTAATAGTAGCTCTCATTACGCTCTCATTTGTTATGTTTTTTAAAAGCGGCCAAAAGAGACATTGCAAGAAAATCTTACACTCGGTACTGGAACAGATTTATTTTTGGACTAATTCGTAGGTTTACAAACATATGCATATATATATATATATATATATATATATATATATATATATATATATATATACATACAAATATTTCAGGCATGGGCCATAATGGCCTTAAAGCAGTCATCCCCATAATAAACATCCAGGTTGTTCTTACTATTTTAATTAGTGCTTGCTTTAATATATTTTGCTAGTCTATTCCAGGCATAAGCTACTTTCTCAGAGAACCAGTTAGTACATCTCTCATTCCTATATAATCCCCTGCACAAGTTGTCCAGTCATTCTCTTCTACAGTACTCCTTGATAAGCCCAAGTTGTCTCTAAATGCCTTCTATACCTGAATAAGGGTTCCTCTGTTACATTGTCCCATTACAGGATTACTGCACGTTTTAAGTTATATTGATAATACTAGTTTGGCATATCCATTAAGGTCTGTGATCCACAATAAAATCTCGTTTTACCAAGTTTTCCACAGGTTGCAGTTCTTATAGATATTCTGCATTTAAGATCTCCCCATTTACATATTTCTCGCTTGTGGGATTCATACTCAGTATCTTAGAAACTGATTTGACTTCCTTTTGAAATTGCAAAAACTGCAAAGTTAAGGACACAAACAAATTTAAAAAGAGTAAACCTCTGTTGGCTTCATTCAAGAAATAGAAAGAGGGCCTACCAGTCAATAAGCACACCTTATTAAGATGGTTGGTACAGTGTATTACCTTTTATTAAAAGAAGTATAATAAACCTTAGCAAAGCACAATAAAAGTGCATTCCCCAGTGCAGGAATAACATTAGCAGCATACTTCAGAAATGTTTCTATACAAGATATTTTAGAAGCTACTGCATAGAAGCTGCCACATGTCTACAGATAACACCTTCACCAAACACACAAACTGAACAATCCAAAGGTAGAACAGGCTTTGGAAGAGCTGTGCTACAGGAGGTCCTGTAACTGGGCCCCCTCTCCTAACTATGATGGTACTATTTGGGACTCTACCCATCTGCTATGATTTATTGTTACAGTGACTCTCCCAAAAGAAGATCCACTTGTGGGCACAATACCAAAGCATTCAATCTTCGAGGAACACCACTCTAACAGTAAAGCTGCATTCCTTCATTCCCCTGGAGGATTCTGCATAGTTATATAATTGTATATATATCCATATATGTGGATTATGTAGAGTACTGTAAACAGGACTGTTCTTTAACTTTTCATGAATACCTGATCTTTGTTTATATTTAAAGTCTTTATTAGTGTTAATGGTCTATAGCTTGCCACAGTCACAATTTCCCTTTGAAGTGTATATGGCTTGAAGATCAGAAGATACTAACAGTGGCTTTATATGGCTATCTTGCACACCACCCAAGCTTCCACAGAATGTAGTCCTAAGACCAGCATAAGTCTATGTAGGGCACAGGAATTACAGTTTAAAAATCTAAATGAAATAAGATCCCGCTGATATTTACTGTTGCAATGACCACTTCTTAAAATCTGTTGTCTTACCCACACACCTACTGTATTTTGCTGAATAAACCAGCAAAACTTTCATTGCAAGTACATATTGGCGTGAGACTTACTATATCAGATGAAATCTGATGTTATGGAAGGGTGAGTTAACAACTGTTTTGTTTTTATCTTGTTTATTGTAATGAGGAAAAATAATATCATGGCCTAATATGCAGAATTTGAAACTAAGTATAATATGTGTTGTGTAGTTATATTTAGTGTTTAGTGTTTTGTGTTGAGGCAAATATGGACTTTACCTAAACTACAAATAAGTATGATGCAATTTAAAAACTCAGTCTGTTAGTTAAAAAGATTCTTTGAAAGGCTCATGATATTTTAAATACAATACAGCATGTGGTGTCTCTCTATGTGGCTATTTTCTTATTGTGATTTTTTAAATATTTTTCAAGGCAAAAGAAGTATTCCGAACAGTATCAGAAGGATCTTATTGCTCAAATGGAGTACCAGCAAATGATACGCAAAGCAGAGAAAGAAGAAAATAAGCTAGAGTATGAATCAGGATTGGTTACAGAAAAAGCTTACCAAGAAAAACTGAAGGATCTCCTGTCAAGACCATATGTGAAGGAGGTGCATCCCTGGAGAAGAGCTCGCATTTCCAGTCCAAAAGACTGGCTTCCAGCTTAGTGCCAAATTACAGTGGTTACTATTGTTTACCACCACCTTTACAATGTATTTACATTTCACTGCTAGTGGGATAAATCTAAGTACTTTCCGATCTAAGTCTACTTACTGAGACATTTCTGTGATGTAACTGTCACACCTACATATGAAGGTTATTTTTAAAGTTAGTTTTAAAATGGGTTCTTGTTGATAATTGCACCACTGTAATTTCCTATGAAAAGAAATTAATTTTCATACTGTACAGATGGTTTGATTGGAACTTCCTCTGTAAACTGTGCTTTTCTGTTTTAGCACTCGCTAAAGATATCAGTACTAAGGTCTTAAAAATGAGCTGATAGAATGAGCTTATAAAATAGTCATTGCATATTGTCCTTTTCATCCCTTTTAACATTGATTCAAGCAACCTTGATTGATGCAAACAGACTAAGTAAAAATTGCAGTTATATGATAATGCAGTGCAAAAGACTGTAACATGTGCATGTCTTAGTCTCTCTTCATCCTGATAGATCAAGTTCTTTCAGTCATGCAACATCATTTCCTGTGATATGCAGAATTTGAGGCAAATGCTGGAACATTGTTAGATTTCTTTAAAGGGTAGTGGCAGAAGTCTGCTAAATGCTTGTCTTTTTTGTCAGCTAGGCAGGAGAAAGTTTTATTATTGCTAGACAAGAATAATAATGTTGTGAAGTATATTGACTTTTGGTGAAGTAATATAACATGTCAGTGTGAAAACAGATACACCTTCAAAACCTTTTTTATGTTTTGTACATATGGATGTTTGTTGTTCATTTGATTCATTTTGACAGATAAGTGGGCTAGACCATAATGAAGAATGCACTGAGTACAACAATGCAAACCAAATAAATGAAAATGTATACTCAGAGTATATAGCACCAGTGAATTTAACAAAGAAATAAACACAATGATGGTGAAACCCCAGTGGCTGCTGTACTGCTCAGTAAGTGCAAACTGCATGAGGAATGAAATCACTGATTACAACTCAGCAAAGTTGAATGTTTTTTTATCACTGTTTTCCATAAGACATCACTACTGGTTTCTAAGTGTGCGCCAACTGTGATTTCCATATTTTGGGAGATTTCATCCTTTTGTATGTTGGTTCAAGCAAAGAGTTGGTATATACAATTTTGGGGACATGTGGACAGCACACCCCCGGGATAGTGCACCTGCTTACAGTTAATTGTTTCATCAGGTTGATTTCCTGACTAAATTATGTTCAGTGAATTAATTCCTCACTGAGCTGTAACTCAAGTCAGTTATACATATCACTAAATCTAACAGATAAATAAGAAGTTGTGATTAGCATACTTTATGTGATACAGTAAGTTCAGGACTAGACCATCGGTCAGCTTAACATTCTAATTAGATGCTGAACAAAACAGGTAGTACTTTCAAATAATCATTTAAATTCATCTGAAAGGAACATTTTGAATGAAGAGCTGAAAAATTAAAAAGAATAATAAAATAATGAAGGTCAGACCCAAGTTTCAAAATGTCAGGCTCAGTACTGAAAGTGTCTTTGTGTCACAAGCACTGGAATATAAGAAGATGTTAGCTAAAGTGAATAGGATGCCTTTATAACTTTCAGTTTAGATCAGTGTATCTGTTTATTTCCAGTGGTGTTGTAAGGGTTATTTATCTGTGAGTAAAAGCTTTATAATTCTGCAACATCTTCTAATTAACTTTAGATCTGATAGTAGTGGGTCCATCCTCTGTAACTTGTAGCACTTCGGCTTTAAGAGTTCTTGGCAGTCCATACTTCCCTAATTTGCTGGGTATGTCTCCTCAACCTGTAATCACGATGCTGCTGCTCTCCTTTTCCAGTACTCAGATGATGTCTAGGTGGCCTTAAGCTGTTCTTTCCAATTACTCTTATAAAGCTGTCATGAGTGAGAAATTGATGTTCATCATCCTGATAACTGATGCAGTAGCCTTTGCCATACTGGTTCATAGGTTCATAGGTTCTTACTAGGCTATCTGCCCTAGGGCATTTATAAGCCTAGCCAGAATGTGTTTGGCTTTCGCCACCCATTTTAAATTTATTTTGCTATGCCCTTTTTCGAGGTTAGTATACTGTGCCTCTGTCTAACAGTGACACAGAAGTGATACCCGGGGTTATATCTATATATCCAGCTAAGGTGTAAGAGCTAGTCAGCTTCCAAAGCTTAAGTGCACCTTTCATGCACAAAAACTGGTAGTCACCTCAAGCAGAACTGAAGAAAAAGAGTGGTTTGGGTTCCAAGCCCTTCAGTGCTTTCCTGCCATGGAAGAGCTCCTCTTAAGGACTTCAGAGGATCGACGGACTGCAAACACTCTTCCATCCCTGGGCAGAAAAGATTCCTTTGGTTTAAAAAATGTACCTTTGTTAATTTTATAACAGAAAGTGATTTTTTTCTGTGGAAAATATATTTTTAAGATAGGAAAAGTGTTTTTGTAGACTGTCGTGTGACTTTTAGTAATTTTATACTGGAACATTACTTTTCACTTTTGTGGAAAAAAAATCTAAATTAGTTTTAACATCTATTTTTCCTTGGTGAAAATGTTGTTATTTTGCGTGTGGGAGCTGGGGTGTTTAAAATGCTTTTCACTTTTTTTGATGGAAAAATAGACTTTTTTATACTTATCTGTTTTTCCAGTGGGGTAAACATACTGGGCTTCCCTGGGAATCTGGTATCTTTTTTGGCTTTCCTATGGAGCAACCTCCCAGTTCCCTGGTTCTTCCTTCCACCTGCTAAAAGAAGAAGAAAAATTACCAAGCACCCTTTGTCACTTCACCAGGCTACTAAAGTGCCTAAGCTGCAGATGAGACACTCTGCTGTGGCTATTTCTGGTTTCTAAGACCTCTCATCTTTTTCCTTGGCTCCCTCTGGTTTAGTCTATACAACCACCATGGACAATGGGTTAGACTTTTAGAGTAGCCTTAGGAGGCATGGGAGAACCACTCTTGTCAGTTTTAGAAAAAGGAGCAGAGAATACCCCTCTGCCTAGCCACACTTGAATGCCTGGCTGTAAGGAGGTTTTAGCTGTCAAATGTAAGTCTGTTTCTTCAGAAATTCCTATCAAATAGAAGCGAAAAGTTAGACATATATCTTCTTCTGTCAGTTACTTTTGATAGTTGTGATTTATTGGGCTTAGACCTGGGTTTAGTTCAGGCTCCTGACTCTTCCTGTTCTGCTGCAGTTCTGTGAAAAGAAAAATGGATTCTTCATTCTCTGAGGATGTCCAAGATTATGAACCACAAAATGATTGTGAAGGGACAATTTCTGTTTTCTCTCTTAAGATTTCTGATTCTGGGGAAACAGTGGCATCTGACAGTCCCTTTGAAGGATTCTCATTTATTCTCATTTTCTAAAACAATTTCCAGAATGAATCAGTCATTTCATCGGGAAGATAATGACATTCCACCGTCTTTTAAAGAAATATTATGATTTACTGCAACTGGAATTTCCTTAATCTTTGCCAGTTTCTCCTTCTCTTTAAGCATTGGAGGGTGTATTTATTATAGCCTGTAGCTTGCCTGACAGCTAGCCTGATACCTCCAAGAAAGCAGACAGACATAAAGTTTCTCAGTCTTAGAAGCTTTTATATTCTAACCCAGATCAGATCCAGCATTGATTTCTCTGGTATAAACCCATTTGCTGCAAAACATCAGGTTAATGCCAATCCTCCCCTTTTGATAATGATCAGAAAGCTTTCTGATATATTTGGGGAAAAAGTCTTTTCTTCTGCAACACCTACTTTTAGAATTTCCATTTGATGAGCTCACATGTTAACGTTTATACTTTCATGTTTTGAGAACATGAGGAATAGTATGGCTTCTTTTTGTTCATTTGAGAAAAAAAACTGCTTTGTGTAATCTTATTTGCTAATATGCCTCAAATGGCTACCCACTCTTTGAAGTGTGCTTATGATTCAGCTGATGCCACTACTAGGACTGCTGCTACTTGTGTTGTTACGAGGTTTGCTTGGTTGCATACTTGAAGCCTTTCTGGGGTTGTTTAAGCTGAAATTTTTCATGCTGCTTTGGGAGCTAGGCAGTTTTTGGACCATCTGCTGTAGAGGTCTTTTGACAGTATGAAGAGAGAGGCAAGGTGAATTTCTCAGACGTTTCAACCTTCTTTCTCCAAGTTTGGCAAGGGGTTTCATGATACCTCTGCATCTTTAAAAATGCAAGCAAAATAAGCAGATACATCAAGCTGCTGGTAAGGAGACTTAAAAAGCAATAGCAGGTGGGTTTTAAGAAGAAAGGAGGAAACCCCCAAAATAAAGGACAGTCTAACCAGTGTGAATAACTTTCTTCAATATTCCCTCCCCCTCCCCACCCTATAATCCTCCCTCCAAAAAAATCTGAACCTCCATTTCTCTTTGGCAACGTACAGTTTCAGAAACATTGGTTCTAAAGTTATTCATCACAGATAGCAGTGGAATCTCTCCCTCCCTTTCAAGGCATTCCTTCTCATCCACCAGATCACGGTTCTATTTTTCTCATGCATTCAGCATCTGATGACTCAGAAGGTGATGGAGGCAGTCCCTCCTCCTCATATAGAAAAAGGTTTTATTCAAGAATGTTTCTAATGGCAAAGAAAGAAGCTTCATGGAGATCATTTCTGGGTCTTTCATTTTTAAACTAGTTTGTGATATTGTTAAAATTAAAAATTTTATCTGTTCACAACCTGTCACCTTTCATTTTCCAGGTAAGTTTTCTATTGGGTGCAGATTTAAAAGATGATTGTCACATTTCTAAAGCTGCCACACTTTCAGTTCTCTGCATTACCATTTATGTTATCTGCTGCTCAAAGTGTATTTGCAAAGTGCCTAGCTTCAGTGATAGCTTACTACATGCTGCAAAGTACTCACATATTTCCTTATTTAGAAGAATCCCTAATCTTTGCTGAGCCTTTTTTAAAGTGCCAAGAATCTCTCACTTCAGTGAAAGATCTCCTGTACAGATTGGGGATTCAGGAGAACATCAAAAAGTCTTGTTGAACTCCTTCTCATAGGACTGTATTCATAGGTTTATGGAAGATTACTAGGCTAATGGTCCTTATGTGCCTAGTCATATTTATCCCAAGTTGCCCCAGTTGTCCATGATTAGGTAAGTGAAGTTCACAGAGGTAAGGGTCCATGGTAGTTACTAACTTCCTCTGTCATGAGCTGTCTCCTAGATACCTCAGTTCAAAGAGCTTTTCTTCAGCAGGAAAACATAGATCTATATCTAGATCTATTCCTTAGTTTTTTCACTCAGACAAAAGTCCCAGCAAGAGAATTTCTCAAGATAATAGGTCTTGTGGCATCTATGATTCTCATAATTCCTCTAGCAAGACTCCACGAATAAAATTCAGTGATACCTAAAATCGGTATTGTCCCAATATTAACGTCAGAAACCAACAAAAGGCTCAGGGTAGGGAAAGGTGCAAAATCAGCAGAACTGTAGAACAAACAAAATGCACCAGTCTTGCACTAACAAACTTGTATTTATTTGTAGAATAAAAAATAAAAAACGTAAGCGCTTTCACGATAATTCCTATCGCTTCATCAGACAACTAAACAACTAAAAGTTACAGTTCATGTAGCATTTCAAACTTGTCAGCTGATATGAACAAACCAATAACAAAAGACCCAAATCTTAAAGGTCCACAACAATAAAAAACATATAAGAAAATTCATTGAAAATGTCACCAAAAATCTTTTTATATAAAAGAGTATAACCATTAAAAGTCTTCATGGTTGCCTATATAATGAAAAATGTATTAAAAATGTATTAAGTGTGATAAAAAAAGTATGAACTACATAAAGTAAAAAACTTCTAAAAAATATAAAGATGTGAGAAGTTAGAAACTTGTAAAATGTAGAATGAATATATTAAACTTAAAAATGCTTGAGTCGACGTGACTTTAAAAAAGGCTAGAGGGATGTGGTCCCATTCAAGCCTGGGGGTCTTTCAGCATTGAGTACAAGTATCCATTTTTGACTGCACTCTCAGTATAGTTTTCAATGTCACCTCCTCCGATGTTGGCATGTATAACCTAAATAGCTAAAAATCTAAAAGTATGTGTATGATCCATCTGTTTAACATGGTTCACCAGGGTATTAGTCTCTTTCTGATTAGTGATGTCCCTCCTATGCTCAAGGATCCTGTCCTTCAGCATCCTGTTTGTTTTGCCTATGTAGTATGCATGGCATACTTGGCAGAATGAAAAATAAACCACATTAGTCGTGCGGCAATCAACATAACTAGGGCATCTGATTGTGAAGTGCCGTGTTGGGTGTATATATACCATGCTGGTGTGGATATACTGACATGCTGTCCAGCGTCTACAAGGAAAAGTGCCAGTGTGCATAGAAGGGGTAGGTCTAGTTACAGTCATTTTGAAATGTGTTAAAGGGACAGATATATAGGGTGCTTAGGCTCCATAACGATGATGGAGTAGCCCACCTTATCATGAAAGGGTTCTCATCTAGATCAAGAGAGGTCATTGTGCCCCTCTACTCATCACTCATCAGGCCCATAATTGAATACAATGCCCCTTTTGGGATGTACCTTACCCGACACCTGCAGCAACTGGAGAGACCCCAAAAGTACCTCACCAAGAGGATCATGGGCTACAAACAGATGTCCTATGCAGCTCGACTAAAGAAACTCCAGCTCTACTCAGTTGCTTACCGCCTACTCAGAGGCGATCTATGCCTGACGTACAAAGCCATGTCAAACCCAGAATTAATGGACATGCTCCACCTCAAAAAATCCAAGTCCCTTAGAGCTACACGCTTCAGGGACCTAAACCTCAGCACAAAAATAAATAGGACATGCTTGAGGGACAGATTCATTTCCCAGAGGCTCCCCTCACTCTGGAATAGAATCCCAGTTCATGTTAGACATAGCCCCTCGCTGACCCTCTTCAAGCGAAACCTGGACGTGTGGATGGGAAATCGCAAATTCACCCCTGGGATCTCTTCTGTGTCCCTGCTAGACAGAGGCACAGTAAACTAATCTTAAAAGGGTACCTTCTGTGACCTACTTTACAGAAGCACAGTAGGCTAATCTAATAGGGAGGCGGAAGCCAAATACACTCTGGCTAGGCTTATAAATGCCCTAGGGCAGATAGCCTAGTGTCTACCTATGAACCTAAAGGCAGCCCTTTACGCTGTCAAACAAGAGATGTGAAGTTGTTCCATCTCGCCGTTTGTTCTTTACACGTGGGTTCGGCTCCGAGTCGGCCGCTTTCCAAGCTCAAGATCTTTAAGTTAGCTCGAGGCACATTCCCTATCCCATGATGCTCTCCTACCAACCCCAGATCTAGTTTGCCGCTGCAACAGATCGCACAATCTTCAGAAGAAGCTCGGGCCAGTAATCTTCTTTATTATATTTAAAGAATTAAAAATTTCTAATTAGACTATCAGGGATCTGATATTTGTGAGACTTCACATATTTCTTCTATTTGTTGTTTAGTGAGTGGACTGAAAGTTATATTTTTGTCTTCTAATTTGGAGTGGTTACTCCTAGGCCTTTAGCCTTTCTTGAGTTGCATTTACTTGACAGGGCTCTGTCAAATTTAATTCCCTATCCCCTTATATTTCTTAGAATTAGTGTATTTGAACGTTTTTGTGTCACATTTTTCTTATAGTCATTGCAGTTCAGGGATCTGAACTTTCTAAGGAGTTCTCTGGTTTCAATTTTTTTGATATTGTTATCAGGGATCTGATATTTGTGTGTAATTGTTATAATGTCAGAGAAACAAAAATCTGGTTTTCAAAGGTGTGACTGTGGACAAAAGATGTCCATCACTGATAATCATGTTTCTTGTGTGTACTGGTTGGGTCCACTACATTTACAAGAAGATTGCTCTATCTGCCATTCCTTCAGTGGCAAGGTTTTATTAGAGAGGCGAAGGAAACTGGTTGATAGAGGGCTGTTGAAGCCAGATTTCCAAGAAGCATTAGACAAGACTGACCAGACCTCCATGTCCTCGAAGGGGTCGAAGTCTTCTAAGGTGTCAAGGAAGCACAAGTCTTCTGTTCCGAGCACCTCTCGGAAGACTCAGTCGCCAGCTCCACAGCCTTCAGAGCCGTGCACCGAGATCTTACCTCGGAGCCAAGTCATTGTGTTGGAGCCGGTGTCGGAGGTTTTAAAGTCCCCGATCCTTAAGTCGTTGGTTTCTTCGGCTCCTTTGACCCATTCTTCCGATACCCTTTCCGACATCGATGTGGGCGGCATAGTGCAGAGACTTTTGGTGAATCTGGCATTGGCCAAATTGCTTTCAGCTTCGACCCAGTTGGCTTCGATGCCTATGACCCCATACCACGATTTCTGCTCCTCCTCCGAGGACAGTTGAGCCTTTGGAGCCAGAAGGAGAGGATTCGATAGTGGTGGAACCCTCAGAACCGAGGCCTTTTACAGTGCCCTCGGCCGCGTCGACCTTGACTTCTTCAGTTCTGATCGAAGAGTCTCGGAGTCGACCCTCTCTTGCTGGTTCCGGGGGAGAGTCGAACTGACGCTTCAGTTCCGACTCTCCCTCTCGGGGCTTTGGCGCAAATGAGCATGGTTCTGTCCTCTGGTTCGGAGCCTGCGGTCTCGGCCCCTGGGAGGTTACCGTCTTCTTCAGAACCGGCAGACTCCTTGGGTCGGGAAACCGGTGCCTTCGATGCCATGAGGAGGGTCATGTCTTATAAGACCCTTACCTCTTCAGATCTTTCCTCTTCCTCCCCTAAAGAGCCACGTTCTGTTCCTACACCACAGGTTCCCACCAAGCATTGAGACTGAGAGCCTCAGGTAACCCCATTGGGTGACCCCTGCTTGACTGAGACTTCACCATCAAGAGGAGGCATGTAGATTCCCCTCAGGAATCCTTAACATTAGACACCGACTTAGAGGAATCAGAAGGGTCTCCATGGTCCTCCTCTGAGGATGTCTCATTTGTAGACATCCTGGAAATATTAAGGCAGAAGGGGTGACTGGCAGTCCATTACCCCTACTGCGGATGAGTCGGTGCTCCTGAAGGCCTTTGGGTCTCAGTCTTCCACCTCCTGGGTTACACCGCCCTTTGACGAATTAATGGACTTGGTCGCTCGAAGGGCGTGGGAGTCTCCTGATTCCATGGAACCGGTCCCTTGGAGCCCCAGCAAATTTATCATCTCCCCGCAAGACAGGTCTTTTCTTATGAAGAGAATCCCGGTTGATGCCATGGTGGTGGCAGCTGCCACCAAGAAAGAGATGTCAGAAACCTCTTCTTCTGTTCATCCTCCTAATAAATACTCTAGGACTATGGACAGATATGGGAAATGCATCTTTAGTTCTGCGACATTTGCAATGAGATCGCTCAACTATTTGACCCACTTTACTCATCTTCAGTGAGATCTCCTCAAAGAGCTTGAAGATACTCTACAGGGCAAAACAGAGGATGCTGTTTCAGAGAAAGTAACGGCACAGCTTAACAACATTAATTCTATTGTGAACTCATCCATGCGGCTTATTTCTTATGCAGCCAATGGATCAAGCCGGGCAGCAGGTTCATCAATAGCTCTGCAGAAACAATCCTGGATGCACTTATGCTCCTTTGCGGAAGCCTTCAAGTCTTCCTTTGTTAATACCCCATTTGATGGCTCTTCCTTGTTTGGGCCTAAAGTCAAGGAGACACTCACTAGGTGTGAGCAGGAAGGAAAGACTCTATCTGCCGTAGGAGTCTGTTTTTCCACCCCCACTAGACCATACCCCAAAGGGCAGAAAGGTAGAAAAATGTGGTTCCAAAAGTCCCAAGGAGCTTTCCAAAACACACATAGTGAACCCCCCTCCAGGGGCAGAGGAGGGGGGTATAATGGTAGACGCAGCCCAGGAGGCAGAGGGGGTCCACAGAACCAGGGTGACAGGGAGCAGTTCCTTGGCAAGCCCTATCAGCGCTCCTGAGAGAAGGCCCGACCGTCCTGCTTTGGAGGCAGTCGGGGGTCGCTTAGCTTTATACCCAGATGCCTGGCTAGGAATTACATCAGATTCTTGGGTAAAAAGCATAATTACCAGAAGTTACATCATTCCCCTTTCAGAATCCCCTTCCATTTGTACAAGAATCCCAGACATTCCACCCAGTCTGCGGAATCTAGCAACCATAGAATTTCAAAGGCTGCTAGAAAAAAGAGTCACCCAGCCAGTCCCAGCAGACCAGATAGGATCCGGAACTTACTCCAGGTTCTTTTTAGTTCCAAAGGAAACGGGACTGGAGGCCCATCTTAGACCTCAGCAAACTAAATACCTTTGTCAAAAAGGAAAACTTCTGGATGGTCACGGTTCAATTGATACTTCCGTTTCTCGAAACGAGCAATTGGATGTGCTCTATAGATCTCAAAGATGCGTACTACCACATCAAAATGGTCAGGCCATCCAGAGATCACTTGCGTTTCCGGCTGGGGGCCAGTCACTACCAATTCCGAGCTCTGCCCTTTGGTCTCACCACAGCCCCCAGAGGGTTCACCAAATGTTTGGCAGTGGTCATGGCTCACCTGAGACGTTTAGGATTCTGGGTGTTTCCATATCTCGACGACTGGCTCCTCACTGCCACCACCAGGCATCAACTAATTTGCACCAGAGATTACACTATCAACCTGTGCTCCAGGATGGGCATAACCTTAAATTTCGAAAAATCTGCTTTACTGCCATCGCAGCATATTTCCTTTATAGGAGCAGATCTAGACACCACCACCACCTCCCTGATCAGATTGCCTCTAGAAAGAGTAATATCTTTGCGAAGTCAAGTGTCCCAGTTGTTAATGGAAAGGAGATTTCTGGCATTCCAGGTCCTGAAGCTGCTAGGCACCATGGCAGCTACACTTATAACGGTTCCTCTGGGATGAATGCACATGAGGATATTCCAATGGCTACTATTCACACAGTGGTCTTATCAAAGCTTCCAATGTCACACAAGTTTATTCTGACAAATGCTTGCAAAAAGGACCTTTTTTGGTGGTTGAACAGCCACCAAGTTTCTATAGGTCGCCCATTTATCCTTCCCTCTCCCACAGCCACAGTGACCACAGATGCTTCCCTGATAGGGTGGGTGGGCTATTTCAGGGAAGAACTGTCCAAGGCACTTGGTCAGACATGGAATCTCATTTGCACATCAATGTCTTAGAGTTGAGAGCGGTGTTTCTAGCGTTGCAACACTTTCACAACTCTCTGCCTCAAGAGATGATTGCAATACAGACAGACAACATCTCAGTAGTCTGGTACATCAACAAGCAAGGGGGAAGCAAGTCTTACTCCTTATGCCAAGAGGCCCTGAGACTTTGGCAGTGGGTTGTATCCACCAGGTGCTTTCTGATAGCAATGCACATACCCAGGTCATCCAACGTGATAGCAGACAAACTGAGCAGAGCCATTCTGTTGTCCCATGAGTGATCCCTCAAAGAACGATTGGAGGAAAGGATATTCCACAGATGGGGCCAGCCTTGCTGCGATCTTTTTGCATCCCCGCTGAATGCAAAATGCAGAAGCTACTTCGCCCTGTACCCCCCACCGGGGGACAGCCCAAGGGACTCACTTGTACACAATTGGCCCTCGGGTCTCCTATATGCCTTCATAGGTTCATAGGTTCATAGGTTCATACTAGGCTATCTGCCCAAGGGCATTTATAAGCCTAGCCCATAGTTATATGGCTTTCGCCACCCCTTTAGTTTGAATAAAACTATGCCTATTATTTTGCTGTGCCTCTGTCAAGCAATGACACTGAAGTAATCCCTGGGGTATATCTGCGATCTCCCATCCATTGGTCAAGATTCCTCTTGAACAAGGCCAGCGAGGTGCTCTGCCTCACATGTACCGGGATTTTGTTCCACAGCATAGGGAGTCTCTGGGTGATGAATCTGTCCCTCCAGCACGTTCTATTAATAACCGTGTCAAGGTTTAAGTCTCCGCCTTGTGGTTCTGAGGGATCTAGATTTTTGAGGTGAAGCATATTCATCAAATCTGGGTTTGACATGGCCTTATATGTCAGGCACAGGTCACCTCTGAGCAAGCGGTATGAGACTGAATAGAGCTGGAGTTCTTTCAGTCGGGCAGCATAAGACATATTTTTGAGGCCCTTTATCCTTTTGGGGAGGGAACTTTGGGGCCTTTCCAGCTGCTGCAGGTGTCGGGTCAGATACATTCCGAATGGGGCATTGTACTCAATCATAGGTCTAATGAGTGATGAGTACAGGGGACGATGACCTCCCTTGATCTAGATGTGAATCCCTTCATGATCAGGTGGGCAATGTAGAAGGTTTTCCTGACTACTTTAGCAACATGAGTGTCAAACGAAAGGCTAGTGTCAACCTGGGTCCCCAGGTCCCTGATGACTTCTTCTGTGCTCAGTGGATTGCCGCCTATATGGTAGCTAGGGGTAACCTTGTTTTTCCCGAAGGGTATGACTATGCATTTCTTGGCGTTTAATTTTAGGCCATGGCTCTGGCACCAGTTATCCGTTTCTGTGAGGCCCTTCTGAAGGATATCTGTGTCAGAAGTGTTTTCGACTATGGCGCCCAGTTTGCAGTCATCTGCAAACTTTGTCAGCCATAACCATCCTGTGTTTGCTTGTACTTCAGAAAAGTAGATGCCGAATAAGAGTGGACCCAGGACTGAGCCCTGTGGGACACCACTTGTGACAGGCTTTGAGTCTGACATGGCTCCAGCAACTCTGACCCTGTGGGTTCTGTCACTTAGCCAGTTTGCAACCCATCTTGTGATGTATGGGATTACATTCAAGCTGATGAGTTTTTCGATGATACCTGAGTGGGGTATTGTGTCGAAGGCCTTTGCCAGGTCGAGGTAGGCTGTATGGACTGCCTTTCCCTCATCAATGGCCTTGGTGACTGTTTCGAAAAAGTCAACCAAGTTTAAAAGGCATGATCTGCCTTTGACAAAGCCAAACTGGGTTGGATCCAAAGTCTGTAAGTTCCCTATGTCTTTATTTATGAGTTCCATTATGATCCTCTCCATGGCTTTGCAGATAAGGCTTGTCAAGCTAATGGGACGGTAATTTCCAGGGTCGGTGGAGGCACCGCCCTTGTGAAGTGGGACCACAGTCGCCGTGCGCCACTCCTTGGGTATGTATCCTGAGGTGATGCTAAGATTAAACAGCTGTCCTAACTGCAGGTTTAATTCCTCATTGAGTTCGTGGAGCACATAGCCGGGGACACCATCCGTCCCATGGATGCTGTGTTTTTGCCTTGAGAGAGCAGTTCTCACCTGGGCGTTGGAGATGTTTGGGGGGCTACAATCCTCTGGTATAGATATCTCTCCTTTTGGGGGGGAGGGGGAGAAGTTTGCACTGAACCTGTCAGCCAGTATGTTGGCAATGTGTGTAGGTTCAGTAATCTTCACATCATTTTGAACTAATTCAGAGCATATCTGGGAGTTTCCTCCTAGGTTTCTAATATAGCTAAAGAAGGCCTTATGATTGTCTTTTGTGTCCTTGGCGATTTTTCTCTCAAAATTTGCCTTGGATGATTTTATGAGAGCTCTTAGCTTTTTACTTATAATGATCAAAGGTGTCTTACCTTTCAAGGATTTTGCTCTATCTTGTAGTAGCTTCCTCCTTTTGTTGTAGAGCTTGTTTATGGCTGGGGTCCACCAGACTGGACGCTTGCCTTTGGTACAAAGAGTCTTAGTTTTGTTTGGGATTGCCTGATCCATGCAGTCCTGTAGGTGCTGGTAGAAGGCATTTGTAAGTGATTCAGCGGTTTGAGTAATGTTTACCACTGGCTCAGGGGCCTTAAAGGAGACCACACTAGTTTTAGAAGTGTGAAGTCGGCTTTTGAGAAGTTTTTCACTGTGGTCTTTTTATTTCAGGTGGGGCGGATGAGGACCTCCAGCGAGATTAGTTTATGATCTGATCTCACCAGTGAGGGGTATACTTCCGGTGTTGAACATTGTGATCCCATGTTCATGATGATGAGATCAAGTATGTTTTCTCCTCTTGTGGGGATGGTGACTAGTTGTTCCATGGCATTTGAGTTTATGAACTCCAGGAACCTTTGGGCTAGAGTGTTTGGGCTTGAGTAGTGTTCCCAGTCTATATTAGGGTAGTTGAAGTCACCTAGTATGATGGTGTTTGGAGATACATTTATTCCCTCCAGTGTTTTCAGGAAGGCCATGTGAGGTTCCTGAGTTTGAGAGGGTGGCCTGTAACATGCTACAAATTGCAGAGCAGTCTTGCCTATGGCTAATTGCACCTGGATGGTCTCCGATGCATTGTGCGTTGCCACCAACCTTGAGGTGTGGCTGTCCTTTATGAATATGGACACCCCCCTCCTTTTTGGTGTTGTCCGGATTTTGGGGCCGGAACGCATGATATGAGGTGAAACCTGATAGTGCTGGGGTGCTCTCAGGAGCCTTGAACCAGGTTTCTGTCACAGCACAGACATCGATGTTCTCCATACTGAGAAGGGCCTCGAGTGCATGCATCTTGAGATTGAGACTTCTGGCATTGAGCAGCATTACCCTTAGTTTTTTTCCTTTTTTGTGTTCTAGGGTGGTAGGTTTAGAATTTGAGCCTTGCCTAAAAAAGGCACTATGGGGGTGGCAAGAGCCTTTGCCAATATCCGGAAGCCCAGGGGTGACAGGTGCAAGCCGTCCCTTGCGAAGCAGTGTGGCTTCTCCAGCATGTCATCCCAGGCAGACAGACATTGGATCCTCTTTGAATGACACCAGAATTTAAAACAATTATTAAAGCTGATCATCTTATCACTGTATTGTGGCATCATTCTAGGTGAAGGTAGGATACTGCTCAAGGTCAGGGTCATACCTGCTTGGGCTACATAATCAGAGAGCTCCTCAATGTCTCTTTTCATGTAGTCCAAGGAGGTACGTCTCATGTCGTTGACACCAGCGTGGACAATGACTGAGTCGTACTTGTACCTGCTGTTGAGAGACCTGAGTGCTTGCATTATGTGGCGGATTCTAGCGCCCGACAGGCAGCTTACTGTGACCTTCTCCTTACTCAGTCTGGTGAGCAGGACGTCAGTGTGTCTGACTATGGAGTCACCAATGACGAGTGTGTCTGGCATTGTGTTTGGCCTTAAGGGCTGTGACTGTTTGACACTCTGACTGTGTGGTCTATGTGTTGCATGTGTTTGGTCCTGAGGTGGTGGTTGTTTGGGTGTCTGCTTTGGTGGCCTCTGCTGTTTTGGTAGATTTTTGATCAGAGCCTCCGAGTATGTCTTTGTGTGATTATGTGTATGATTTGAAGTTGTGATGGTACTATGTGTGACTGGGTATGTAGTGTGTGTGGTTACCGTCTCCTCCTGTCTGGTCTTGCCAGTCCTATGTTGAGAGAGCTCCAATTCCTCTGATTCCCAGATTCTTACAGAAAGTCAAAAGCCTGGGAAGGACTGTTATTCTAATAGACCCGTTTTGGCCTTGGCAGATATGGTTCCCTTTCCTACAGCAATACCAAGTGGAAGAACCTTGGGTTCTGGACCCAATGCCAGACCTTCTGACTCATTGGTCGGGAATTCTTCACCCCTCTCTTGTCTCCCTCAAACTGACAGCTGGGCTGTTCCACTTCCCAACCTAGCCAGGTTACATGATTTGTCTCCAGCGGTTCAACATATTTTAGTTTCCTCTCACAAAGTCTCCACTAGGAAACTTTATAATAGCAAATAGAGGCGATTTGTTCATTGGGCTTCTCAGCATGGTACTGATCCCTATGTTGCCCCTATTCATAGTATTCTGGAATTCTTGACTTCACTCTTTCATGATGGTGCTGCAGCTTCTACTTTAAGGGTTCATATAGCTGCCATATCTAACTTCCATTGGGATGCAGTGGCTCAAACAGTATGTCCCACAGATTATGTAAAGCCTTTTTGAAAGGAACTCATCGCCTTAGGTGACCTATCAGACATGCTGTTACTCCCTGGAATCTGAATTTGGTGCTATCTCAACTCATTCTTCCACCTTTTGAGCCTGCATCTTTTTGTCCTTTGAAGTTCTTCTCTTGGGAGACAATTTTCCTAGTGGCTATTACTTCGGCTCATAGAGTTTCTGAACTGCAAGCACTTTCTATCAGGCCCCCATATCTAGTCTTTCACCCCGACAAAGTGTCTTTAAGAACAAATCCTACCTTTCTTCCTAAGGTGTGCTTCGAGGCAAATTTAAACCAGTCTATTGACCTTCCTACTTTTTTCAGACATTATATATACTAGTAGAATGGAGTACATGTTACATAAGCTTGAGGAGAGCACCCTCGCTGGCCTTGTTCAAGGAATCTTGACCAGCTTGATGTTCACAGACAATTGAGGTTTTACTTAGAACAAAAGAATTTAGGAAATCTGATCAACTATTCATTTCCTATGCAGACAATAAGAAAGATTTGTCAGTATCCAAAGTTACATTGTCCAAATGGATTGCTGATTGTATAAAACTTGCATATTCTTCAGCTAAACAACCTTTAGAATGTGAGGTGAAAGCTCATTCTACCAGGGCTGTTTCTACATCTTTAGCCCATGCAGCCCATCTACCTTTGGACACCATTTGTGCAGCTGCTGCTTGGTCCAAACCTCAAACGTTTATCACTCATTACAAAGTGGACAGGGCCTCCAGGGACAGGGCTTCCTTTGGTTCCACTGTTCTCAGGAATATACTCCTGTGAGCCACCCAGGATTAGGGCGCATGGGACCCTACCCACGTGTAAAGAACAAATGGCGAGATTGAACAACTTCACATAAAGAAGTTATGTTCTTACCATAACGTTCCATGTGAGTTGTTCATCTCGCCTTTGTTCTTACACTCCCTCCCACCTTCCCCCTCCAGGTTATGGAAGAACAGGTATGACTGGTGGTCTGGTTGGTCTTGCTAATGTCCTTCTTTCCAACCAGATTACTGTTTAGCTATTGTAAATAGTTATGTACTTTGTACATTGTTTATAATTGGTTGCTTAGTGTGTTTTTTTCTTGCTGGTTCAGAAAACTAGATCTGGGGTTGGTAGGAAAGCATCATGGGATAGGGGCTGTGCCTTGAGCTAACTCAAAGATCTTGAGCTTGGAAAGTGGCCGACTCAGAGATGATGGATCGGCTCCGAACCCAAGTGTAAAGAACAAAGGCGAGATGAACAACTCACATGGAACGTTATGGTAAGAACATAACTTCTTTTTTTTAGCAAGGGGCTACTCCTTGACAGAGATTGATGCTACCATTGCGGAAGCATGGCTACAGATGGACAACAGGTGTATACCATATTTTAGTAACATAGTACAGTCTAATGAATCTGCTCCCATCAAGGACGACTTTAGAGTTGTTCTCCATTACTCTAGCGATATTAATGAATTCACATCTATTATTAAAAGACATTAGAGGATATTACAGTAAGTACCAGGACTCATAGACAAAGTTGGGAATGCACCTATGTTCTCTTTTAGGAATAACCAATCTCTGAAATAACACCCTTGTAACAAAATGACTGTAACTAGACGTACCCCTTCCATGCGCACTAGCACTTTTCCTTGTAGACGCTGCACAGCATATCAGTATATACACACCAGCATGGTATATGTACACCAAACACGGCACTTCACAATCAGATGCCCTAGTTATGTTGATTGCCGCATGACTAATGTGGTTTATTTTTCATTCTGCCAAGTATACCATGCATACTACGTAGGCATAACAAACAGGATGCTGAAGGACAGGATCCTTGAGCATAGAAGGGACATCACTAATCAAAAAGAGACTAATACCCTGGCGAACCATGTTAAACAGATGGATCATACACATACTTTTAGTTTTTTAGCTATTCAGGTTATACATGCCAACATCGGAGGAAGTGACATTGAAAACTATACTGAGAGTGCAGAGCAAAAATGGATACTTGTACTCAATGCTGAAAGACCCCCCAGGCTTGAATGGGACCACATCCCTCAAGCCATTTTTAAAGTCACGTCGACTCAAGCATTTTTAAGTTTAATATATTCATTTACATTTTACAAGTTTCTAACTTCTCACATCTTTATACTTTTTAGAAGTTTCTTACTTTATGTAGTTCATACTTTTTTATCACACTTTTTAATACATTTTTAATACATTTTTCATTATATAGGCATCCATGAAGACTTTTTAATGGTTATACTCTTTTATGTATGAAGACTTTTGGTGACATTTTCAATGAATTTCCAATATTAACATCCCCTGACATTCCAGATTCCAGTTTTGGGGTTTGTGAGAAGGGCATTTCTTTGGTGGAAAGACCAACTGTATTTGAATACAGGTCTCACATTTTCCCTTCCAGCTCCAATTGTAGTCTGAAACAACAGACACCTCAGACTTTGCATGGGGAGCAGTGACTATGGGGATAAATGTGCAGGGGCTTTGGAATAGAAAAGACAAACCAAAACATATAAACATAAAAGAGATGTTGGCAGTTAGAAATGCTGTCAGCACTCTCAATTATCTATGGTCCTCAGGACCATTACAAGTGGCAACAGACAACACCACAGTGATGTGGTACATAAACAAATGGGGGAACCACATCATATCCCTATGTGCAGACTAGTTGTGGTGACCTGTGACAGAGCTTTTCAGCACAGTCTCACACTACAGGCATCTTATATATCATCAAAATAAAATGTTGTGTCAGATAGGCTGAAAAAGACCAGAGTCAGAACTGCTAAAAAAGAGAAAGAGAGGGAGAGAGAGAGAAAGAATAATTGTATTTCTTCTTAAAACTGTAATTAGGGTTTACAATTTTAGTGGTGTTTTCTTACTGTTTGTTTCTATGCAATCAGTTTAGTAGTTCATCTGCTCATTTTTCTTGTGAAGTAATTTTAGACAAATACATTGTTGCATTATCTGTTTTTTATTGCTGTAGTTGCTTTTTAGGTGTCTGCTCTTCTGTAAAAACAAGGTAGTTTCCAAACATGGCCTTGTGGAGAAAAAAAATACTTTCACAGGGCAGCCACAAGAGGTATGTTGTTTACTTAGGGGACCCACCAGGTGTGATATATGTGTGGAGTTTTATTCTTCAACAGTCCAGTAATAGTCCTACTCAGCTCAAAATTCTGACCCACAAGATTCTGGCAAACCTTCCTTGTCTTTGGAGTGAAGAGAAGTTTCTGTGTCAATCTTAAACCCCCTCAAAGTAATCTGCGCTTGAATCTTTAAAGAAGAACAAAGTTTGTAAAACACAGAACAGTTCCTCTCCAGGGTTTGAGGTAGCTCAAAGACTGTGGAACATTTGTTTGAAAAGGTTCTTAAAGAAACTATGGAAAAACCTATATCTTCAGTTAATTATACTGAAAAGTTTCTCCATATTGATAGTTTGGCTGCTTTCCCCTCTGGCTTAGTGGCCACTGATTCTTCATTGGATAGAGAAGTTTGAATAATCCCCAGGTCCTCCACAACAAAACTATCAACACTGAGGAGAGGATTGCAGTCTTGCCAGACTTGCTTTAAAGCCAGTTTTAGCTTCTCCTTTAAAGCCAGTTTTAGCTCTGAAGCTTACATCGATTCCAAGCTAACCCATTTCTTTGCTGCAGTACCTCCACTATGATATATCCTACACTGATGCCTGTTTTGGCTTTGGTTTCAGGTTTTTCTGTTGATAAGGTTGTGGCCCCTCAGTTTCTTAATGCAGGACATACGAATCAAATCAGTTTAGCAGCTTTCTGACGCCACTTTGCATTCTAGGAAGAAGTCTTCATCAGGTTTATTTTCACTGAATGTCCATAGGAGGGCAAAAATGCAATAGAAAGTGCAGATTCCTCCATGGAGATCCTTTCTGATAATTTTGATAAGAGCACCAATTTCTCTGTGCCTCCACAACCCCAAATTTTGGACGACATGAAAATGATGTTTTTAAATGGGTTCAGCGTTGTGTACTAGGCTAATGACTACTGGCCTTTTTAAGCTTGGCTATGTATCCCACATTTCTGACAAGTTCTGGTACTAGCCAAAGTGTCCCATGTCCTCCCTGCAGTAGATGCTACAGAAAGGGTGCTGAAAAAATGATCTTGTATCTTCCTTATTCTTCAAAAGACCTTTCATCCCAATTAGCAGCCTTAATGTGTGGTTTTCCTAGATATGAGATGTACTTAAAAGCTACTACAAAGGCTGCCTAAGAGGTACCAGGTATGATAACTGCATTTACAAAAAAAAAAACAAAAAACGGTACTGTCCTTCACCATCCTACAAACTGGATTTAATGTTTGGAGAGTAGCAAACCAGACATTTTAATGCTGATTGATACCTTGATACCAAAGGTTCCAATACCCTGGAGTCCTGTGGCACATCCACCAAATAAATAAATAAGTACAGGATGTACAGTACTGCTTTGGTAAGTGCATGTATTCTGCCTTCACTTTTTTCTTTGAGCGCACATAACTGTTTTACCCACATTGTGGAGTTTTGCAAGATGTGTCTGCTGAAATGCTTCAGACTATATGCCTGTTATCTGATAGAGCCATATCCCAATTGTCAGTTTGGTTTGTTATGGATATCCTTACAATGTGTGTAGCTTACAGTCCTGAGTTCTGTTACCACTGTGGAATCCAGTATATTTGTTCACTGGCTTGTATTTTTCAGGTTAACCAACATCACCAGCAATGCTAGAAAACCTTCTAGGGACCAGCTTTGTTTGGGAGTGAGGTGAAAGCACACATAGAAAATATGGAAAAGGAGAGCAAAACTCCTCACTCTCTTGACCTAATATTTCAAACCCTTCAGATGGCATTCTCAAAAACGTAGAGGACTCATGTCAGATGTGGGTCAGGCAATGACAGTAGTTGAGCAAGCAACAGTTTAGAATGAACTGTGATAACCAAAGCAGTTTTTAGGAAGGCCATGGGCCTTGTGGTAGGGTTTCCTTTGCAAGTCACTGGGCAGATGTAATCCCCCTCACAGCAACTCTATGACCTTGCCTGACGGCTTATGTCTGGATGCAGTCATGTATTTTTTTTTTTTTTGCCTCTATGCCTGACTGCATGGAGAATGACCATAATTAGGTGGGTGAGAATGCTTGCATCATACAGGATTAAGGAATACATTTTCTTTTTACCCAGTGTTCCCATCCCTTCTGTGCCAGATGCCACTCATTGCGAATGTGGCACAGAGAGAGGTGTCCCAAAATTCTTAAAATACCCATCCAAAAGGTCCCACAATATTAGAAAGGGTTTAAATATTAGTTGAGTCTTTTTAGTACCAAAACAAGAGGACCTCAGGCCAATTTTGGGCATAGATGGCCTAAATGCATTTGTCTTGGAAAGAATTCTGTGAAGTGCTCTCAATGCGGTGAGTCTTTTCATGTCTAGTTGAAAACTGGATGAACTCTTTGGACCTCCAAACCATCTACTTTCTCTTAAAAAACATGAAATAATAAAGCCAGCAACAGAGGCATAGAGGGATAACCCACTGACCATGGTCCAGGTGACTCAAGTTTGAGTACTGGCTTGTGCACTTGATGCCATTAGCAGGGCTGATGGGCGAGTCCATCCTGTGGAGTAAAGATGGAGCCAGCCACACACACTTCTACTGTCCCTTGGAGGAATGGAGGTTTTGCAGAAGGCAGTTTGTGAACGGGTGTTAGGCTTGCAATAAATCAGCACAACAAACCAACACAAGGGAGAATTTGAGTCAACCAAAGTATTTAATCCATGAAAAATCAGGACCAATGACAAAGAAAAAGAGCAGTTTCACCCACAAATAATTGGCATTGTCAGATAATGTAGGGGAAAAAAGGCAGTCAAAATAGCAGAATTACAATCATGTGACCATATAAAACATGCAAATCTCATGTAATTATTAGGAACCTGTCATATTCATATGCTTTCTCTAAGTCTAAGAATGACAAGATGGACTCTCATCTCCAGTTTCTTCTCCAGTATCTGTCGCTGCAACCATCTGGTCGGTTGTGATGGATTCTGATATAAATCAAAACTACTTGTCTCTTGCTTTACTTTCTACTACTCAATATATTTGCTGACCAGTCACCATCTCCAGCACTTTCATGTAACATGATAGGAATTTGATACCTCTGGAATGCCCACAGGTGTGAACATACTCGTGCACCAGTAGTAGAATGCTTATCGGTCACCATCTCCAGCACTTTCATGCAGCATTACAGGAGTTTGATACCTCTGGAATGCCCACAGTTGTGAACATAGCCTTTGTTGTTGTGCACCAGTAGTAGAATGCTTATCAGTCACCATGTCCAGCACTTTCATGCAACATTACAGGAGTTTGATACCTCTGGAATGCCCACAGCTGTGAACATACCCTTTGTTGTGCACCAGTAGTAGAATGCTTATCGGTCACCATGTCCAGCACTTTCATGCAACATTACAGGAGTTTGATACCTCTGCAATGCCCAGAGTTGTGAACATTCCAGTTGTACACCAGCAGTAGAATGTTTATTCTCTCCATACTGCAATGAGGTTGCAAGAAAAGGATAAAAAACAGATCAGACACCATTCATAAGTGATTCCAGCAACAATCTGCTCGAGAGCAGTTTTTACAATAATTCATCCAAAGTCTTGATCATATCTACCATGACTTCATCTGAGCCTGCTGCTTTCATTGATTCCATTTTCCTTAGTGATGTTATTACTTCACCAAGGGTGGTTCTACTTCCTGTTTCATTGTAGGTTGTGTATAGGACAGTAAAACATTTGTGGGGTTTTCTTCATTCAGAAGTTGCTAGAAGTGCACCTTTTGTCCGTCTTTGATGCTGTGTAGACTGATGAGAAGACTGTTGCTGGAATCACTTATAAATGGTGCCTGATGACTCTATCTTTTATCCTTTCCCTTGCAACCTGATACAGTTTCTTTATGTCATCTTCTGAGTCACTTTTCAGAAGCTAGTAGAGCATCTATAATGTGTTTTCTTTGTTATCATGACTGCTATCTTAGCCTTTTGGTTGATCAACCAGTAGCCAGGGTCATATTTTCTATCTCCCAGTTTTTCTTGCAGTTGTATACCTCCAATGTAGAATATGCCTAAAAGTTGTTAGTTGTAATAAACAAAAACTATCTGGATCAGATCACTGGCAAACCCACTAGAGGATGTGATATTACAAACATAGCATCTTCATGTACTATTCCCGTGGGATCTCCTTTCCCGGTTAAGTTGGATCATAAACTAGTATCTTTTACCTTCAAAATCTCTAAACTCATTGAAACCAATATATCATCAAATTATATAACAGGATTTAAAATTTGCTTATAGCAGCATCACCCCAGATGCTGCCACAGCTAGTAGCTTCACAAAAGAGGTTAATGCTCACTGACAGCGCCAATCAGATCTAAATGTAATTGAAAAATTAAAAAAAATCCTGGTGATCCACCAACATAACCAAACTCTCCAATAAAATAAAACAATCCTTAAGTATACAGCAGAACAAAATAACCCTCATGTCAAGGTTAAGATCAACATTTGTCTAAAAACTTGAAAATAGTATTCAGTCTACTAAAGCACCCCATGAACTTCTGAAGACAAGGACAACTGCAAATCCTTCTTTTAGCTATGTTAAGATACTAAAATGTAATACCCAAGATTACTCTGAACTTATCCATGATGGCACCACCTAATCTGATGGAGAAGAAATTGCCAACATACTAGCAAACAAATTTAGTCCAAATTTTACCAGAGATGACTACCCAAATGTCACTTATTCCTGAATCTCTCATTCCCCATGCCATTGCTAAAGAACATGTACTGAAGGTGCTGTCCAAGACTAAGAATACTTTCAGACCTGATAATATACCTGGCTGTTTAATAGACAGTACTGAAAAGCCATGACAAAACCACTCCTTATGGGATCATAGGAACTTACTAGGCTACTGGACCTGAGGCCTTTACAAGCCTAGTCAATAATTTAGCACGTTTCGACAGGTCGGCACCCAATGCCCCTGTCCAGCAGGGACACGGGTGGAATCCCAGTGGTGTATTTTCTATTCCCCATCCAGTTATCCAGTTTGCACTTAAAAAGGGTTAATGAGGTATTCTGCTTGATGTGGAGCGAGAGTCTATTCCATAGAAGGGGGAGTCTCTGGGACACAAAGCTGTCCCTCCAACAAGTTCTATTGATGTCACAGACCAGGTTGAGGTTGCACATGTGGGTAACTCGAGTGGAGCTTGACTTGCAGTAATGCAGCAGTCCCATTAAAGTCGGGTCAGAGATTGCTTTGTATGCCAGACAGAGGTCACCTCTGAAGAGTCTGTATGAGACTGAGTAGATGGATTGGGCTTTTAGCCTATCTGTGTAGGGTAGATGTTTGAGGCCCTGAATTCTTCTGGTGAGGAACCTCTGTGGTCTCTCCAGCTGCTGCATGTGATTTGTGAGGTACATGCCAAAAGGGGCATTGTACTCAATAATGGGTTTATAAGGGAAGAATATAGGGATGTTATGATCTCCTTGTCTCTGGATGAGATACCCTTACTAATGAGGTGGGACATGTAGAAAGCTTTCAGTAAAACAGAGGCAATATGGTGGTCAAAAGTCAGTTTGCTATCAACCTGGGTGCCTAAGTCCCTCACGACTGATTGCATGCTTAGGACCATGTTATTAATGTGATAAATTGTGGGGACATCACTCTCCCCAAAGGGGATGATGATGCATTTTTTGGCATTCAGTTTGAGGCCATGTTTCTAGCACCAGTCATTTCTTTGGGTGAAACCCTCTTGGAGGATGTTCACATCACTAGGGGAATTGATGGCAGCACTCACCTTGCAGTCATCTGCAAACATGTCAGCCATAGCTCACTGGTTTTGGCCTGTACTTCAGAAAAGTAAATCCCAAACAACAGAGGCCCCAAGACCAATACCTGGGATACACTGCTTGTTACAGGTCTACTGCTTGAAGTGGCATCCCCTATTTTGACTAGGTGGGTTCTATTAGTGAGCCAGTTTGCTACCCATCTGGTAACGTATGGACTGATGCCTAGTTGAGAGAGTTTATCTATTATACCCAAGTGGGGATTCATATCAAAGGCTTTGGCCAGGTCAAGGTAGGCAGTGTACACCATCTTCCCTTTGTCTATGGCTTTGGTGACTGTCTCAAAGAAGTCAACCAAATTTAACAGACATGATCTCCCCTTAACGAAACCATACTGTGTGGAATCAAGTGTTTGGAGGTTGCCAATGTCCTTGTTAATGAGGTCCATGATAATCCATTCCATGGCCTTGCAGATCAGGCCAGTTAGGCCGATAGGTCTGTTATTTCCTGGATTGGTAGACACTCCACATTTGTGCAAAGAGATGACAGTGGCTATGCTCCACTCAGCTGGAATGAAGCCAGTACTCAGGCTTTGGTTGAATAGGGTGCCTAATGGTGCTGCAAGGTCCTGCCTGAGTTCATGTAGGATGCAGCCTGGGATGTTATCAGGTCCCATGGAGGCTGTATATTTTGCCTTTGAGAGGACAGTGATGACTTGGTCCCTAGAGATAAGGGGAGGGAGGCAGGTGCTGGGGATGTCCTGATTTACTGATGGGGGGGAGGGGTGAAGTTTTCACTGACCCTGTCTGCCAGCAGGTTGGCTATATAGACTGCGTTTGTGTATGTGGTGTACTTGACTACCAGGTCTGAGCAGATCTGAGTGCTTCCTTTGAGATTGTGGACATATGTGAAGAAGGCCCTATGATTGTCTTTAGTAGATGTGGACAGTTTAGACTCAAAGTTTGCTTTGGAGGATTTCACTAGTGCTCTTATATGCTTGTTCAGGCTAAGGAAAGATTGCTTACAATTAGGCAACTGCTCCTTCTTGGTCCTGGACAACACTTTTTTCCTTTTATTATAGAGTTTATTTATTGCAGATGTCCACCAGACAGGTTTACTCTTTGAGGATGATTTTGTCCTGTCGGTTATTCCTGATTCCATGCAGCTATATAAATTATTGTATAGTACTTTGGTGTAGGTTTGGACATATATGCCATTTCCTATGGAGGGGCAAGGGGCTGTGAAATTGTTTATACCTTCCCTCAGGTGGTTGTAATAGTTTTGGAGAAGTTTTTTGTTTGACCTTAGCTGGGGGGGGGGGTGACTTTGAAAGTGACTGCATTGTGTTCGGATCTTATTAGGGAGGATGACATTGTATGGATGCTGCTGTGGTTAGTCATGTTGGTTAATTCCAGGGTGTCAACCTTAATCTGTTTAACCTGAATATAGCCATTTGCCTTGTCTCAGAGGTTTGGTATTCAGCAGTAGTGATGTCAATCCACAAAGGTGACTTCACCTCTAATCCTGAGAATTATAGACCCATTAGCCTGACAACTCTTATTTTCAAAGCCATGAAACATATTATAACTGATCCTGTCTAATGAATCTAGTTAACATATTCAAAATGGTAACACAAGCTGTTGACAGTGGTTGTGTTCACCACATACATTTACCTGGCCAATGTATTTGACAGTAGCCCCCAAGCAAGTGTAATTAGTAAGCTTAATGCATTATAAATAGATCTCTATGTAGTAAGAAGGATATCAAAATGGCTAAAAGACAGAACCCATGTGTGACACCCCACGTTTTACACACACACACACACACACACACACACACACACACACACACACACACACACACACACACACATCTGGGAAAGGCTTTCACAGGTTTACTAGTTATGCCCCTTTCAGCCCAGACTATAAGGTAGTTACCACTGCCACCAGAACCCCTTATCAGCTTCTATAAGGCCCTTAACAAATGGTATCCAATCTTACTGTGTAATGTTACTATTAATACACATGGTGGTTTGACCAAGAGCAAAGCTATTAGGAGTGGCCTACACAGTGTCACCAAATAAATATGCAAGTAGTCTAAGAACTTAAATATCTCTAGACAGATCAGCCACAATTAAAGTTTTAAATATATTTAATAATAATCAACAAGAAAATACTCAGTATATAATTACAGTGAAATCAGAGTTCAAAATCACAGAAAATATTTAAAACATTGCAGAACAGTCTCAAATAAATAAAGAAAAATATGTAACCTAAGTGTTGCTATATTCCTGACTATATCTAAGAGAATTATACTGTTCTCTAGACTTACTTACTCAGAGCAAGGTTGAGGTGTGGTGAACGGATTTTATCAGGTCCAAGACAGAATACAGAATGCTCTTTCTCTTTCAGAGACTTCTCAGATTAATATTTCAAATATTACTGCTGGGCTAGTTTGCAGAATGACATAATTGCTTGTCATCTGACTCCTTGTTCCCAGGCTCAAAACAACCATTGATGGCAGCTAGTAGCATTTAGTATCTACCTGTGAAAATACATAGACCTCAGATCTTTGGCAAATGTTGGAAGTCATAAAACAATAAAATACTTCCAAGACAATACAGAAAGCTCCCTAGTTTTAGACACCATGTCTCTTGCTGCACTGAAACTGAAAGATAACATCTTTTATGGCCTGGCCATAAAGTAATTTAATTTCAGCTATTTTTCTGAAATTAACTTCCTGTATTCCAGTTTCCATTGTTAAAATATATGCATTTAAACAGTTCGAGAAGTGTATGTACATTGCTGTTCTCTTCCACCAGAGCACACTGTGGATACATCTTTAAGCTGAGTTGTTGTTTGCCTTTTCAGCTTTTCCCGGTTAGGGGGTGCCACAGTGGAACTCCGGTCCGCTAATGATTGGCAGTTGATTTTTATGGTGCCAAGTTGCCAGCCCGACGCCCAACCTTCAGCGAAGGCACGCCCATTTACGCATGTCTTTCGGAGGCCACTCGACTGCGGGGAGGACATGCAGACACCACACAAAAGGCACTCCTTGCACACTAGCTGAGAATTGAACGGGAGAACCTCTTGCTGTGAGGCAACAACGCAACTGCTGTGCCACCGCGGCTTAAGCTCAGTACTTTACAAAATATCTCTTCAGCACATGTCTGTACAAACCATCTTATATGACATACAGTTCTAATACATTTGTATACATCATTGTTGATTTTCACAAATGACATATAATTATTTACAGAATCCCAGATAGCTGGGCTGGCAGTGACTCCTTTCATGATACCATGCCATACAGGAAGCTGGTGCCTCATCAGAAAGTATGAAGATGACCAGTGGTGTCCTACAGGTTTCAAAGCTGGGACCTGTTTTGTTTGGCATTTATTTTCTGATTTCCAGCCCATAAAGCAAGACGTCTGGCTAACCAAGCTAGCAGAAGGCTGTAAATGGAGAGTCATTCTCAAGTCCACCTCTGACATCAAAGCCCTTCAGCAAGAATTTACACTTGTAAATACCTGGTGTACTAAAATGGACTAAAATTAGATGGTAAAAGACTTTCTGAACTACTGTGGAGACATGATGAGCAAATGTTAAGGAAGTTTTAGCAAGAGTGCCTAAATCCTTTACAGCAGTGACTGATTTGAAGTGTGCATCACCTATATGGTAAGTAAAAGTAATTTGTTTACCAAAATGAACTTATTTTCCCAGAAATTTCATTTTCATCCCATACCATATAGGTTCATAGGCATTTTAAGCCTTGCCAATTTCCTTTCTAAGGTGAGAATAACACCCTTGTGTCTGTGTGGGCAACACCTTAACCATTATACAAATCCCAACCAACCCTGACATTGGTAAATAATAGCCATGCATTTTTATCCCTTATTTTGCCTGCCTTTCTATAAACTCCATAAACAATGTTTTCCAAATGTATTTCTTTCATCCACCCTCAGCCCTCCTGCTTATACAAAATTTTCCCATAATCTTTTAACCTTATAACATTCTAAAAACATGTTTCAGTATTTTATTTTCATTACACACCAAACAAATCCTATATTCCATTGCCTTATATTTCATTTCACTGGTAATTTTTTATCATCAATGCCATAAAAAGTCTTGTCATTCTTCCCATGTTTTAAATATCTTCCTTTTTTATAGTCTCCTGGATTCGCCTTATCTTAACAGTATACATTATATAGTCTTTCCATAATCTGTTCATGCCATATTTTATTTTACTTTCTGTTCCTTAACATCTACCTTCTATTCAGCATTTTCTCAACTCTTTACCCTCTACCTCTCACTTTTTTTTATTCTTCTTTCTTTTCCTTCAACTTCTTGCCATAGATGTATACACATTTCCGCTATTATTTTAATCAAAATGTCTTTATCTACCCCTCATAATACTATATAAAAAGTAACAATACCAATATACTTTGGCATGTATCTGTTCAGATACATGCAGCAATTGGAACACCCATAAGGGCACCCTACTAAAAGGATACAATGTCTAAAGAGCATGCCCTAAATGGACCAACTCAAAGGATTGTCACTATACTCAGTATCCTACAAACTGCTAGGAGGTGACCTGTGTCTAGCATACAAAACATCCTCCAACCCATTACTGATGGATTTACTGCATATCAGCAAATCAAATGGCATGATAAATAGTTGATCTAGGGATCTAAACTTCTTCTGCAACATCAACAGAAGAGTTTGGAGGGACAGGTATATCTCACAGGGAATAATGGTGCTGTGGAATAGGCTGCCCATCTACATAAAACAAAGCTGATCCTTGTCCATATTCAAGTGCAACTTAGATTTATGGATGGGAACAGACATTTTACCCCAGGACTGCCTCAGTACTACTAATGGACAGAGGCAACTCCAAAATGCTTTACCCCATGCATGGGTCCCCTCAAATTATCAGTGGTATGATCCCACTTATTCTCTTTAGGGAAAATATATAATTATTGACCATGAGATGGGTAAGGCCAATCTAACTAAATGGAATAGGTTATTTTGAGCACAAAAAGGGAAATTGGTTAAGCTTAAAATGGCCTGCAAAGGAAGCTAGACTAGTATTTACCTATGTGCCTATAAAACAGTCAGATTTTTTTAAAACATAATTCCTCTCCACTTTCAACCTTACTATATATTATTCCACTTTTGACCAGGTTCACCATTGATCCCCATACCAAAAAAAAAAAAAAAAAAAACACCTGTAATAAGGAGGCTCGGAGGCTCTAAATAAAGATCTGCCTAAGCAGCAGAGACCTCCAAAGCAGACACCCAAGCAACTGCTACCCCAAAACAAAACACGTGCAACACATATCTCACAAAGCCAGTGTGCCGAACAGTCACAGCCTTTAAGACTAAACAACGCACCTGATACACTTGTAATAGGTGACTCTATCGTCAGGCACACTGACGTCCCACTCACCAGGCTGAACAAGGAGAGGGTCATGGTGAGCAGCCTGTCGGGCGCTAGGATCCGCCACATAACACAAGCACTCAGGTCACTCCAAGGCAAGTACAAATATGACTCAGTCATTGTCCATGCTGGTGTGAATGACCTGAGACGTACCTCCCTGGACTAAATGAAAAGAGACATAAAGGAGCTCTCTGAGCATGTAGCCCAGGCCGGTATGACCCTGACCTTGAGTAGCATCTTACCCTCACCAAGAATGATGCCACAATATGAAGACAAGATGATCAATTTCAACAATTGGCTTAAGTACTGGTGTCATTCAAAGGGGATCCAATGCCTGTCAGCTTGGGATGATATGCTCGACAAGCCACGATGCTTCACTAGGGACGGCTTGCAACTGTCACCCCTGGGCTTTCGGATATTGGCAAAGGCTCTTGCTACCCCCATAGTGCCTTTTTTAGGCAAGGCTCAAAAGACAAACCCACCTCCATAGGTATCACAAGGGATAAGAAACTAAGAGTAATGCTACTCAACGCCAGAAGTCTAAACCTCAAGATGCATGCACTCGAAACTCTCCTTAGCATGGAGAACATCGATATCTGTGCAGTAACAGAAACCTGGTCAGGGCTCCCGAGAGCACCCCAGCACTACCAGGTTATACCTCATACCATGCTTTTCGGCCCCAAAACTTGGACCGAACCACAAAAGGAGGGGGAGTATCAATATTCATCAAAGATACCCACACCTCCAGGTTGGTGGCAAAGCACGAAGCATCAGAGACTATCCATGTGCAACTAACAGTGGGTAAAACTGCCTTCCAGTTTATAGCCTGCTACAGACCACCATCCCAAACCCAGGAACCCCACTCGGCCTTCCTGAGAACACTGGAAAATATGAAGGTCTCCCCAAGCACCATTATATTGGGCGACTTCAACTACCCAAACATAGACTGGGAGCATTACTCTAGCTCCAACACCCTAGCCCAAAGGTTCCTAGAATTTATAAACTCAAATGCTATGGAACAACTTGTTACCACTCCCACAAGAGGGGAAAACATACTGGACCTGATCATCACCAACATGGGGACTCTATGCTCCAGACCAGAAGTGTATCCCTCACTGGTAAGATCAGACCATAAACTAATCTCACTGGATATTCACATCCCGACCCCACCCCCTGCCAAGAAAACCACAGTGAAAAACTTCTCTAAAGCAAATTTCACACTCCTCAAAACTGAGGTGGAATCCTTCAAAGCCCCCGGGCCTGTGGAAAATACTGCCCAGACCACAGAATCCTTTATAAATGCATTCTATGAACACCTTCAGGAATGCATGGATCATGCGATCCCAAATAAAACCAAGACCCAATCCTCCAAAGGCAGACGTCCTCTCTGGTGGACCCCAGCCATAAACAAACTATACAATAGAAGGAGGAAGCTACTAAATGATAGAGCAAAATCCCAAAAAGGGAAGGCATCACTGATCAGTATTAGCAAAAAACTATGGGCACTCATAAAATTGTCTAAGGCCAGCTTCGAGAGAAAAATTGCACAGGACACTAAGGATAATCACAAGGCTTTCTTTAGTTATGTTAGGAACCTGGGTGGTAATTCCCAGATATGCTCAGAATTAGTCCAAAATGACAAAAATACACTGAACCCACAGACATTGCCAACATCCTAGCTGACAGGTTCAGCGCAAACTTCTCCCCCCCCTCTGCACCAAAAGGGCAAATATCTATCCCAGCAGAGTGCTGCCCCACTGACATCTCAGATGCTCAGGTAAGAGCCGCCCTCTCCAAAGCAAAAAACACAGCATCAATGGGACCAGACGGTGTCCCAGGCTGCATCCTACATGAACTCCAAGAAGAGCTAAACCCAAACATAAAACTACTGTTCAATCTCAGCCTTACTACAGGATATGTGCCCAAAGAGTGGCGTACAGCAACAGTGGTCCCTCTCCATAAAGGTGGTGCCTCAACGGATACTGGAAACTATCACCCCATAAGCCTGACTAGCTTGGTCTGCAATGTTATGGAAAAGATCATCATGGACCTCATAAATAAAGATATTGGGGACCTACAGACACTGGATCCTACCCAGTTCGGCTTTGTTAAGGGCAGATCCTGCCTCTTAAACCTGGTTGATTTCTTTGAAACAGTCACCAAGGCGATTGACGAGGGGAAGGTGGTCCACACAGCCTACCTGGACCTCGCAAAAGCCTTCGATACAATACCCCACTCGGGCATTATAGATAAGCTCACCAGCTTAAACATAAACCCCTATGTCACTAGATGGATTGCAAACTGGCTCAAGGACAGAACCCACATTGTTAGAATTGCTGGATCCCTGTCAGACTCCAAACCAGTTACAAGTGGTGTCCCACAAGGCTCAGTCCTGGGACCTCTCTTGTTCAGTATATATTTCTCAGAGGTACAGGCCAACACGGAAGGACTGTGGCTGACCAAGTTCGCAGATGACTGCAAACTGGGCGCCATAATTGACTCTCCAGCCGACACAAGCATCCTCCAAAAGGGCCTCATAGAAACAGACAACTGGTGCCAGAGCCATGGCCTCAAGCTAAATGCCAAAAAGTGTATAGTCACCCCTTTGGCAAAAACAAAGTGCCCACAAATTACCACATAGGTGGTAATCCATTAAGTACAGAAGAAGTAATTAGGGACCTGGGGACCCAAGTTGATAGCAATCTCTCATTTGACAACCACGTGGCCAAAGTGGTTAGAAAAACATTTTATATAGCCCACCTAATCATGAAGGGATTCACATCTAGATCAGGGAGGTCATCGTGCCTCTTTACTCATCCCTCATCAGGCCCATAATTGAGTACAATGCCCCTTTGGGATGTACCTTACCAGACACCTGCAGCAACTGGAAAGACCCCAAAAGTACCTCACCAAGAGGATCAAAGGGCTCAAACAGATGCCATATGCTGCCCGGTTAAAGAAACTCCAGCTCTACTCAGTGGCATACTGCCTGTTCAGAGGTGATCTGTGCCTGATGTATAAAGCCATGTCCAACCCGGAATTAATGGACATGCTGCACCTCAGAAAATCCAAATCCCATCGAGCTATGTGCTCAAGAGACTTGAACCTCAGCACTGAAATAAATAGGACATGCTGGAGGGACCGATTCATAACCCAGAGGCTCCCTTCACTCTGGAATAAAATCCCAGTCCAGGTTAGGCAGAGTCCCTCATTGACTCTCTTCAAGAGGCATCTTGATGTGTGGATGGGAGATCGTAGGTTTATCCCGGGTATCACTTCTGTGTCACTGTTAGACAGAGGCACAGTATACTAACCTCGAAAAAGGGCATAGCAAAATAAATTTAAAATGGGTGGCGAAAGCCAAACACATTCTGGCTAGGCTTATAAATGCCCTAGGGCAGATAGCCTAGTATGAACCTATGAACCTATAACATTTTTTTCTACTTCTTCTGGACACATTATAACTGACCCTACATATCCTAATTGTCCTAATACATAACCATTAAATAGATAAACCTTCTTTCTAAAACTTAATTCAAAAGCCCTCCATAAATTGCATACCTTGTTTATTTCCCAATCATCTTTTTTTATTTATTTATTTTTACATAACATTTGTTTACTGAGAAAGTCCAACTTGGAACAAAGCCAATTTTCAGTGGAGACCCAGGAAGAAATGGTGTCTTTGTAATGTGGGAGGAAAACGGAGCACCCGGAAGAAACCCACACAAATGCAGGTGGGATATGCAGACTGCACAGAAGGCACCCCAGCTGAGAATCAAGCTGGAGAACCTCTTGCTGTGAGGCAACAACGCTACTGCTGTGTCACTGCACTGCCATCTCCTTCCATTGTTCTTTCACATCCTCATAACTACCAAAAAACACATCTAAAATTTCATTTTTTTTGTATTGTTAAAAATAAATAGTTTCCTTTTTACCATTTCTCCAAACCCCTACTTTTTGTCTTTATTTATTTTTAAACTTATATACCCCATTGCCCTGGTGAAATTTCCCCTACTTAGTATGAATGCCACCTCACCTAGTGGGACTAACCTGATTAACAAAGTGTAAAAGTGTAAATAAATGAATAAAATAAAAATCATTTAATGACAGTAGTCATAAAGGCCTACTTAGAATGTCATCCAGATCTAAAGAAACTGTTGTCTGCTTATATTCAGCAATAAGTAGGCCAAATTATTGAATGCATTCCCCCCTTTGGGATATACCTCAACAGGCTTATAAAACAACTAAAAAGAACCCAACAGTTACTAAGACTGACTTAAAAACCCTAAACTACCAGAAAAGATTGGGAGCTCTGTCTCTTTGCTCTGCATGTCATAAATTCCTGACAAGTAGATCTATGCATTGCTTTCCTTGCAATTAGGGAACCGGTGGTCCTGGATCTCTTATATCTCCTCAAATCAAATAGTCCTACAAATACCAGAACCAAGGGTCCAGAATCAGTTCCACTAGGCATCTCTCACATGATAGGAGCTCTCAAATTAAATGAAACAGAAAACGAAGAGGACTGATTAAGTCCAACAAGGCCAATTACTAGGTCAAGATAGCCTCACAGGCTAAAGACAATGACAAAGCTTCTACAGTTATGTCCAAAATCTCAAATGCAGCACACACTAGTGTGCTGAAGTGGTGGTCAGTGATGCAACCTTCACTGAGCAGAGCAACATAGTGAATTTGCTGGCTGACAAATTCAGCTCAAACTTTACCCATACTCCTCCATGAAATACCTACTAGCATTGCCCCCAGCTATTAACAGGGAGCAAGTCCTGGTAGTGCTCACTAAGGACAAAAACACAGCCTCAGTGGACCCTGACAATATCCTGGGATGTCTCCTAATAGCTTGAAACATGACCTATCAGGACCTCTTGAGTCACTTCTCAACTGTAGCCTCAAAACAGGCTTTGTACCATGAGAATGGAGGATTGCAATGCTTATCCCACTTCACAAGGTGCACCATCAACCTACCTCAGAAACTACAGATCTATTAGTCTGATTAATCTAATATGCAAAGCCATGGAAAGAATTATCATGGGAATGATCAACAAAGGCATAGACAACCTTCAGCCACTGGACCCAACCAAGTCTGGCTTTTTCAATGGAAGGTCATGTCTACTAAACCTGGTGGCCTTCTTTGGAAAGGCCACCAAGGCAATGGATGAGGGAAAAATGGTGAATACCACCTACCTGGACCTGGCTAAGGTGTTTGATACAATACTTCTCTTGGGTATAGTTGACAAATTGACTGAGCTGGGCATAACCCCTACACACCTTGCCACATTAACAGCTGTCTCACAGACTGGACCCAGGATTATAGTGATTTTTGGGAATACTGTCACCCAAGCTAATTACTCCATCAATAACACATCCTTAAGAGTTGACCTGGTAGTCAGGAATCTAGGAATATGTGTAGATAGTAATCTGGCCTTTGATCAACATGTGGCCAGGGTAGTAAGAAAAATCATTCTATGTCGCCCAACTTATAAATAAAGGCATGGCATCCATGTCCAAGGAAGTCATAGTGCCACCTTATTCTGCCCTTATCAGACCCATTATTTAGTATGATTCCCCCTTTGGCATGTACTTGACCAGACATATGCAACAGTTGGAGTTGGAGTGTCCACAGTGGTTCCTTACCAGTAGAATCCAGAGTGTAGACACATTGTCTCATATAGATCACCTTAAAGCCCTATCTCTATAATCTGTCTCCTGTAGGTTACAGAGAGTTGATCTATGCCTGGCATACAAGGAATCCTCACATCTAGCTCTGGTGGACTTTTTGCATACCGGCAAAATGAATTGCATCAGAACCCCTAGAGCCAAGGATTTAAATTTTGCTTATGATAAATAACACATGTTGTTGAGACAGATATGTGTCTCAGAAGATTCCCATGCTCTGGAACAGGCTCCCTATCAGTGTGAAGCAGAGTCAATCCCTAACCTATTTAAGCCTAACTTTGACCAATGGATAAGAAATCAGAACTTCACTCTGGATCTGACCCCCATGTTTCTTATAGAAGCAGACAATGCCCAAACTAACATAAACTCCCCTCCATATAAACTCTAGAAACTTCCTAACATATCCCCTCCTAATAAACACCCATGATACATAAGAACACAATTGGATGGCTTGCATGGCTAGGCTTATTAAGGCCAAGGTGGTTAGTACCCTAGAATATACCTATGAACCTAAATCTTCATCAGCAAATACATAAAACACAGGAGGGTGGGTTTGGCATAATGGTTAAAGTCTTTACATTATCAACACAAGTTACAGGGTTTGATTCTGACCTTGCGTTATTGATTAGGCTTAAAATGGCCCTTCAGGGCAGTTAGTCTAGTTTTCACCTATGATGCAGAGATTCATTACACAGTGTCTTTCCCACCTTTGTAATAGACTGCTGCTATAAAGCAAACAGTGTGATACATTATCGTCCTTCAAAAAAGAACTGGATGATTGGATTGGTAGTCACAAATTCACCACTAGCTTAACTGGGGCTAGCCTTCCTTGAAAAACAAGGTATGTTCTGAAGGTGGGTACTGCCAGACTCAGCTGCCTTATATTTCCTATGATCCTTTTTTTTAGCTAACTTCCTGGCTAGTGCATTCCATCATCAGTTTTCCTTATATACCTTATTTCCATACCTGGGTCAGCTCTATAGCTCTTCTGCAGTCTTTATACATGCCATTTTGAGATGCTGCCATTCTTCTTCAAGTCCAACTATTTCCTTTTCTTCCTGAGATGCTAAACCCCTGAGTATTTCCTTGAACTCTTGTGCTTCTGCCTAGTCTCTGTTGACTGCAGAACCTTCTTTGACCACTGCATGCAGCTGCTTGTAGCCACAAGCAGTTTATGCCATTGGCTGGCTGTTTTGCTGGGGATTACTTTACAACCTCTGATTCTACTCCTTTACTTAACAGGAGGAAGTCTATCCGAGTTTCACAGTGACCACTCTTACATGTAATCCTGTGACTGTCTCTCTTGGTGAACCATGTGTTGGCCACCATCAAGTCATCTGCCAGACAGAAGTCTAGAATGGCCTGTCCTTTATTCTCATTGCCCCACCCATGTGGACACAGACATTTCCTGATATCCTGTTCTGCCTGTCCTGATACGAGCATTCAAGTCCTCATTATCAGTACCAATTTATGTTGCGCTGGTTTATATAGGATGTCCTGCAACTGCTACCTGAATGCACTCATTTCCTTGTCATCACTTCCCTGCTGTGGGGCATAAGATTATGAATACTACCTTATCTTTACACTTGAGTCTGACTGCCGTCAGTCCCCTCACTAATTCTGATATTCCTAGCTGTCTTCAGAAAACTCTCCCTCAACATAATTCCAACACCATTTCTAGACTATCCTCTCCCTGACTAGTACACTCTGGATCCCAAGCCAAGTAGCTTTGCTGTACTGCCTTTCTACCTAGTCTTCTAGATGCACAGAAATGTACAGAATATCCATTCTCCTCCTCCTTGCCATTATGTTATCCATTTTCAAACTGTGTCCTGTCAGTGTAACTATATTCAGCATAGCGATCCTTGGTTCATTTTGCCAGGTTCAGTGGTTTTCCTCCCAGATTTTGTTCAAAGGAGCTATTCCAGGTAACTGAGGCTGGGCAATTTAATACTGTCTGGCCAGTAAAGGTATATAGACCACTCCCACCATTATAAGGGGTCTCTAGCATAGATCAAATCAGGCTGAGTCCAAAGCCCACATGCCCATTTTTAGCGACATTTGTCAATGTGACCAAATCACATTTGAAGTTCTGAAATAAGTGTATAAAAATATATTACAGAAATATAAATGCCATGAAAATATAAAGTGTGTGTGCTTGAAAAAAACCCCCATAAAATTACAATATCCACGTGCAATGTAGTCAGTGAAGTCCTAGTAAGTATTTAAAGTACTTGTGAATATTTAAAAGGCATTTTCTTTAACCTGGTGCAAATAATGCCCCAGTATGTGCCCATGTAGCCATGGTTTCCACGAGCCCATTCACGTTCCCAGCAAGACAAACATTCATGTAAAGTGAACATGGCTATCTTATTTTAGCTTGAATGATCAAAATATCTAAATGCAAAAATATTATCGGCACAAATGTTTCAAACATTCATATGATTGAAACTCCTAACACTGAAAGCACAAAAAGACTACAAAAGGAAAATAATTTCCTTTTCTGATCTTTACAACAAAGCCCTTCCATAACACTAGGCCTTAGTTTGTCTGAATAGTGGTTGTCTTACAGAAAGGGTTTTTCTAAGACAAGATTGTAGTGTTATGGCCAGGAACAGAGTTAGTGATAGCAGTTATTACTAAGGTGGTTTAATACCTGCTAACCATAAAGCTACCCCTGTCCCTAACCCTAACCGTACAACTTAGACAAAATCTTTCTGCAACACTACCACTATACGAGATAGCTTGGACACACACACTACAAACAAGCACATTTCCGAGTGCCACACATGCACACACCCCATCCCTTTTCCTTACCCTAACCTGCAAACATGCACACACACACACACACACACACACACACACACACACACACACACACACACACACACACACACACACACACACACCCTACCCCTAATACAAACTGCTCACCTGTTTCTGAAACATAGATGTTCGAGAAAATAAACATTTGGCAAAACATCCCTCTTTACATTTTTTGAACAAATGAACATTCAGTAGTGTGTGCAACCCAGCCAGATATTTATTAAAACACTTGTCTGAGCCCGTGAGGGTAAAAAAAATCATGATGGGATGTTTTACTGTGTGCCTAAATAGAACATTTAAAGAAACCTTACATTTGATATCACTCGAATGTTCCCTAATTCTGTTCTAAATGGATGTGAAGTTTGACCAGAGTAGAATCCTCTAAAACATAACTAATACATTATGTTACCCATTCTGTGCTGTTTATGACGATACAGCATATGTAGGTATTTATAGTGGAGAATGTTAGATGTTCATCACATTGATCGCTGCTGCAGTAGCCTTAGCTGTATGGGTTATATCCTGCCAAGGATATAATAGCCAGCCATCTTCCAAAGCACCTTCCAGACACCCAGACTGTCAGAGGGCAAGACATACTGCACATGTCAAGCCAAAGTCAAAGTAAACTTTACTGTCATTCAGACCCACACAACAGTGTAGACAGTTGCCATGACATAGGTTATTACCTCATATAACTAGTAGCAGCTCTCCATCAATATTGCAGATGTAGATATTGCACAGAATATGAAATGTTGTTTCCTGATTATTGCACAGCAGTGAGGTAAGAACCAGCCTAGCTATTGCACCATTTAGAACAATTTGCATTAAGTATTACATATAGAAATTTTCCCTTCAGCTATGTAACTGATTGATTTGATGTCCTGCTATTGCATATGTTATTAGAGTTCAACAGTCTGATGGCTTGTGGAAAGAAGCTCCTGCTAAATCTGGATGACTTGCAATACATGCTATGGTATTGCCTGCATACAGACAAGCAGGAGGACAGTCCATGAACAGGGTGAGTGAGGTCTTTATCTTTTTGGCTCTGTCTAGACACCCAACCTCATTCAGGTCCTACAAAGATGGGAGCAAGGACCCTATAATTCTCTCCGGTACCCTCACCACCATTCAGGAAGCTTTGCAGTCTGAAGCCTTGCAATTCCCATACCAAACTATGAGATTGCCTGTCAGGTTTCTTTTGATGGTACCCCTATAGAAGGCCATGAGGGGGATATTTTGCTTTCATCAGCCTCTGTAGGAAGTGTAGATGTTGTTGTGCCTTCTTGACAATGTAGTTAGGGTTTGTCAACCATGAGAAGTCTTTGGAGATGTGCACCCACAGGAATTTGATAATCTTCACCCTCTCCACTCTTTCCCTTTACATCTGAGTGGATGATGTACTTCCTGATTCCTCCTGAAGTCCATTATTAACTCTTTCATCTTATTTACATTCAAAACCAGGTTACTGATGTCACACCAGTCGATCAGATGGTTCACCTCCTCTCTGTAAAATCACACAGAGGGCAAGACATACTGCACAGGGCAGCATAACCCCTTTGCAGTGGGTGAAGTATGGAAATGCCTGTTGTTGGGAGAGCACAGACTGAGTAGTGTCTTACTGTGATTATTTCTGCTGATGCAGGAAGGGTGTCATGATACCAAGCCTTTAACTGCAGTGCATATATGAAAATGGGGGAAGTAGCACATAAGCAGTATTTAAGAGGGCACTGTAAAAGTTAAGGGGCATCCACATTCAACCATGTGTACACACTGACTCGTGTAGCCCACAGTTGAGCATTATGTGTCATAGGACCACAGCAGAAAGGTAATAACTCTGCACATGCTACTTGCTCACTACTTGTTTTCCCAACATTCTTGGCTGCAGTTGTAGGAATTTCTGTGTCATTACCGAGGCTGTTATTTCTGCAAGTGTTTTTTTTTAAGTAGATCCAGTCTGGGCTTTGATATTCCTGCTAGTTTATTGATAATTACCTTTGGGCCACATCTCATTCCTTGGCAGTTACCTTTGCTTGATTGCAGAAGGTATTTATTTATTTTATTTATTTGCATTTATTTACTGTGATAATACACTGGGCCAAGGTGAGCCCATTTTCAGTGGAGGCTTGAGGAGAAAAGCTCCAGACAGAGTATAACTCACACAATACAAACATAGAATCATATGGGATAAGCACTATAAACAGCTGTAGATATGGGACATACATTATGCATAGTTGTAGAATCATATGGGACAAACATTATACAAGCATAACATTACATTTTAAAAAGTAAGTACAAATTCAGTGGAGCAATATACAATGTAGGACTAAGAAATTGTGATATCAGAACAACAAGATACTACATGTTTCTGAATCCCCAAGGTAGAACATATACTGAGAGCAAAATAACTAAAAATGCAGTAAGGATTAGAATGAAAATGGCCAGGTCTAAAAAGAGGAGAGTTCTGAGATACAAAGTAATCTTCCATTTGTATTTACATCATTGTATTATTCACAGTTAGAATCTATCTATGTTAGATTTTTGCAGAAAAAGTATGGATGATCTTTCAAACCCTGCTACAGGCTAGATGGTCATCTTAGATATACCATTGTTCCAGATATCTGATGAGCTGTCTAGTGACTGAGTTCCTGCAGTAAATACATCTGCGATGAACTGCATTTTTACTATTTGTAAATGTGTGTTGTGCCTTGTGTCAGTGACAACAGTAGAATACTTATGCTGAGATTTACATTTCATAGGTTCATAGGTAGGTACTAGGCTATCGGCCCTGGGGCCTATACAAGCCCAGCCAAAAAGGTACCCTGGCTTTTGCCACCCAAGAAAATTATTTTCCTGTGCCACTGTCGAGCAGAGCCACAGAGGTGATCCCTGGGGTGAATTTATTATTTCCCATCCAATCATCATCAAGATTTTTATTGAAGAGTGCTAATGAAGATCATTGTTTGATATAGATAGGTAGTTTGTTACAGAGTATGGGAAGTCTCTGGGACAAGAATCTATCCCTCCGGCATGTTCTGTTTATTGTGGTGACAAGGTTTAGGTCCGTAGAGTGTGTAGCTCGGAGGGATTGGGATTTCTTTAAGTGGAGCATGTCCAACAGCTCTGGGTTTGAAATAGCTTTGTATGTTAGGCAGAGACTTCACTTGAGCTTGCTTGCTAAACCAGAGCATATGTTAAAGCTACCATTGCACGCTTTTTTTTTTTTTTTTTTTTTTTATTGTAGTCTGTTTTAGTAGAATGAACACTGAAGGTATTTTTTTTTTTTTTGACCACCTTGATCAGTCATGACTATGCACGAGTTTCTGACAGTGCAAAGAATGCCACGAGTTCTCTTTTAGGTAATGTGTTTTTTACCAGGTAGGACAGTCAGGATGGACCTTTCATTGTACTTTATGAAATCTGAAGTGTATGCATACGCATTGTTTATGTTTTTTTTTTAGATTTGATGTGTAGCAAATTTCTAATAGAGTTTTGACACAAGTAATGTTTTGTTTGCATGACACATGAAGGGTACCCCTTTTCCGCAAACATAAAGCGCACATGCACAAAATATATGTGTGTGTGCATACTGAATGATGGAAGCACATCATATTGTCCAAAGCAAATGAGGTGACTACCTTATCAGGTTTTTAATGAATGTAGTTGGACAAGATTACTACTGCAGTGTGGGAAGTGTCCCATTTCTCAACAATGTGGCAAATTGGAGACACAGCTGCTTCTGTGTGAAATACAGTGTGGTTTATGAACTTTTTCTTTTCCAGTGTCTGCATTTTTGAGCATTTAATCTGAAACATAAGTCATCAGATTTGTTTTTGATTCTGTGGCATGAAACTTGAGCAAACTGACTTTTGAGTAAATGAACATTAAAAAAGTGAGGAAAATGGTTCACAGTAACTGATGAATCATTAGACTATTTTTTATGGTGTTTTTGTTTGTCTTTTCGGCTTTTCCCAGTTAGGGGTTGCCACAGTGGAACTCCAGTCTGCTAATGATTGGCAGTAGATTTTTTTTATGGTGCCGAGTTGCCAGCCTGACGCCCAACCTTCAGCGAAGGCACGCCCATTCACGCATGTTTTTCGGAGGCCACTTGACCACAGGGAGGACATGCAGACTCCACACAGAAGGCACTCCAGCCATGGATCGAACAGGAGAACCTCTTGCTGTAAGGCAACAACGCTACCGCTGTACCACTGTGGCTGATACTATTTTTTATGGTGTAATAAATAATATTCATCAAGCTTTTTATTATCTTACCGTACACTGAAATTTAACTGATGCACACAGACCTAAGTGTTCCATGTACCAGAAGAAAAAACTAATTTCATTTTTACAAACCTATTGACAACATTGTAGCATGTGTTCAAAGTGCCTTTATTTTATTGAAGATACCATTTTTATTTGTCTTCAGGTATGATTATGCAGTTATGAATAATTTTCTAGTGTACTGGGACATTTTTGGTGATATATTCCACACAAACAGGAAACTTGATATAAATAAAACTTTTTTGATGTCTCACCACAATTTCTGTTGCCAAGTCAATAAAGATAGCAGTGTTCTACAGACATGACAGGCTTATCAGACATTATACCAGTAACATCTTCTATAGTTCTATATATAGATTTATAGACTGTTGTGCAGAAATAGTTCAAATCTCTTTACAGTGATTCACACAGAAAAAACAAAAAACAAAGAAAAAGGATAAAATGTAAACTAAATGGATGTGATACTAGACCACTACTCACCATTTTTTTAATACAGTGACCATTATATAGACTGAAAGTGAAACTTTATTATAAACTCATCTTTCAATGCCAGTAGAATTGTTAACAGTATTTTGATCACAGAATTTATTTGCAGGAACATAGTTTCCTTTTTGTAATTCTCTGCTGTTTTCATTTTGAAATCAAATGTATAATATTCTCTTATTCACCTGCTTTGTAATAACAAAGGTAAACTAAAATGTGATCTGCACTATATGAGATCATCTGACAACTGAATCAGGTAGTATGTTTTAAGCTGCACATACAACTTGTTCATTATTTATTTAGCACTGATATTCATGCCCATGACTGCTCAAAATATAGCCATGTGAAAACGTGGAATGTTATGTTGTCCTGTCTCGCCTTCATTCTTACATGTGGGACACAGCTGATTACAGAAGCTCCAAGTCTCTAAGTTGGCTCATGGCAAGGTAGGTATCCCATCATGCAGTGGTATCAATCTTCAGATCTCGTTTGCCGCTTTACGAGTTCAGAAGTGCTCTTCTTGGCCGTGGCTAAATTAAACCTTTTTTTCTGTTTTCATATATATATATATATATATATAACTTGTCTTTCTGACATAGAATATAGTTAGAATACTTTTGTTTAGATAACAGTTAATCTTAGTTATTGTTATATAGTTGTCGCTGGTTTGTCAGCTGTTTGGCCGATGCTTTTTCCCCGCAGGCCTGTTTTGTCAGTATCCCATAGTGGTAGTTTAGATTTTTTTTCTATTTAGCATTTTCCTGTTTCTTCTTGTTGATCCCCTTTGTCGGCTCTTTACAAGCTTGATAAGTGTGCATTTACATTGCAGGACTTGCTATATTTTAGTACTTTTTTTAGTACTAGCTTTCTGCCTGTGTGTGTGTTCATCTCGGTAACTTAGTTAGCTGTTTCTAAGGGCTAGGCCCGTTTAAGTTAGAGGACCTAGTCCTCTATTGATCTTGCCTTTTCCCTTTATAGTGTGGTGTGTGTTTTCCCTCTAGACAAACCTATTACCTGTTATTTATTACAGGGTTTTTTCTAGTGGTGTGTTCCTTTCACATTTTTGGCAGGGCTAGGCCCATTTAAGTTAGAAGACCTAGTCCTCTCCTTGGCATTTACTACCTTTAGACGTGGTGTGTTATTTTCTCCCAGTAGTTAGAGTCTGTTTTGGTTAGGGGACCTAACTAATCCCTTTTTGTACATTTATAGTTCATTTCTGCCATTGCTTACAGTGACAATTATGTCTAAAGAGAAAGATCATAAACCTTCAGGTTTTAAGAAGTGCCAAAATTGTACTCAGAAAATGTCCATAACGGACGGGCATAGTGTATGTGTCTACTGTTTGAGGGCCATTCACTTACAAGAGACTTGTACTTTTTGTCACTCATTTAGCTCGAGTTCTTCAAGAAAAGAAAAACAAATTGATTTTGAAAGGTCTCCTGAAACCATCCTTTGAGGAAGATTTAGGTAGTTTGCCTTCCTCACAATCTACAAAGTCTCCCTCTAGTAGGAAAGAAAAGACTGTTAAAAGGCCTTCTCCAGTGTTCTCTGAGAAATCTGGACCTCCTGAGAAAATACTAAAAACTACCAAGACTTTCACCTCATCGGGTCCACTGCCTTTGGAGCCAACTGAGATTATTACAATTGACTTGCCTATATCGGCCCCAAGAACTTCGGAGCTAAAAAAGGATTCTTTAGCTTGGAGCTGGTCAACAGATATTCCACCAGTCTTCCCTACTCTGAGATCACCTATTTTTCAAAGATCTCACTCTCCAACCCTTTCCTCCAGGTCCTCTAGGAGAATATTGGATGAAAATGTGGAGAGGGTGGTGCGCAGACTTTTGGATGTGCTGAGGCTGGCAAACTTGCTCTCAGCTCCGGCCCAGCAGGCCTCAGAGCCTTCCAAATCTTTGGCATCCATTACTGTTCCTCCTCCAAGCCATACCGGTCTCTCGGAGCCAGAATATCTAGTACCGCTTGCAGGAGAACCTTTGGCTCTGGCACCCCATGAAGCCTTAATGGAACCAATATCTGCTCCAACACTCTCGGTGCCATCCATAGTGTCTAGGAGGTGAAGTTCACCGGTTGGCCCCGAGGGAGATTCTCTGACCCGAGCCTCTTTGGTTTCAAGTCTATCTCTTAGTGTGTTGACTCGACTGAGCTCGGCTCCTACATTGGCTTTGGAGCTGATCTCCCTGGAAACGGGAGCTACCTCTGCTTCTTCAGAACCGGTGGTGTCCTCAGAACCAGGGGAGTCAGCCTTTGAGCTGATGAGGAGGGTGCTGGCAAAATCTACAGCTGTACGCAAGGATACTGATGTTCTTCCCCCAAAAGCACCGGCTTCTGTCTTGGCACCACCGTATCCACAGGACAGCAAAGATCTGCAGCCCCAGGAACACCCTCTGGGTAATCCCCATTCTTCCGAGACCTCCCCAGAATACCCTTCTGAGGAGCCTTCTCAGAAAAAAACATGCAAGAGGAAGCATGTAGGTTCCCCTGATGAGTCTGTCACCTCTGACACTGACCTCAAGGAGTCAGAAGGTTCCCCACGGTTGTCCTCTGATGATATCTCCTTTGCAGATATCCTTGAGATCCTAAAACAGAGAGGTAGCTGTACTATCATCACCCCTTATGATGAGGAGTCGGTGTACCTGAAGGCTTTTTGATCTCAACCTTCAGCCTCTTGGTGTCTCTGCCTTTCAATGAGCTCATGGACTTGTTCAGTCAAAAGGCGTGGGAATCACCTGACACATTGAAGCCAGTCCCTAGGAGGACAAGCAAGTTTTTGTCAGCCCCCAAGGAAAAAGTCTTCTTGACTGAAGGTGTGCTGGTAGATGCTATAGTGGTGGCAGCAGCCACCAAGAAGGAGCTTGCAGAGACATCCTCATCTGTCCATCTGACAAACAAAGAGTCTCAAACGATGGACAGATATGGGAACCATGTTTTTTCTTCAGCTGCTTTTACCTTTAGATCACTGAATTATCTTACCCATTTTACAAGGCTTCAGAGAGATCACTGAAGGAACTAGGAGACACTCTACAAGATAATTCAACTGTGGGGTATCAGAAAAGGTTATCACTCGGTTATCCACCTTAAACTCCATAGTGAATTCCTCCATGAGACTGATATCATACGCAGCAGATGGAGCAAGTAGGGCAGCGGATTCAGGAGTTCTCCCTTAGGAGACACTCCTGGATGCACTTGTGTAACTTTGCAGAACCCTTTAAGTCTACCTTCACTAATGCCTCTTTTGACAGTTCCTCGCTTTTTGGACCAAAAGTTAAGGATACACACATCAGATGTGAGCAGGAAGGGAAAGCCATTTGAGTAAGTTTTTCCATCCCTTCAAGACCCTACCCTTAAGGGCAGAAAGGCGGTAAGATGTGGTTCAAGAAATCCCAGAGATTTTTCCAGTTGCATGAGGTGATTCCTTCCCCAGGGGCAGAGGGGGAGGAAATAATGGTAGATGCTGTCCTAGAGAAAGAGGGGGCCCACAAAACCAGGGCAACCATGATTTCTTTCGTGGACGTCCCTATCAGTGCTCCTGAAAGGAGGCCCGACTATGCTACTCTGGAGCCAATCAGGGGGCATTTATCTTTGTACCCAGAAGCCTGGCACAACATCACAAAAGACAAGTGGGTACAAAACATAATATCCAGAGGATACTCCATATCTTTTTGTACCCCCCTCCTCGAACCAAAATAATCCCGAATGTTCCACCCAGTCTCAGGGATCAAGCAACCATAGAAATCCAAAAGTTGCTAAACAAAAGAGTCATCCAAACCGTCCCTGCAGACCAAATAGGATTTGGAACTTACTCAAGATTCTTTTTAGTACCAAATAGAACAGGGGACTGGAGGCCCATATTGGATCTCAGCAAACTAAATGAATCAGTCAAGAAGTCCAAGTTCCGAATGGTGACACTGCAGTCGATACTTCCCTTTTTAGGGAAAGACAATGAGATGTGCTCGAAAGACCTCCAGGATGTGTACTACCACATAAAAATGGACAGAGCATCGAGGAGTCACTTACACTTCCAGGTGGGAGCCAGTCACTACCTGTTTCATGCTCTGCCCTTTGGTCTCACTACAGCCCCCAGAGTGTTCACCAAATGCATGGCAGTAGTAACGGCTCACTTGAGACATCTTGGATTCCGAGTGTTTTCGTACCAGGATGACTGGCTCCTAACTGCCACCACCAAGCATCTACTTCTACAGGCCAGAGACATGACCTTATAAATTTGTGCTCAGCTAGGCGTTACAATAAACTTGCAAAAATCTGTCTTGTTGCCCTGTCAACATATTACCTTTATAGGCGCAGACATAGACACCATTTTGATGATGGCTCGCCTTCCCACCGACAGAATTGTGAATCTCAAACAACAGATATTGCTTCTTCTTCCCAAACACAAGGTCAATGCAAAGATAGTGCTCACACTGCTGGGGACAATGGCCTCAGCCATAACCCTCATTCCCTTAGCCAGGATGCATATGAGAATTCTGCAGTGGTTGGTTACTATTCTCCCAGTGGTCACTTCAGGAACTCCCTCTATCTCACCTAATTATAATAACAGAAACTTGCAAGAAGAACCTTCATTGGTGGATTCAATCCAACAACTTAACCATTGGGAGACCATTGTTCCACATCAACCTGTTGCTACTGTGACCACAGATGCTTCCCAGATAGGGTGGAGGGGGGGGGGCATTACCCAGGAAAGACAGTCCAAGGCATATAGCAAGAACAAGAGGCCCATTTGCACATCAGTGTTCTAGAGCTGAGAGCAGTAATTCTGGCATTGCAAGCACTCCACAACTCTCTTCCTCTAGGGATGATTGCAATCCAGTCAGACAATATCTCAGTGGTATGGTATATAAACAAACAGCGAGGAACCAGATCATACCCACTTTTTCGAGAGGCTCTGAGGGTTTGGCAGTGGGTAATCGCTTCCCAACACTTTCTAGTAGCAATGCACATCCCGGGAAAGTCCAATGTGATAGCCAACAAGATCAGCAGGATGATATTGATGCTTCATGAGTGGTCTCTAAATCAGAACATAGCAAAAAAGATCTTCTGCAAATGGGGCCAGCCATGCTGCGATCTTTTTGCCACTCCTATGACTGCCAAATGCAGCAACTACTTTGCCCTAATCTCCCATCTGGGGGAGACACCGAGAGACACACTTGTTCACAACTGGCCCTCTGGGCTTCTTTATGCTTTTCCCCCATTTCCCCTCATATCAAAAGTCATTCAGAAAGCAAAATCCTTGGGAAGCAAGATGATTCACATTGCTCCATATTGGCCTCATCAGATTTGGTTCCCCTTTCTCTGGCCTCATCTACTGGATGATCCATGGATTCTGGACCCAGTTCCAGATCTCCTGACACATATGTCAGGAACGCTCCATCCTTCTCTTCACACCCTCATCTTGACAGCTTGGCTGCTCCACTTCCAACTTATGTTAGGCTTCAGGATTTCACTCCAATAGTAAAACACATTTTGATATTTTCTCATAAGGTTTCTACCAGAAAAATATATGCCAGTAAATGGAAAAGATTTTCTATCTGGGTGCAGACCAAACACATAGACCCCTTCACTACCCCAATTTCTTCAAATTTGGATTTCCTTTCTGAACTCTTCCAACAAGGCTCAGCCACTGCTACAATTAAAGTCCAGCTAGCAGCTATCTCTAATTTCCACTTAGGACAGCATACACCCAACTTGATGGCACATAGACTGTGTAAAGCCTTTTTGAAAGGCATGTCCTTATTGAGGCCTCCATTTAAAGAACCTGTCCCTCCTTGGGACTTAAACTTTGTCCTATCACACTTAACCTCACCACCCTTTGAACCTTCTTCCACCATGTGATTTAAAGTTCCTCTCTTGGAAAATTATTTTTCTGGTAGCTATAACCTCAGCTAGAAAAGTTTCAGAGCTACAAGCGCTTTCAGTCAAGCTGCCCTATTTGATTTCCCATAAAGACAGGGTTTCACTTTGAACTAACCCGTCCTTTATCCCTAAGACTTGCTGTCAATCTAATATTAACCAATCTATTGAGCTTCCAGTGTTCTTTCCTAACCATACCAACAAGGCAGAATACAGACTTCATCAACTTGATGTGCACAGACAACTTAGATTCTATCTCCACAGAACTAAAGATTTTAGAAAGTCATATCAGTTGTTCATATCCTTTTCAGAGGCAAGAAAGGTTATCCCAGTCTCTAAAATCGCATTATCTAATTGGTGTTCCTATTGCATAACTTTTATATACTCCTCCAATAACAAGGAACTCCCTTTCAAAGTTAGAGGTCACTCAACATTCACTGCCTTTCAAGCCAGAATTTTAATGGACAGAATTTGTGCAGCCATGACTTGGGCAAGCTCAAATACTTTTATCACTCATTACAAAGTTGATTTGGCCTCCAGGGACAGACCTTCCTTTGATTCCACAGTGCTCAAGAGTGTATTCTTGTGAGATACCCAAGAAAAAGGTGCTACGGACGCTGTCCCAAATGTAAGAATGAAGGGAAGATAGGACAACATAACATAAAGAAGTTATGTACTCACCATAACATTCTATGTTTGTTGTCCATCTTGCCCTTCAGTCTTACGAACCCACCCCCATCCAAATAATCGTAGAGGACCAGGTAGGAAAATGTTTGCTCCTTTCCTTTATGTTGGAGACCTTTCACTATTGTTTCTCCTTTACATAGGGTACAGAATATCTATTTTATATTATAGTCAGCAGCAAACAAGATCTGAGGATTGATAACCCTGCATGATGGGATACCTACCATGCCACGAGCCAACTTAGAGACTTGGCGCTTCTGTAATCAGCCAAGTAGGAGCCGAGGATCGTCTCTGAACCCACATGTAAGAATGAATGGCAAGATGGACAACAAACATAGAACATTATGGTGAGTACATAACTTCTTTTTTTGTTTTTATTTCTGCACAAATTGGGGTGAGATGGAATGCATTATAGAGAACTTTATTAATTGAACTAATAAGATATGAGGAATGATATCCCAACACTGCAGTGCAGAACTTTCATTAGAGCAAACAAGACTTAACCAACATTAGGTGAGCATAATATTACAAGAAATACCCCTGCTGTAATATTTCCATAGCCTTCTTTCCTGTTGTTCATTTTTAAATCTTTTTTTATTGATCCTTCCTGCAACCATGTAATTTCAATCTTACTACCAACTGCTTGTCTTCCCCCATTCTGCTTATATTGTTGCACCCCACATCAACTCATGAAGATTTTTCTCCAATCCAATTGTAATTTATTTTATTAGTGTCTCATCTTCAGTGCTGGCAGTGTGGGGAAAAGGTGACAGTAGGTGACCAAGTGATTACTATTCAACACAGAGTTTGATTTTTTTTCAGCTGTTCTCTGTTCTGGCTGGGCTGCATTTTTAAGCTTGCCTTCCCAGATTCATGACTGGTGTACCAGTTATGCAGTTCTCATTTCAGTAGCCTATGCAGCAGACACTAGTCAATGAGTTCCATCAAAGAATACTCCTGTAATGGAAGAACCCATAGCACCATTTGCAGATTAGGAAATTTGGTCATTGGCTGTTCAGTTCTACCTTTTTTTGTTGTCACCTAATGTACCTCAAGTGTTTTTTGAACCTAAGTAACCGTAAAACTGTACAACAATAAAACCATCTTCCTAGTTGCTGTTATTGTCTTGTTTTCCTGTTCATAGGTTCATAGGTAAGTAGTAGGCGAGCTACCCTTGTGGACCGTTTTAATTCTAGACAATTTCCCTTAGTGAAAATCAAACCCTGTACCTCTTGTCTGTGAGATGAACACCTAAACAATTATGCCAACCCCCCCAACCAGTTTGTAGATAAAAGATACCCAAGATGTTTTCAGAGTACTGGCAAGCTCAGTACTGTGTTTGTAACTTTATTACTTGGTTTGTTGTCTCGTTTTGCCATGATTTTGCCTGTAAGATTTATATTTCTAATAACTTGATGTGGAGGGCTTGGGTGCTAGCTTCTTTGGCTGAAGTCAGATATCTGATTGCTGGATTGTACTTAGGATCACTACTTTGATTTTCCCACTTCTATCCTTACTGGTTCATTTAGCTACTGCTTTTGGTTTGATCTGTAAAGTCTCAATGCCTTGTAATGTGTACTGGCATAATAATATACATGCCATTATCATTAGTGGCTCTTCGAGTTAAAACTTATGTATATTTAGTCAACTCAGAGTAAGCTATATCTTGTCTCAAGAACTTTTTTTTGCCTGAGGTGGTTAGTATTTCACTGATATTCTGTGTCTTTAGATATTGAGTAAATAATATCGAAATCCAGAGAAATATCTATATAAACCACAGTAGTCATTTCTGAAATTGACTCATGGACTTGTATAGAAGCATGCTGTCATAGGCTGCTATTTAGGAATATGAACTCCACATTATACTTGCCAAATGCTACCCAGTAGGAAGGACACACATAGGATCTGTTTACTTTGGATACTGTTTGGGAAATTCTTATCAAATTTTAGCTTAAGGTTAGGTCATGTAGTGATGATGACTGATGAAGAAGATGTCGCTGTCCTTCTCAGTCTTGGCTAATAAAGTTTTAGTTTTTCTAAAAGCATGTCTAGTCTCTTGATCAGCAACCCTATCAGAACATCTCTATGCCATCACTTCTAAAGATATTAAAAATAATAGGTTCCAGTGTGATACACAACTATTGGAATCTAACAGTGCAGCACAAAGAAAAGGCTTGGGTTAAATGCAGATAAAATCAACTGAGGTAACCAAAAATTAGCTAAGAACAAAATTAAAACTAAAGAAACTGCAGCTTTTTGGAATAGCAGAAGATAGCTTCAAGCAATGTCTTTCAGTTTCTCCTGTTAGGGGTTGCCACAGTGGATCACTGGTCCGCAGATTGATTGGCAGTGAAGTTTTTATGGTGTTGAGTTGCCAGCCTGTTGCCCACCCTTCATAGAAGGCGCACTCACTCACATGCACCTACTGCATGTCTTTAAATCTCACTCAACTGTAGGGAGGACATGCAGACTCTACACAGAAGGTGCCATTAATCAAAATTCCTAGCAGTCTCAAAATAGAGACCTAGTTTGATAAGGTCTCTACGGAAAAAGTTCTAACTACTTTGATTAATAAAATATATGTTCTATTCCCAGAAGCAGGGGTTTCTTTATCATTATTCTTATTGTAAAAATCCCATGCAGTTTCCCTCTGAGAATAATGTATTTCTTATGGCAAGACAGTGTGATATTTAGTCTACTTTGGTGGGGCCAGCTCCTAGGCTGAGTAAATCAATTATCATTTTGTCTGAGAATGTCAGATAGATTGCAATTAGCATTTCTATATATTACATTAAAAGCAACCACATTAAAAAACGTAATGATTAGTGGGTTGACGTAAATGCACTTAGAATAATTAACCTCCAGTCAGGCAAAATTTACTCTCCTGGCAAGCAGCATTACAGTAACTAGAAAGCAATATTCAGGGATACTGTACACAAACAGCCAAAAGAACAGTTAAATGTGACTTCAGTCCAAATTAATTTTGTTTGCAAACTTCCTGCATATTGAAATGTGCTGAGCAATATCTATAGGTACAAAACTTACTTTGTCTCTTAGGGCTGCTGTTTATCACATTTCTTATTATCTTTGCTAGATATGCAGAAGCATGCATTTTAAAGCAATTAATGATTAATCAAAGCCACCTTTCTGTTAACTTGCAGTTCAGGTTTTAAAGTCCAAGAACAAGTCTTTCTGCTACTTGCTGTCATGCCTCTGAAGTGAGCTCAATCAAAATGCACAGCACATAGATTTACTTAATGCATGCTATATGATGAAGAAAACAATGCAGCTCACGTTCTCACTAGTAATGAACCAGAAACTATTGTTACAGCATACCAGTGTGGCTGATGCTACCTATGAGATTTAGTATGTTCTATAGCTAATTTATAATATATTGCATTTGCCAGTAACTCAAAGGCATTGAAAAGAGACGCTCTATATTTAGCATATATAGCAGTTAGAGCAACATACAATACCAGAAAATAAACAAGCCATAATGTTCATTATTAGGTTACTGTTGCATTAGCCTAAGCTATATGGCCTATATCTTGCCAAGGATCTGATTTGTGGACAGTATTCAAAGCTTTTGGGCACCTTCCATTCGCTCTGTATGTCTGAGGAAGAACAAAGGGGTCCCTGCATAAAAGCAGACATACTTATGCTAAAATGCAGAACTTTCTTGAGATTGAAGATACCAGTCAGACTCGTTCTTTGACATGTCTTCGGTTTTTCATTGGTTGGCCAGTACAATATTTTGGGCAAATAAGAACATCTTGTGTGACTTTCCTTCCATATTTCTGTGAAAAGTATTGGTTTTATGGCTATATGTCTAGGAGAGAAAGAGAAAGTATCTGTGGATGGCAGATTCTATTATAGATATTTCCACACAGCTTGATTTTTTTTGTTTAGAGGAGGATTGCAACATCCAGTTGTGCACTATATGTTTATCATTTACCCCTAAAATGATCAAGAGTTGGCTTGGCTCCCTGAATCTTCTCTTAGAAAAACAGCATTCTAAGGTCCTTGTCCAACCAATGAATGACTTAGGTGGCAGTACCTCAGAAGACTCCTTCCAGCTGCCAAGAAAAAAAAAAAAAACATAAGACAAGTCCCTCAAATAGCTTCTGCTATATCCTCTCTTCCCCAGCCCTCGGTGGACAATTCCACTGTGGTCATATTGGAACACTTAAACTTTCATTTGCTTCTTCTGACCTCTCTTGTACTGCTCCTCATGAATCCAATAAAGTCTAGCATGTCTGCAAGGCCAGAAATAGACCTGCTTTTGAGAAGGAAGAATCACACTTGACCAGAAGGACCAGGTGTGTCCCACAGATATTTCTCAGAATAAGTGCTGGGCACTCTCGTGAAATCCATACATCAGAGTCTACTCTGTTTCTCTTTACATACTTTTAAAATAAAGACTCAGAAGGTTAAACACATTTCTCCTGCTACTACCCCTTCTTCTGAATAATCTAATGAGGAATGGTTTTCCTTGGCAAAGGGTCTTTTTAAAGCCTTTCATTCACCAAAAACCCTCCTGAGGATGTCAAATCTAAAATTCTTAATGCTCCCCTTCATTAAGGAGGTGTTATTGGATCCTCATTTGGAAAGTAATACAGAGATCAGAGAGAATGGGAGAACTGATCCAATAGTTCAAGCAAATTTTTCAATCCTCTATCCCCAAACAGAACAGAAATTACCTTTCCAGCCCTAGACCATTTTATGGGAAATCATTTAAACAATCCCAACAAAAATAAGGAAAACAACATTCCAAGAAGTGATGCCAGGGCAGCTCTAAGAAAAAAGGAGGTGTACCTCTGGCCCATTCTCAGTCCAAGGAAATGATTGACTACCCCCCCCCCCAACACACACACACACACACACACACACACACACACACACACACACACACACACACACACACACACACACACACACACACACACACACACACACACACACACACACACACACACACATGCACACGTCTATCCCCATCCCTTCGTCACCCTGGAAACTATCTAAATCTTTCCAGGAATTTTTCTTTTTATTTTTTGTAGTGTAACCAGATCACAACAGATTTATAGGTACTAGAAATTATTCAAAATGGATACAGTAGCTGCAGCGATGAGACTCTTTTCTTCAAATCTAGGAATCCCCCCACCCTCAAAATCAAACCCACCTCTTTCCTCTTTATAATTTCTCATATGCTGTCCCAATCTGTACCAGGGGATCAAAAAGGAAATTAATTCTATACATGAATATTTCTAGTACCCCAAAAATAGGAACTTGAAGGTTTTTTCTGGAGTTGCCATTTTTATATCTTCATATCAGGGTACCCAAATTCAAAATGTTCACCCTGCAGTCCCATTTTCCTCTGACTCCACCCCCAAGTTTCTCAGTGACTCTAGACCTGAAAGATGCACATCACCATTGTTCCCATTCAAATACAATTTTAATACTTTTTAAGGGGTTTCTGTTTCTGAGTCACAATTTCAGTCCTCTTCTTTACCCTTTGTTCTATCCACAGCTCCATGGGAATTTATAAAGTGACTAGCACCAGTGATTGTTTTTTGCATGCTACATATTTCCTTTCTTAGATGACTGCCTTATTTCTACCAACTCTGTTCAAAACTATCAATAATACTGCTTTGTAAAAAAAAAATAAAAGTGTTTCAAAGCCTAAGTTTTCACCTCCGTCTGGAGAAATCATCTCTCACTCCTTCCCACAGAGGAACATTCCTGGGATACATGTAATATACTTCTCAAATGATGACTTACCTGCTTCTGGAAAAAATAACCTTTTACCAAGACCATTTTCTTCAGTTTTCTCAGCAGACACTAACTACAGCAAAATAATACCTCAGGATTTAATAATACATGGCCTCCACTATTCTAAAAGTCTCACTAGCCAGTTTACACAAGAACAACTCAATGGTTTCTCAAATATATATGGACCCAACACCAACACCCTTAGTCATTTTGAATCACTGTACTGAACTTTGTTAAAAAAGAACTTCACTAGTGGATAGAGCAATTGCTTCTGAATCCAGGGCTTCCAATCCCCCCTCTTCAGCCCCTTTCCAGTCTGTGACCATGGAAGTTTCAGACTTCACTTGGTGCCTGTATCCAAGGGAATCACGATGCAGGGTCATTTTGACTATCATTTCAAGAAAAAGCACATAAACATCAAAGAAATGATGGTATTGATAAATGCTTTAAAGACACTGAAACATTTGCGGATTCTAGGACCTTTTTTGGTAACCACAGACAACTTCACAGCAATGTGTGGTACTTAAAAGAAACAAACAAACAAGAAAGGAACCAGGTTTTACCCCCCTGCTGACAAGTATGATGATAGCCTGGAAACTTGCAATTCATTACAATCTCTCCCCTACAGGCTGCTTTTATTCCATCAGAGCAGAATAATGTGGCAGACATTCTCAAGGATCCAAGGCAGACCCCTTCAAATGGAGGTTACACACAAGGATTTTCCAGGACATTATTCACCTTTAGGGAACTCCTCAAATAGATCTTTTTGCCTCCAAGAGACACTTTCGTCTTACAGAATGTCCTGGAGGACAGATACCTTTTACTTTCCATAGATGAGAATGTTCCAGTATGCCTCTCACTGTTTCCATTAAAAAAACAAAAAAAGAGTTATTTTAAAGATCTTTTAAATATCTTTTAACTCCATTTAGCTCCCTTTGGACCCAGACAACAGTGGTTCTCCCTTCTCAAGAAAATCGCCAAGGGCAATTACCACAAAGTTCCCCACATGATGGACATACTCACACAGAACGATGAATCCCTGGTTCACTCCAAACTTCAGATTCTACATCTAATTGCCAGATGCTAGAGTTTTGATCCCATTTAGGCACATTATTTTCTAAGGATGTGCAACAGATTTTAAAGGAGGCTAAGAATTCTGCTAGCAGAAAATCATATTTAGATAAGTGGAAAATATTTTCTGGTTGGTGCCATAACAGGAACCAGGCCCTTCTAAGGCTGAAGCTCCACTGATTTTATAATATTTGTGTGAATTACTCAAATCTTTCTTTCCTGTTCATCTGTTATGATTCATTTTTTGGCCATTTCTGCTTGTCTGCTCTTTGAACTCCCCTTATGCCAGGTAAAACAATTTCTGTAAGAGGTCCTTCACATTCGTCCACCTAGAAAACTGGAAGCTCTCCCTTGTGATCTTAATTGTGTACTAGAAAAAAAAATTTCTTTTGAACCATCTTATTAGGCTGATTTAAAGTTCTTAACATGGAAATGGTGTTACTTACTGATCTGACTTCAGCTAGGAGAGTTTCTAAATTGCAACCTCTTATGGTAATTCAGCCTTATTTTACCTTTCAGAAGAACAGGGTAGCCTGACGAACCAACCTTTCCCTCACCAGAATTAATTTTAAATCAGTCTATTTATCTCCCTGTGTTCTTCCCTGAACCAAAATAAATAAATAAATAAAGGAAATAGAATCTTACATTTTCTGGATATCCACAGTTAACTTAGATACTGATGTGACAAGACAAAAGGCTTTCTAATTAGCTTTTCATTTCTTAAAAAAAATTTCCTAAATTTTCATTTTTCTTGTTAGACAAAGCAGACAGTTTCCAAGTGGTTATCACATGCAATCCATTTTTGTTATTCTTACTATGGAAAAAACATTCCTATCAAGGTCAAGGCTCATTCTACCAGAGATTTGACTACTTCTACAACTTTTTGGAAAGAGGTGAACTCTAGAAGTACTCTAGAGACAGCAACTTGGTCAGCTGTAAAAACATTCTCTAAACATTATAAGATTGACTCCTTAACCAGATAAGAGCAAGTATTGCTAGGACTATTCTCCAGTGGCTCCTTGACTCTGACCTTTCCTCCTTCTCCAGTGGCTCCTCGACTCTGTTCGTTCCTCCTTCTCCAGTGGCTCCTCGACTCTGACCTTTCCTCCTTCTCCAGTGACTCCTCGACTCTGACCTTTCCTCCTTCTCCAGTGGCTCCTCAACTCTGACCTTTCCTCCTTCTCCAGTGGCTCCTCAACTCTGACTGTTCCTCCTTCTCCAGTGGCTCCTCAACTCTGACCGTTCCTCCTTCTCCAGTGGCTCCTCGACTCTGACCTTTCCTCCTTCTCCAGTGGCTCCTCGACTCTGACTGTTCCTCCTTCTCCAGTGGCTCCTCGACTCTGACCGTTCCTCCTTCTCCAGTGGCTCCTCGACTATGACTGTTCCTCCTTCCCCTCCTCCCTAGCTATCTAAACTTTGATAATCATCCCACATAGCTTAGGCTACTGCAATAGTGATCTAATGATGATCATTTTACATTTATGTAAATAAACTTATCATAATAGTAGATGTTCAAATATGTGACTTTTGAATATGCTCCCTCCCCTTCTTTTTGTGTTTCCCTTGTGAGCCTCCTGCTGGGCCTTATTCTTTTGCTAATCTTTCTGCCAGAGTGGGGTTCTACCTTTCACTGCTTTTCTCTTTTCTCCTAGGATATAACTAATTTTATTTGGACTCAATTCTCCTTTTCCTGTGAGACAAGAAAGCTATGAATATTGGTGCCCATAAGTCTGCTTTTATTCTGGCATACCCTTGTGCCTCCTTGGACATATGGTGCATATGGAAGGTACCCAAGATTTTTAAATACTGACCTGGTGTCTGATCCTTGGCAAGATGCTTCCCACATAGCTTAGGCTACTGCAGCAGTGATCTATCCAAACATCTACTGGCATGGTAAGTTTACTTACACAAGTGTACTATGCCCAAAAGGGTAGGTGTTATCAGGGAAATAATGGACTGACTGGTGAAGGGCCTCACCACCAGCACTGGGAGGTCCATTATTTCCCTCATAACACCCACTCTGTAGGGCATTATTGCATTTAGATAATGGGATAGCTGCTAAACTGTTTTGTATTTTTTTAGTAGTATATTCATTTTAATGTTTCTGACGTAAAATAGTTCTTCCACCTAATGTTTCAGACTTATTGTTACATATGTATTTGTTGCCAGAGGAAATATTTTACATCCAAAATATAAGTTGTGTATGTATCTAATGCACACACACACACACACACACACACACACACACACACACACACACACACACACACACACACACACACACACAAAATGTGCCCAGCAAGCAATTTCAGATGCTTTCTTGACTGAGTACATCATAATTAAATGAATAATAAAAAAAAAAATCCTACAGTGTAAGCAATTGCAACCTCCCATGCCTCTTAGCTGTCCCTATTTATGCTCTATCCCTTGAAAATGTTTGATTCTCTGATAAATTGCTGAGGATTACTGTAAGTCAATGAGTCCAGTCATTGTAGTGTCACACTTCTTATTGTTCAGAAAATGCTGGTTGTTATTTTTAAAAACTGACCTTGGATTTAGGTCTTCTTTCCAACATATCATTGGGTTTATCTAAAATTCTTGAGCAAATAAGTTGAGAGGTATGTACTCAGTCTATTTATCTCTGTCTACCCCCATCAAAGCAACTCACTCACTCAGTCCATCTCTCTCTCTCTCTCTCTCTTTCTGATTCTGTATCTCTTACACACACACATACACTTTTTTTTCATTTATTTACTTTCTTTATGATTGCTAAACAGCAAAGCCATATTTAGCAAGTTGAAAAATTGGTGTCAGTTTGCTTTTTTTTTTCAGTCCGGGCTTCACAGCAGTTTAATATGTTGCCAGGAAGTGGCAGACTTGTTTTTATCTTAGCTTAACCTAAGTCTTTTGCAACCAGAATGTGGTAATTTATCAACATCATTATTGACATTGGTTGTATCAATAAAGGTTGGTACAAATTTATCAATGATAAACTATATGAAACTGTTACTGAATTTCTAACTTTCTTCAATGTATGTTTACAGATAAAGTTATTCTACTCATGTCCAGCAATCTCACTATCCATTGCCAAGTAATCAACTTGTACATCTCCCTGATGAATGATACACAAAATCTTTTTCCTCTTAATTTCCAAGTCATACATGCCTGGTCTCAGTTACTAATGGCCTCTGTTATAATACAATTAAAGTAACAATAATAATCTTTTACCACACAATATCTGTTACCCTATTGTCTCTGTTACATTTTGAGTAAAATGGAGCAACCTTTTTTTTACATGGTGTAATTATATAAAGCCAGTTAACGGTGGGCTCTTTAAGCTCCCCACAATTATTAAGAATCTGTTGTTAAAGCTCCCCCAGAATTAGTAAGAACTTTTTCTTGAAGTAAGAATTTTAACTGACATATTATCATCTGAATTTCCTTTGCTATGCATGGTGCAGGAGCAATTTAAGCCCCAATAATCTTCAATCACATCTCCTTTTCTGCTTCCTTCCTCATTTAAAATTTATTCCCAAACAGACCATCTTCCCTACACACAGCTCTTCTTCTCCTCTGTTTTTTTTTTATAATGCTTTTCTGTATCCATGTCATCTGTTTCTGCTAGGATTCTTTTGTTTAAGCTCTTTTTCAAGCCTATAGGGATTTCCTGAATTAATCTATTGCTATTAACTACATCATATGCATCCTCAGATGATTCTGGTAAATGCATTGGAGCTATCTGACACATTTTCTTATGAGACAGGCCTGAATGAACACCATAAGCTATAAACCTTCATGTTCTCTGTGTAACTGTACTCATCTGAGGTATTCCTGATTAATATTTTTTATATTAAATATATTAACATTATCTAGTCTATGCCAATTTATTATTCAGGGCACAACAGGTAGCCCACTTCCCTTTGGTCCAGAAAGCTGTGGGTTCTATATCCACACCAGGTATTTGGATTACTGACACTGCAGTGCAGCATAAGCAGGGTGCCCCACTCCTGAGTGTGCTGTCTTTCGGATGAGATGTTAAAAACAAGTCCCATCTGCTTGAGTTTGTGGTAGCTCAGGTAGATGGAAAAGATCTCATGACACATATAAAAAAAGAGTAGGGGAAGTTCCCTGATACCTTGGACAAATTTCCCCTAGTAGTATAAATACCATCTGAGGGTTTCCCTGTAAAGAAGCCACTAGCCTAGCAGGAGTAATCCTGTCAGTAATAAAAATCCTGTCAGATAAATAAAAAAATAAAGTGTTCTAAAGGATCTGAAATGGATTAAGTTAAATGATCAGCCTGTGTGGCAACTTCATGGAAGTGAATTTCAGTGTTAACTGTTGTCAACTCTGTGGGAACGTACCACAACCTTTATTCAAAGTGATGCCTATTTGGATTTTTGTCACACAATTTCTACCAATCTTTTTTGTTCAATCTATTAAAATGACATTAGCACTCAGTAACAAACATCTTTTCAACATTAACTCTTATCTTGAGTCAAACCATTATCATAACATGCAATAATTAAGAATCTGTTACATTTCTGCATATTCGTATTAGAGTTCTCATCACTTAATAGGTTACAGCACAAGTAACTCTTAAAGGCAGTAAATGCCCATTGCCAATCCCAAAAGCACTTTAAGTCTCTGAGTCACTAATAACAAAAAGTGTGCAATAAAATTAATAATGTTCACTGTTAATGTAAATAAAATTTTAAAGCATAACCACATGCAGATCTTGCCTCTTAAACCTAGTTGATTTCTTTGAAACAGTTACCAAAGCCATAGATGAGGGCAAGGTAGTCCATACAGCCTACCTGGACCTCGCAAAAGCCTTCGACACAATGCCCCACTCGGGCATCATTAATAAGCTTACCAACTTAAATATCAACCCCTATATCACGAGATGGGTTGCAAACTGGCTCAGAGATAGAACCCACATGGTCAGAATCGCAGGTGCCATGTCTGAATCCAAACCAGTTACAAGTGGCATCCCACAGGGCTCAGTTCTGGGACCTCTCTTGTTCGGTATATACTTCTCTGAGGTTCAGGCTAACACGGGGGGATTATGGCTGACAAAGTTCGCAGATGACTGCAAACTGGGGGCCATAATCGAATCATCAGCTGACACAAGCATCCTCCAAAAGGGTCTCACAGAGACGGATGTTTGGTGCCAGAGCCACGGCCTCAAGCTAAATGCTAAAAAGTGCATAGTCATCCCCTTTGGGAAAAACAAGGTGCCCACAAATTACCACATAGGTGGTAATCCATTAAGTACAGAAGAAGTAATTAGAGATTTGGGGACCAACATAGATAGTAATCTCTCCTTTGATAATCACGTTGCCAAAATGGTTAGAAAGACCTTCTATATAGCCCACCTTATCACAAAAGGGTTCGCATCTAGATCAAGAGAGGTCATTGTGCCCCTCTACTCGTCACTCATCAGGGCCATAATTGAATACAATGCCCCTTTTGGGATGTACCTTACCCGACACCTGCAGCAACTGGAGAGACCCCAAAAGTACCTCACCAAGAGGATCATGGGCTACAAACAGATGTCCTATGCAGCTCGACTAAAGAAACTCCAGCTCTACTCAGTTGCTTACCGCCTACTCAGAGGCGATCTATGCCTGACATACAAAGCCATGTCAAACCCAGAATTAATGGACATGCTCCACCTCAAAAAATCCAAGTCCCTTAGAGCTACACGCTCCAGGAACCTAAACATCAGCACAAAAATAAATAGGACATGCTGGAGGGACAGATTAATTTCCCAGAGGCTCCCCTCACTCTGGAATAGAATCCCAATTCCTGTTTGACATAGCCCCTCGCTGACCCTCTTCAAGCGAAATCTGGACGGGTGGATGGGAAATCGCAAATTCACCCCTGGGATCTCTTCTGTGTCCCTGCTACACAGAGGCACAGTAAACTAATCTTAAAAGAGTACCTTCTGTGACCTACTTTACAGAGGCACAGTAGGCTAATCTAATAGGGAGGCGGAAGTCAAATACACTCTGGCTAAGCTTATAAATGCCCTAGGGCAGATAGCTTAGTATCTACCTATGAACCTATGAACATGTATGTTGGGTCTGTCTTGAAGTTTACCAGTATGCGATCGCTCCTGAGAGTACATGAAGTTTCCGTTAGAGTACACTACTGTTAGTATGCTAAACCAGCTGTAAAGGGGAAAGAAAAAGTCACAGTCAAAGAAGTTTTGAAGGGCCCTGAGGTTTGCAAAGATCCTGTTCTACTTACCACACATGCAATGGGAGTAAATATTTATAAAACGGGCAAAGATCCAGAACTGAAACCTGACTCTGAGTATCCAGATTGGTTGTTTACTTTGAATCTTGGCCCACCTAAGAAACTGGAAGAGTTGGATCCAGAGTCTCTCGAGTAATGGAGGCGGCTGAGAAAATATCATATGTGATGTCACAACAGATTACATAAGGGAAAGAAAATGTAATTGCTGGCTGCTCTAAGAAAGACTGTTGCTACTAGTGCAAAATGTAATATAACATAGTTTCCTTATTGTTACATATGATTACAGCAGAGCAAAACTGTATTACTTTTGCCAGCAGTTGTGGAACTTCTGCGCAGGCTTCAAAGATGTGATAGGATCTCTAGTACACTGTATTACTTGGATTGTGGAAAGCAGAAGCACACAGTCAATTGTAAGCAAGTAATATATGCTGTATTTGTGGGAAAAAAAACGGGGATCATGTCAGTCGCCCTGCTAGACAGGGGTCCAGGGAAGAAATAGCCAGGAATTGTTATGGCTAGGCTTGTACAGGCCCTAGGGCCAATAGCCTAGTACCATCCTATGAACCTGTGAACATTACCAGCCCTCCAGTCTCTTCCACTAATAATGTGTATTATGCAAAGATGTGCATGTCTGCATGTGAGTGGCCATGGTGATGCAGCGGTTAGCATTGTCGCCTCACAGCAAGAGGTTCTCCAATTCGATTCTTAGCTGGGGTGCCTTCTGTGCAGAGTCTGCATGTCCTCACTGCAGTCATGTGGGTTTCCTCTGGGCACTCTGGTTTCCTCCCACATTCCAAAGATATGGAGTAGGTGGATTGGAGATTCTTAACTGGCCGTAGGTGAGAGTGTATGTGCGAGTGAATGGTATGAATGAAATATCATGGCAGGGCAAGCCACATGGTAGTGTAAACCTTGGCTTGAGATGAATGTCACTGCATTGATGACACCCCGACCACATGCGTAACATGGGAAAAGGGGTTGAGATGGACGGATGGATGGATGGTGCAAGTCTGCATGATATGCAGACACTTACTTGCCTGCAGCTGCCCATAAGGGAGATTTCCCTTAGTGGCTTTGGTGTAGAAATAAAAGAAGTAAAACACAAGGGGTTGGATTCCATAAAGATTGTCAAACAGGGTGGGAATACATACCAGCCATGGTAAAATGCAGGAAAACATATATATCTATGCAGTATAATGTAACGACAGGTTGCAAACTATGTGACAGTCATACCTGGATGTGTATGACCAATGGTAGATGTGTGCTATACGGTAATAAATAAGGATCACAGTACAAACTGAATAAATAAACACGTATCCAAGTAGTTTGTCAGCAGAGTAAGTGTAAGCCAATATCACAGATGAGATGTGCAGCAGGTAAAGGTGATAAATGATAATGAGGGAAACATACTAGCAAGCGAGGAGAGTGTGTTGAGCAGATGGAAAGAGTACTTTGAGGGGTTGATGAATGAAGAGAATGAGAGGGAGAGAAGGTTGGATGATGTGGGGATAGTGAATCATGAAGTGCAATGGATTAGCAAGGAGGAAGTAAGGATAGCTATGAAGAGGATGAAGAATGGAAAGGCTGTTGGTCCAGATGACATACCTGTGGAAGCATGGAGGTGTTTAGGTGAAATGGCAGTGAAGTTTTTAACCAGATTGTTTAATGAAATCTTGGAAAGTGAGAGGATGCCTGAGGAATAGAGAAAAAGTGTTTTAGAACCAATTTTTAAGAATAAGGGTGATGTGCAGAGCTGTAGCAACTACAGAGGGATTAAACTGATCAGTCACAGCATGAAGTTATGGGAAAGAGTAGTGGAAGCTAGGTTAAGAAGGGACGTGATGATTAGTGATCAGCAGTATGGTTTCATGCCGGGAAAGAGCACGACAAATGCGATGTTTACTCTGAGAGTGTTGATGGAGAAGTACAGAGAAGGTCAGAAGGAGTTGCATTGTTTTTGTAGACTTAGAGAAAGCATATGACAGGGTGCCTAGAGAGGAATTATATTGTATGAGGAAGTTGGGAGTGTCAGAGAAGTATGTAAGCATGGTACAGGATATGTTTGAGGGTAGTGTGACAACGGTGAGGTCTGTGGTGGGAGTGACAAATGCGTTTAAGGTGGAGGTGGAATTACATCAAGGATCAGCTCTGAGCCCTTTCTTATTTGCAGTGGTGATGGACAGGATGACAGACAAGATCAGATGGGAGTCCCCGTGGACTATGATGTTTGCAGATGACATTGTGATCTGTAGTGAGAATAGGAAACTGGTGGAGGAGACCCTGGAGAGATGGAGATATGTTCTAGAGAGAAGAGGATTGAAGGTCAGCAGGACTAAGACAGAATATATGTGTGTGAATGAGAGGGAGGATGGAGGAATGGTGAGGATGCAAGGAGTAGAGGTGGTGAAGGTGGATGAGTTTAAATACTTGGGATCAATAGTTCAAAGTAATGGTGAGTGTGAAAGAGAGGTGAAGAAGAGAGTACAGGCAGGATGGAGTGGGTGGAGAATAGTGTCAGGAGTGATTTGTGACAGGTGAGTATCAGTAAGAGTGAAAGGGAAGGTCTACAAGAGGGTCATGAGACCAGCTATATTATATGGGTTGGAGACAGTGGCATTGACAAAAAGACAGGAGTTAGAGCTGGATGTAGCAGAGTTAAAGATGTTAAGATTTGCACTGGGTGTGACGAGGGTGGACAGGATCAGGAATAAGTATATTAGAGGGTCAGTCCAGGTTGGAAGGTTTGGAGACAAAGCCAGAGAGGCAAGATTACATTGGTTTAGACATTTGCTGAGGAGGGATGCTGAGTACATTGGGAAAAAGATGCTAAGGATGAAGCTACCAGGTAACAGGAAAAGAGGAAGACCTAAGATAAGGTTTATGGATGTGGTGAGAGAGGACATGCAGGTGGTTGGTGTGACAGAGCAAGATGCAGAGGACAGGAAGAAATGAAAACAGATGATCAGCTGTGGTGACCCCTAACGGGAACAGCTGAAAGAAGATGATGAAGATGACTGATGAGCAAATGCAGGTCTAACAATGCTAGATACCTCCAGCAGATGACAGAACAAAACCTCCAACCATGCATGTGAAAAGCAAAGAAGAACATACTGCCAAACAGCAGTACTACATAAAAGCAGCAATATATCTGCTAAATACACATGCAGGGGTACACAACCCAAACAAATGTGTAATGGAGTGGATATATGTGACACACATATGCCATTTCAAAGGCATCACATGGGTGTAGGCATATATGTATGACTGTCAGTGGCCTAAATGGAACATACATGAAAGCATGTTCACCATGTCACCAACTTAATACATGGCAATAGTCAACAACTGCAACAAAGACAAATGTATCTTCAAAATATAATATGGGAGTATGAAGGTGCAAGGGAGGTGGACAGCCTGGGACCAGTCAGGGAAAAGCAGGGCAAGGTAAGTTGACACACTGCAAATGCATGTGTACAGCACAGAGAGTGATGTAGAAGCTAACCCAAATACATTTAAGCAAATGGCAAATGTATGTCACGTGGGCAGAATGTTTTCTGATGTGTACAGAAATGAACATATATAAATCACACATACACACTAATGAACAATCATGTAAAATCAATCTGCATAGGTAAACAAGCTAAGAATTTCAGTTCTATACACCTATACTGTCATGTCAATGTTGAATATACAACTGGAGGTGTATGTCATACACCCTGTACATTACTGAGCAGAGACTACTCCGGTGATCATCATTATAGCACATCAGTAATGTCAGTGAATACTCGCATGTCAAAGGTACAATTGTGTATCACTATGGATCTGACTATGTACCGAGACATGTATAATCAGTTAATGTGTACAACTATTTGAAAAAGGTGCAAACTTATGTGAATAAGTAATGGACGTGGAAATGTAAAATAGAGCAAACATGGCATAATGTACTGTTACAGAATAAATTATCTGTAACGGTGTGTAAACATTAATGCTATATTTGTGTTTGATGCAGTCAGAAAATCAGAACTGCCCATAGATATGATATGCCTGTATATGACCCCACTTGGTATCAGCATTGCCAAAATATGTCACACAACACCACATCATGCCAGTGGTACATCATGGCAGCTGTCATCCAAAACACATGGGAAATGATATGTACTTCTGATGCACGTACATGATATGACAATACACAAATCTGAACCATGCCACAGAGGTAATGCTGGACTAGAGACAATGTCTATTGTTAATCAGATGCCTTCAGTAAAACACAAGTTTCAGGCTAATTGTTGTAGCACTAGTTGCAGGTTAACTGCCACAGTCCATGGACAGCTGAATGTGGGAGGAAAGTGTGACATGTTAATGTGTGTAATTCACACATTGAAACATAATTAAATGTTACATGATGATAACACTTAAGTATGTCAGATACATGGTATGCATACACAAGAGTGGATATACAGTTTAATCAGTTATATGGCAATCAACATGTTGGCAGCATAGCACAATTGGAGCACACATACAATAATTATGGACCTGAAAGACCAGGCTGATGAGGATGAGCCTCATGAATCCTCTCCCAGGGTGTCTCCCTGAATGAGTCACCGATAGCCCATGCCATATCCTGGAAGACGTTCCTCAGCATGTCCCTTTGCTGTGTTTGGGCCACACATCGGTCACAACCTCCTGGATCTCCTCCCAATAATCATCTCTGTTCTGGTCCTGGCATGTCTCCTCTTGTGTGCAGCAGGCATGACGGCTCAGGCAGGTGCAGGTCCAGCTTCCTAATCATTGTTGTCATCACCATCATCATCTGAAATCTCCAGCAGTGGCCTAGCATGTGCTCATCATCTGTGTCTGATAGGCAAATGCCCAAGGGTCCAATATTCTGTCAACATGAATTGCAAATCACAACAGAAATGAAAAGCAAATGTCTATTATGAAGCACATTCTCATGAAGATTATAACTGGCCTTAATATGAAACTTATGTGCACATTTACAATCTAACATGCTTAATTAACATCTCACCTACTTGTGGGTTCTGCAAATACAAATATGAGACTGAAGGTGCAGTAGCATGAAAGGAAGTTCTTATGTAAAACAATGTTCAGTTTTAAATGGTGGGATCATTAGCAAGTAGCAGCATTATAATCAACACAACTCCTGCTAGTGAATGGCTCATAATGCACACAACACCTTCCCTAAGTCACTTTATCTATAGTTATGGATATATCCAATAACAGAACATGTCAGGGAGAATATATTTATCACCAATGTGAGCAGTTCAATCAAAGCCATGCAATGGCATGCATAACACAGTTTACCAGTCGAAATCATGACATCACCTGAACATTTGAATACTCTCCAGCATGAAGAATGACAAGCATACTCAAAGCAAGCACACATAACATATCCTGACATTTGAATTGAAGCATGCAAAACACTGTATTATGCCAGATTAACATAACTGAACTTAAAAAAAAAACAAAAAAAAAACTTTCAAATGTCAACATAACATTATTGTGACCTGTACAGTTTAATAGTGTTATCTGCCTCGGTAAACTGTTCATCTGAGTATATGGTAGTATGTCATTATTCCCTTTCTTTTTCCATTGCATGTTCCCTGAGCAGTTATATCTGTGTGTGAAAGTAAATGTGAGGTTCAGCTGAAATTTATACTCCCAGTCCCCACCTGACAGTCCAAAGGAAATACCATATACCAAAATCCCCACAACCATTACTGGGGAGCAGGTGTTTAATGCACATTCCAAGGCCGAACACACTGCATCAATGGGCCCCAATAACATCCTGGGATGCTTACTAAATAGCATGAAACATGACCTTTCTGGCTTATTTGAATCACTTTCCAACTAGAGCTTACAGTCAGGTTTTGCTCCCATAGAATGGATGATTGTAAGGGTGTTCTGTGCTTGGCTTACAAGGCACCTGCAAACTCCACAGTTATGAATCTCCTGCATATTCATAAATCAAACAGTACCAGAAATACAAGGTCTGGGGACCTGAATTTTGTCTGCAACTAAAACAAAACATGTTGGAGAGACAGATATGTGTCGGACAGAGTGCACATCCTATGAACAAGCTTCCAATCCATGTGAAGATGATTTTGTCTATTACAGAATTTAAATACAACCTACACCACGGGATGGGGAATTGGAAATTTACACGGAGCCTGACAAGTATGTCCATCATACACAGATGTACCATATAAATGCTTGGCCCTCAATGTCCTGTTTGGATACAGGACATCATTATTCTTTCGTGAAAACTTGGCTAGGCTTAGAAAGGCCCCCTGGTCATTAGCCTAGTAAAAATCTATGAATCCTGGGTTCTGTAAATTGTAGCCTCTGCATGTAATGATACATATGAACAGCCACTGAGTGACATTGTTAAAATGAGGACAAAGTGAGATGACAATATTGTGGAAGCCAGGCAGGCCATATGACAAACATCTCAGCCAGGCAGCATGATAACTGGTTGAACATTCATCAATGCAATGAATAAAACAGTAACAAATATTTATTATGTTCAGCCACCATAGTTTGCGACATTTGAGAATCTAGTATATGTTGTACAAACAGTGTTGTATGTGTACAACTGCATGCATTACCTGCCTAGGGTTAGTACCAATCAGTAGCTTGTAAAATGTAAACAGCATGATGACGCTTGCTGATTATGAAATGTCACAAAGAAATGCCTAGCCACACAAGTATCAGCAAGCCTAGTATACAAGTGTTTTGTAACAAAAACACCCAAAGTGCTGTAGGCAGATGCAGTACCAATGTTGAACTGAATGACATGCCTCTCAATCTACAAACCACAGTATAAACACCAACATAGCAGACACCCATTTAGTATGTGAATAGGCAGACTACACCCAACAGATCAATCACTGGGAAATACATCCACACAAACAAGTGTGCCAACGCACTCATCATAAGCAACAAGCAAAGCACTAAGACTTGTATGCAAAACATCCACGTCAAAATATGTGTGACAGATACACAAACCCAACTATCATTTAGGTTGTGGAGTACATTTCAAAAACTGTCTGCAGAAAAAAATCGCTTAATGCTAAATGATATAATGAGAGGTTTAAGCACAGCTATAGTGTGATTATTTCACTTACCTTACTGATGCGTTATGGGTATTCATGCATTCTAAGCATTATACATGGCAATATGAAAAATACAGGCCTGTAACAAGGATCAGATGCTTTTCATTTAACAAAACAGAAAAAGTAATCACCACATCTGTCTCCCTCCTCCACTGCTCCACAAGCCTGTGCATCCACTCGATGCACAGGGCATGATTTCTGGTCTGGTATTCCTCACCTGAAAAAAGAAAGGAGCAACTATAAATGATGTATTCCTCATATAACAGGGATATGCATTTCTCAGATCAGGTCTAGAAAATTTTCTGATGAAGAACGTCAGATAATCACCATATATATTTTACAAGGTTAAACACAGACTTTTCAATTTTTGAACATAGATTGGAAGACATAAGATTTAAACCTGCAACTGTAATGTACATCCAACCTCTAATGTTGACACATATGTACCTAGCTAATCCATCTTGAGTGAAAATGAGTGTTGTGAATGCAGTGAAAAGACCTGGTGTTACAACATCACCTGGCTGGAAGATGGTCTATTATTATGGATCCTTGCTTAGGATTTCAAAAAAATGAACATGTGCTGAACATTTAAGTAAATACTTAGCAAAAATAGATTCATGTCAGTACTGGGGTCACAAACATTAACAGCAGTGGAAAAATACATTCCTCAGACAGTGGGACAGTGTCATTTATCATAACCTTCTGTTAATAGGACCATATAATTTGCATGGGGTGGCCCGTGCTATAGGACTGCAGCCTCCCCACCTGTAAGAAGAATAAAATAAATTCCCCCACTGCAGAAAATAAAAAATAACAGTAAAACAAAATTGTACAAAGTCCCAGAACTCCACACATGCGTGCTTAGTTCCTGACTGCTGTGTTAGGCAGTCCAGAACTACACTCATGCATGCATGCTTCATTCCTGAGCTCCAGACTGCTCTGTTAGGCAGTCCGGATAGGGAAGGCATGGAACTCCGCCCTGCCAGCCCAGAGTTCTGTACGGTGACAACCACACAGACTGGAAGAACATTGGACTGCATCACCCGCAGGCTGGAGCCTCCAGCCTACTAACATCTCACGGGGAGACCCAGAAAGCCTGCACGGGCAGGCTGTTATGGAGGACAAAGACAGGTGATCATCGGGCTGCTGCAGAATCACCATGGGACTAGCTGCCATGTACAGAATCACTGCCGCTCAATGGAGTGTGTGTATGGGAAGTAGCTGCTGTAGATATTGGACTTATCTGCCATGAATCGCTGCCACTCATGGAGGAGTGTGTATGGGGACTTAGCTGCCATGAATCACTACTGCAGAATCAGATGTAGCTGCCATGGAGGATTTGCAGGTTTTGTGTGTGTGTGTGTGTGTGTGTGTGTGTGTGTGTGTGTGTGTGTGTGTGTGTGTGTTTGTGTGTAATGCCCCAGTTGCTACATGGTGGTGGGTAGAGAATAAGGCTTGAACCCTGGACCTTGGCCCTAAGTCACAAGAGCCTGAATTCCCTACCCACCACCATTTGTAAAATATTTGCAGATTTTTGCCTCATATTTGTTCTGTTCCTCATAAAATCTGTGGTTTCTGTCTTTCTGTTACTTAACAAAGCCAGTGGTGCAGTGGTAGCATTGTTGCTTGACAGCTACAGGTTGTCTGGTTTGATTCTAGCCTGGTGTCCCTTCTGTGTGGAGTCTGCATGTCCTCACTGTGTTTGCTCTGGTATCCTCAATGGATATTTGTCCCTATTGTTTGGACTGTATTCCCCCATTATTGGCTTTGTTCAGGTTTTTTGTGCCAACGCTGAAAGTTATGGTGATAACTTAACTCACTGAATATGTTTGGGGGCTGTATTCCCCCATTATTGGCTTTGTTCAGGTGTTTTGTGCTAAGATGTTGACAGCTATGGTGAGAACTGAATTCACTAAATGGTAGCCATTTAAGTTTCAGTCTTCCTTTCTTTCATAAAACAGATGATTTGGCATAGTGGTATGTTGCTCTGACTGTTTTGCACAGGATCCTCGGTTCAATACTTGGCAGTAAAATGTATGGTGGTAACACAGCATTTTATTCTAACAACTTTCCAACATTATACAAGCAATGTTTAAAATGTGTCCCTATTTTTTGGTCTTTTGCCCCCCCCCCCTAAATTTTGGATTTTTCCAGATTTCTTGTTCTGCAAAGTTCAGAGATGCAGCTGAGTGTCAAGTAGATTTTACAAGAAGCTGAGAGCTGCAGGAGAACAAAAGTTTAGTGCTGCTTATGCCAAATCTGCTTGTGTTGTTAGTAGCACAATAGATAGTGTACTTGCTTTTGATGCAGAAGGCTGTGGGTTCTACTCCCACAGTTGTTAGATGCATTGCTCATACTGTATTGTAAAGGGGATGGATGCTGCAGTCCTTTTTGGTGAAGATACCTAGTAACTATGAACCTGTTATCAGTTTGCCATCCATTCCCTATTGCAATATTACTAGCTTATCATTTTTTTAATGCAACTTAGGCAATTTATTCCTCAAGGGCAACAGGCACTTTATTTGTAAATGAAACAATGAAATATAAAGTTGTTTGCTAGCAGCAACCTCTTCATTAGTTACAGGTTTCTTTAATGTGGAATTATTTAGATGACTTGTACTTCTTCAGAGATTGTGCATATTTACTGAGACTGGTGAACTGTAGACGTTTGAGTAGACTTTTATGATAGAAATGCTCTGAATTGGGCAGTTTTGTCATTACTGGTGCATGCATTTTATTTCATTGTTTACTGGAAAAATGTTCTGAATTGGGCAATTTTGTCATTATTGGTGCATGCATTTTGTTTTATTGTTTACTGGAAAAGTGTTCAAAACAAATTTAAAATGCCCTCTAACAACTGTACTATATTGTACAAGGAATATAATTTAATATAATCAGGAAGGTGTGTCAAAGACCATGTGTATGTTTTGTGTGCAAGGGGCCTATGATTTGAAAACAGCCCAAAGTTAATATTTATCTGCCACTGGCAAAATATATTTTCTTTGAATGTGGGTTTCAATGAATGTGACTTTCAAGGGCAGAGAAGTTTTAATACTAAGTCTGTTTTCATTGTGAGATTGTATTGCTTTATTTAGCAGATGTCTTAGTGTTTGTGCTGTAAAATGCAAAATAAAACTTTCAAATGAAGTCCAAATCATTGTAGAAGTAAAGCAGTATGCACATTAGTGTTTATGGTAAATGGGGTGAAATAGCCAAGTAATGGTTCATTGGAATGGCTGCAGGGGGGAGGCTCCATTCGACCATGATTTTGTGAGGGGGAAGGGTGGCAAACTCAAAGACAGCCCCGGCTGAACTATACCTCTCAACTGTCCAGATTTTCACAAAATGAATAGATTTTTGCTTCTTATTTTTAGTTTGCTCCTCATAAAATGTGTGGTTTTCTGGCAAATAATTTAGGAATTAAGTCACTAGATAATGACAGACACTGAGTTTCAGACTTCATAACGTTCAGAAAAATGCAAGCTAAAGCAAGACCTGTTATTCTATCAATTGTCTCTGTTTATACAACAATTTATAGTACTGTTTATATATTCCCCCAGTATATTTGGCCTTGTCCAGATTTCCTGCATTAACAGGTTGAGAGGTACATGCAAATAAATTGCTTTATAGAATTAGGCATATCCAAACCTCTCAACTGTCCCTAATTTTGGCTCAAAATGTTGCTCTTCCCCTAAACGTGGAGGGCTTACAATTAAGAAATAACTGTAATAATCAGAGTTATAGATTACTTTTATTTCAGAAACGCATGTAGATTATTTTATTTTGTCAGCTGCTCAAGTTAGCAGTACTAATATTAAAAAAGTGTCCCTTCTTTGACAGGTTCCCAGCTGTATTGTGTGACTATTTTATATTTGTGCATCACATTTTTGGTCCACTTTTCATAAAAGTGTGTTTTTTTGGCAAATTAGTGGCAAATCATTAAAGACTGAAGTTAGAAAATAATGACAGACATTTGAGTTAAAGATTTCGTACCTTTCAGAAAATTCATATTAATGCAAGACCTACTATTCTATTATCTTTCTAAGTTTATAAGAGCAATATTTTAAAATTGTCCTTATTTTTGGGCCTTCCACTTCTATGTATGGCTCTGTCCATATTTCTTGTTCTGAGGTTGAGAGGTATGTCAAATGTGTCAGGGCCATCACAGTCAGCCAGAGACATTTCAAATTCTGACATATCTGTTGCACCCCACTCCCCCACATAGTGACTCTGGATGTGTCCAAGCAAGGCAAGGAGCAGTTTTGCAGTGTAAATGTGCAGAGTATCCCCCCATCCAAGGTAGACACAAGTACTACTTTTATTCTGTCCTTGATTTTGAAGAATGTTCTGGTTTCTGTCATATTGTTATACTGTTGATTTATGCTTATTACTCAGAAAGTGTCTGTTGCTCTGTGTTTAAGTAGCAATGCTTTAATGACCATCAGGTAAGCTTATCTGAGATTGTAAGATGCAAGTAAGCTTTAATAAGCATATTGTTAAAAAATTGCCAACATTGGAAGCCTTTCTGTTGTTGCCATGCAGAGAATACTTACATGACTAGATAATGTATAAGCCTTGGGTATTGAAATGCATATGACAGTATTTATAATAAAGGACAGGATTACATTATTTTAAGAAGCTCATTACATTTGTTGGAGACTTGCAGTCATCTTTGCAGGCTTTACCTGTAAACCAAACAGAATGCCACTCTATCATGTGTGGTCCATTACATGTACAGTAATCCTGTAAGCAATGTATCTTGAGCATGTTTTTTGTTTGCTTTTCATTTTTTTACTTTGATCATGTTTTCCCCATGAAACAAGTAGATAGTTGTTAGGCAGCAGGTCTTTTTTGGATAAGAAACATTTTTACAAGTGGGGGTATCACATAGATTGCTACTTTCAGCATGTTACTTGGTACTTTAATAAAGCTGAATATAAATTATAATTAGAACTGCAGTGCAAGGAGAAGTGGTTTGAGTTGAGTGCTGCTTGTTTTTCTTATACTTGATTTTGACTGGCATTCCAGTAATGTATTTAAAAAGTAATTTATTTTTTCATGCCTCACAACCTTTTTGTTTCCATCTAGATATTTTTTCTTCTACACTTCATTTTGTCTTGATTGGACTCTCATAATGACGATTTGGCACCCAGGGCAGTGTATATAATTAAGTTACAGTTTTTGTGGTTTTGAGCATAGCCCCCTCTTTTCTAGTTGGCCACACCCCTTACCATTGACCCCACCCATTCACCTGTCTCCTGCACCCCCATTGATTTGAAGTCACCAGCCGCCACTGTAATTTACTGTACATGAGGGACACAGTAAGGTATGTGGCAGGACTAAGATATTCCTTGACAAAGTGCACATCACCAAACAAATATAAACATCTTCCCTGTTCCGCATTTCAACTGCAAGTCTGCCCAACTCATTCCCTCAAAAGATAAGGATGATGTGGTTCTTGAAGTGAATTTAATAATTAATGATAAAACAACACTTGATAGCACTTTTGAAAATGATAGCATATTGCAAAAAAACTGTCAGACATGTAACAGTCTGTAGCAAGCTTTACTAATTCTGCACTTTAAAAGCTGCTGTTAACAGACTATTATGGATTACAAGCAAATTCATAGAAAGTTGATGAATAACTGAGTTCTTCATAACCATGCACAAAATAAATTGATATCAATAAGTCGAACATTTTTTCTACATAACTGATATGTGTGAAGTAAACCAAGATAGCAATTTAATATGTTTCCCCTATGTAGGTATGCTGGCTGGTTTCCTTATAGGCTGATCTAACAGCACATATTTCTTCTTAACAAACAGGGAGTACGTGTGTTTATTTGAATTCCTGTGGATAACAGATGAATACGGAAGCTTTTGACACTTTTGGCCATTATGCCATAAAGAAATAACTGCTATTAACAGATAACTGAAAACATATGTGTAAGCACTCAGACAGGTATTCTTAATGGCTTAAAAACAGTACTGTACTAAAATGTTCAGTTTATTAGGTTGAATGCAGTAAAGAAGTTATTTATGAGTTACTATTCACACATATACTGCTAGGTGCTACAGGCATAAAGGATGCCTGAGGACAGCTGATGAGTGAAATTAGGTTGTTATATGTTGGAAAACAATGTACATCTACAAAGTTCAGAATTATGAATATTATAAACATTATTAAATATATAAACAGCATGAGAATCAAGCTCATACTTATATGGAGAGCAGTCACCATGTCTTCTTAATTATCCACATAAGCTAATTGTCAGAACAGCTACTTGATGGTTATAAAATCCATTCATCTGATATGTTTGGGATACGGATATATCTCTAAATTCCATAGAAATGCTCAGCTATTTGTAGGATTGAGACACTTACTGTAGGGATCCACTGGCTATCTCTGCACCTTGACAACCTTCAGATGACGGTCTTATGTGATACTCCAATACAGATCACCATAATGGTGGTGAATCTGCACTCCATTCCAGTAGATCCCCATATGTTGTTGGTGGTCCCTCACAATCTGGTTCCAAATGTCTATCAACACAAAATTCCTTGTCTTGGCTCTCATTCAATGCTCCATTCCAGTGCAGATGGTCAGCAACTGGGTGGTCTCCTCCTCAGTCCAATTGGGCCCAAAGACATGTTGAAGCCTCCTGGAAGTCGCCATCTCAATACTCCAATGTAAAATGTAATATATGACATCCCCACTCTGGGCCAGTAATCAAGGAGCCTGAATCCTCACCACTGACAATGGAGAGGGACGTTCACTTGGAATACAAATGGATACACTCAGTATTTCCACATGCAGACCTCTCTGCATCAAGCACGGTTTCCCTAAAGAGCTCCCAGGGAACACGCTCAGTGCAGGGGCTGGTTCCTCACTTTATTTCCAGACCCCCAATAAGACTCCCCACTGACACAGCTTAGAGTTGAGTCCTTAGCTGGACTTCCAAGCTAAGTCCTCCCACACCCTCTCTGTGAAACCAGTGCTTTGTTTCCCTCACTCTTTGAGATTTGATTTATACACACACACACACACACACACACACACACACACACACACACACACACACACACACACACACACACACACACACACACACACACACACACACACACACACACACACACACACACACACACACACACACACACACACACACACACACACACACAGACCTGGGAAAGGCTGGCACAGATTCACCTGCTGTGCCACCTTCTGCCCAGACTATAAGGTAGTTATCACTGCCACCAGAACCCCTGCCAGCTACTTTAAGGCTCTTACAAGAGTACCGAACTATACTAAATTAAATCAATATTAATACAAATGGTAATGCTGACCAAACAGCAAGGTTTGCAGAAGTGGCCAGAGTTATCACCAAATAAATATGTGCAAATACTCTCAAAACTTAAATATTTTCTTAAAAGGACCAGCCACAATGAAAAGATTAAATATATTTAATAATAAATAAAAGAACATGAAAATACTAAACATCTATTTACAGTAAACACCAGAGTTTCAGCCACAGGGAATATTAAAAATAACACTGATGGAAATTTTCACACAGTTATAGAAAAACAGTATTTAGCTAGTCTCACTATCTATTCCTGATTGACTAAAAGAATGACTGTTCCTACTTACTGAATAGAACATGGCAAGATGGGTGAGTAGTCCTTGTTGTCAGATTCAAGACAGAATACAGAATGCTGCTGAGACTTCAGTCTTTAAACATTATTTCAGTACAGAATGGCATCACATAAATCTGGTCATCTGTGTTTCCCATGCTATCACCAACACTACAACTTACCAGGGTTGAGCACCTATGTGCTACAATACACATAGATAGAGCATTGCTCAGATGTGGTGCAGCTGATGGAAGTCATAAAACCATAAACACTTCCCTTCTTCCTACAGGAGCTACAAGCTATTCTCTAGCACAGGCATTGCATCTCTGGCTCCATTCAAAACTGTGGGATAACATCTTTATGATTTAACCCATAAAGTAATTTAATTTGACAAACATTTCTCCAACGTCAGGTGGATTAACCTCTTCCCTTCCAGAATATGCTGTTACAATTTATACATTCAATTCAGCTACAATAATACATGTACATTTATTTTTCTTCTATCAGGGTGCACTGTTGATACATTTTAGCACAAGCAAACCTTACATATACATTTTCAGCACAAGCATCTTTACAAATTAGTTTGATATATAAATGACATATAATTATTTACAAAACTCCAGTTAGCTGTGCTGGCATAAGTTATATATCCACTGAAAACCACCAAAAGGACTGAGAACTAGTACCCAAAACTTGCCAGGAAAGACTAAAACCAAAATGAAATGGGTACTGTGGAGAAAACAGGCACCTTGTCACCACAATGTTGTATGAAACCAAGTATATTTATTGAAATAGCTGCAAAAATTAAAATGTTTAAGCAAACTCCACCAATTCAACAGCCATAACACATACAAATGAATGCTTTAACTAAATTCACCACGTTTTTGTCAAAAGAAAGGACTTCATCAGATACACTTAATGAAATAAACTGACCTGCTTAAATATCCCTCCTGTAAGATAAATTAATTTACAATAATTAAACCTTTAAAATAGTTAAACCATTACATGAAACAAGAAACTTTTTTTTAAAAAGTGCAAACCATGTTGCAAATGAAAACTTTTTTAAGAAAAAAACACATAATAACCAATACATCTTAGAAGAGAATATACATGCAAATATCATGGTGAAAGGTAAACAGATAAAAAAGAGAAAGTGCAGAACAATATACACTAGGCGTATGCATTGTTATATCTTAGGAGAGCAGGAATAATATCTTAACCAATATGCACATATGAATAAAACTGTAATTCTTAAAAAGTGAATTAAATTGAATGTAAGTGAACATTATATAAATATAAACATTGTTTAAAATATATTGAGCAATAAATATAGAACCCATATAAAAAAGATACATAAAATTATTATCCTACACTGAATAGTTAAGTAGTCAGAGTGCTTTCAACACATTTTCTGAAACTGTATCCACACCCAGTGCGCTGAAGTTTTCCTTTGGTCTGCTGCTCTCCATAAATAGCTTTGCGAACTTTACAAAATTTGGTCCAAGGTTGTTGCTCTTTCCTTATCGAGAAAATCTATTGAAAAGGCCTGCAGTCTAAACACTTTAGACTACATCAGTCTTTACAAGGAGCATGTATAGCCATTCATGTAATTAGAATTAGACACAAGAAACCTTAAAGCACTACTTCTTTCCCTTACTAAATAGAAGGTTAACTGAACTGATTTTATGCATTTATCAACATCTATCTTCCATTAGGAGTATAAAGCAAATGGCATGGCTGGCCTTAAAAAGAAGTAAAGGAAGGTACTCAAATATCCTCTCAGAAAGTATTCTTTTATTCAACTAAATCAGTCAAATTAAAACAGCATTCATTGTTATTACAGGTGACCCCTCAGGACAGGGCCACCAACATTTCCTTACACATACTTATATACCCAAAGGATACCTCTTTAGAAAAGTTCCACTCAACCTTATCTACTTAACATTTATGTATACAAAAAGACTGCCATGAGACTTTTGGCTTAAACATTCACCCTCATAATGGCACTTACAGTTCATTATATAACCATACTTCTTGTCCTCATGTGCTAATATATCAATGTGCCTTTGTTACCCAATCAGCTAACTCTTTAAATCTAATTAATCAGCTATAATGTAGTCAATTAACATCAGTCCAGATCTCACCTTTGAACATCAGCATCATATAATTTATCCATCCCTTTCCATACTCCTTATAACTAACTCTATAACTATATTTATAACTATTTTCTTTTTTTAATATACAACAAAGCAGAGTCTAAGTCTTCAAAAATTCTAGGGCCATCAGGTAAAAAGATTTTTAGTTTGGAAGGAAATAAAAGATGAGTTTTGAACTGTGCTTTCTTAAGCTCTCTTATTAATGGCAAAAAGACCTTTCTTTTTGATATTACCAAAGAAGAATAGTCATTGTCAAAGCGCACAGTTGCTTCATTAATTTTTATAGGTGATTTAGCCCATGTAGATTTTAGTACCATTTCCTTGTCATAAGATGATAAAAATCTTACAATAACTGATCTAGGATACTTTTTATTTGTATTAGAAATGGATAAAGACCTATGGGCTCTTTCAATGCCAAAAGAAAATGCCTCTGACAGATCTAAAGTTTTGGGAAGCCAAGTATTTAAAAAGATGTAATGTTATTACCTTCTATATTTTCTGGCAGTCCAAAATCCTTATATTGTTGCGTCTGGATCTGTTTTCCAAGTCATCTAGTTTGGATTGAAGGTCGTGTTTTGTTTCAATAAGAATTCAGTGTTTATTTCTTCTTCCTTAATTCTGTTGTCCATATCATTAAGTGTCTCTTCTATACCTGTTATCTGAGCTTTCTGATGTTGTAGATCTTGGTGTAGCACATCCATTTGTTTTGTGGTTTTCTCTATAAAGTTATCAATTTTAACATCCAGTCTGTCCATTTTAGTTGTTAGTTGCTGTATAGTTGATAATAATGTCTGAAGCTCTTTCTTAATGCTGGAATCCTGACTGTTAGCCTTGCTGGAACTCATTCTGAACAGAAGTGGTGAGAGAAATTTCCAAAAAGATTTCTGACAGGAAAATTAGTTAAATTTTCTTTCTTTTTTAGATATTATTCAAGGTACTGATATTCCAAATGTTTTTAGAAAGAAAATGATTCCATTTGTTGAATTTTGAAGTAATAATTTCCTGTTAATGTAGTTATGTTGGTGGAGCTGAAGAAATCTGCTGCTATCCTGTGTTCATCCTTGGCCACGCCCCCTCTATAACTATTTTCTAAATTGCAAATCATATCACTGATACCCCATCCAACTTTTTCTTTGTGTCAATTGTTAAGGTATACATTCATCTCTTACTAAATATTGCAGTGCAAGTCTAAATTGCACTGACTTTCCTTACATGCTACTGTGAACCTTCTTTAGGTATCAGTCTGACAGCACAGATGATTCAAGCTATGAGCCGTTACTGAGCTACTTCATGTGGTACAGGGTTTGATTCCCTCAACCTTCATTTGTTTATTGTCTAACATCAATGTAATCACTTAACCACAATGTGCTTTGTGTCAATTGGGAACTTGGGCTAGGCTCCCTTAATTGTCTCCTGGACTGCATATCTGATAACTTCTTATAAACCTAAGTCCTTTACTGTATCTTACATTATCATTTGCCTGTATTATCTAGTTTGATTTAAAATTCTTTATTAATATAGTTATCCATAGCAGTGGTGGCTAGTGGCTTCAAATCAAACTGGGGCTGCAGAAGATACCTGAATGGGATGAGGCCAACTAGAATGGGGTGGGGTTAACTTCACAGGGCGGAGCTATGTTACAGTGGGAACAACGCATGCTTACCATTTTATATAAAATAACTGCTCAATCACTATTGCACATGCTGAATAGTCTACAAAATACTAGACTAATAGCAATAACAGCACAAAACCTAAATTTCTCTAAACAGTAAAAAAGTGGTTGGTCTTGATTGCATAAAACTATTATGAGTACACATCATGTAGTAAACATACATTAGACTGTATCAGGTAATCTGCATTTTGTACAATGCCAAGTGAAAAGTAAGCAGAGTTGGAAATCTCACTGTACTATATTAATTTGTTATTCAAAATTCAAGGTCACTCCAACACCTAACGTGCCAGAGGTTCTGAGAGACAGTAACACAGGCTTGTATGACGATTGATTTCACCAAAATACACATTAATCTTGCAAAGTCAGAATTACAACAGTAAACAGCAGGGCCAGTCAACCCATTCCATTCACAAACAGTCCCCCTCCCTATTACTGAACAAAAGTATCTACTTTGACCCTGCCAGGAGTAAAGTAGAAATAATAGTTAGGTTACATACTTGCATTCATTTCATTTAGTTGACAGAAACATTAGTCACAACTTAAGTGTGCCAGTTCGCCTGATATAAATACAAATTCCATTTTATTTAACTTTTGTTTACCCAGGTTTGTCCAACTGTCTTTAGTAAAAAAAAAATCTTTTCAGCAATATGTCCGGTGAGAAAAGCTCTAACATATAACAAACATTTTTAAACAGACATTCAGTGTATGCATGAACAAATATGAAATAACATACATTATCAATAACTTATACGTATGATAATTAGATTACATTCATCTGAAAGTACAAATAACTATTACAGTCTTGCAAAGTTGGAATTACAACAGTAAACAGCAAGGCCAGTTGTTTCATTCACACATAGCCACAATCCCAATTGCCCACACCACCTACAAGTATCTGATTTGATTTTGTGTGGTTAAAAGTCAAAAAAGGATAAAAGACAACATTGTTATTAATATATGTATTTTTTCATATAAACAATAGCCAGAGTTCCGAGCTTGTGGTCGATCTTACTTCACTCATATGCACATTAATCTTGCAAAGCAAGTCAGACATACAACAGTAAAGCCAGTCATCTCATTCACTCATACTAGGCATATCCCCCCAGTCCAGTTACCTACCCACAGTATCTGCTTTGAGCCTACAAGGTTTAAAATAATGAAAAGAGAAGACAATAGTTACTTTACTGTATTTCTTTTGCATCACATAGTCAAGAGCTTGGCATAATGGTTAAGGTGTTTACCTTACAGACACAAGGTGCAGGGTTTGATTCTTATATTGGGTAGTTGGCTAGGCTTAAAATGGCTCACAAGGGTAGAAAGCCTAGTACTAATCTATGAACCTATAATCTTACTTCAGTTCATTCATAAACACTTTAGTCATGTAAGGTCAGAGTTTCAACAACAAAACATGCACACTCTATCCTAACCTATCTTAATTTACCCTGAAAAAATATATTAGGTTAAAAAAAAATCATCCACAAGTAGCCACCATAACACACTGCGTACCTACTATCTGTTTGACCCCTGCCAGGATATTTTATTAGAAAAAAAAATATCCACAGTCAAACAGCCTCCAAAGCACACTGCCTCCTTAGTATCTGGTTTACCCTGACAGGATATTATATTAAAAAGAAAATCATCAACAGCCCCCAAAACTCATTAGTATCTGGTCAACCCAGCCAGGATGTTATATTAAAAATATCCACAAACTGTCTTCAAAACACAGTGCGTCTCTAGTATCTGGTTCACCCTGCCAGGATATTATATTAAAAAATCATCAACACCTCCCAAAACACAATGCCTCCCTAGTATCTGGTTAACCATTCCAGGATATGATATTAAAAATAAAGTCATCAACAGCCCCCAAAATAAACAGACCACTAGTATCTGGTTTGAACGTCCCCACCACCATCCTCTCCCTCTCTCCCCCTCATCCTCTTTCTTCTCCTTAACTAAACTCTCTTTCCTTTAATATGTTTTGTACCATCTCATTCTATTGCCTCAACCTATTTACTGTCCCCAGTAATTTCTCTTCTGTTCCCCCCTCTCTCTCCTGCACCTTCTGTCCCCCAGTCCATCCTTCAGCTAAACAATGACTGAATTCTTAAACGTGCCTCTATACTCCTTCACTACTACTAATGTTTTACTTTCACATGATTGTATTTTTGTTCTTTTGCTGTTACTATATTGTATAATACAAATGTATTATGTGATTTATTGCAGGTATCTCTATTCACATGCTTCAAATATTACCTGATGTACTTATCTTTATTATTTGATTTTTACTGTTGTATAATGACAAAACTTTCATTTGCCGCAAGTCTTATTTTATTTTTTCACTGCATAGCTAAATTTTATGTAACCTGGAGCTTTTCTCCTCGGGTCTCTGCTGAAAAAGGATACACTGCCCAGCCAGACTAACCTGGTTAACAAATGTCAAATAAATAAATAAATAAATAAATCTGGTTGACCCTTCTAGTGTATTATATTCAAAAAACATCAACAGTCCACAAAACACATTGCCTCCCTAGTATCTGGTTAACCTGCCAGGACTTTATATTAAAAAAAAAGAAAGTCATCAACAGCCTCCAAAACACACAGACAGCTAGTATCTGGTTGACCCTGCCAATGTATTATATTAAAAAAAAGCATCACCAGTCCACAAAACACATTATCTCCCTAGTATCTGGTTAACCTGCCAGGATATTATATTAAAAAAAAAAGTCACCAACAGCCCCCAAAACACACAGGCCACTAATATCTGGTTGACCCTGCCAGTGTATTATATTAAAAAAAAAAGCATCACCAGTCCACAAAACACATTGCCTCCCTAGTATCAGGTTAACCCTATATTATATTAAAAAAAAAAGTCATCAACAGTCCCCAAAACTCATAGATCTCTAGTATCTGCTTGACCCCTGCCAGGAAAAAATGCAGAAAGTATCTGGTTGGCCCTGCCAGGAAAAAAATAAAAATGAGAACTTAATCAATTATTGTTTTTTTTCAGGGGGGGGGTGTTAATTTATAAACAGCCTTCCTTGGCTTCTCTTACCATAAAAGTTTGATTCTGAGTCTCATTCAGAATCAAAAAATAATCAGATCGATGGAGTTTCTCTTTTTAAAATGATTGCGTCCACCTCTTGCTCTCTCCCTCACAAATTAACTGGTTAAAGTGCAGGAAGAGAAAACGAGAGCAACAGGACTAATCAGCAGCCACATCACATACTCAGATTACGTGACGTGGCTGCTGACTTAGCAGTCCTAGTTGGCTTCTGATTTCCTGTGGTTAAAACTACAATGATTCCTGGGCATCTTCATTGATGCCTGCAGTCTTCCCAATCTGGACTGTTTTAAAAGCAGTCCGGTGACAAAAAAGTTTGTTTTGTCTTTTTTAAATTAGAACTCAAGCACACATGCGACATGCTCCGAGTTCCACATCACATCTCTTCTTTGACTTTACACACTAGTTTGTAGTTCAAACTGCTACTAGTGTGTAAAAAATGCTAATTAAACTTTTTTTTTAATGAGAAAATTGGGTGGGGGCTGTAGCCCAGCAGTCTGGTACCATAAACCGCCCCTGATCCATAGACATTTAAATATTGTACTTAATCTCCAAATCCATAAGTAAATTAACTAATGTCATGTTTGCAACACAGATGATCCATATATGTCAGTATCCACTGATTGTCTTTACACTTCTTACTGTCCCTGTATATAAACTCTATTTTTTAAATAAATCTTCACATGCAGTTTTAGAACATATTTTAAATAAGTCAATTGTCTTCTCACAAAAATGCAACAATGTAAAATGTATTGGGACTAATAATCCATGATAATCCAGCAATTAAATCAAGAATCACATCTAACCTGTGTCACTTAGTAGTTGATATTATTACTATGCAAACAGTATAAGCTAATGTAAAACTGTTTCAGAATGTGGCCCATATTATCTATGTTCATGAACAGTCTTAAACATCAGATCCTTTTTAATGGTCTATTTATTTTACACTGTTCTTTTTCTTACTATTTTTAATAAACATTTTAACATAATTTTTATCAAACTTATAGTACTATTTGTATAACAATGCATAGTAATGTAGAATAAAATGACCTTTGATAAATCTCTAGTATTTTAACAAACATTTTGCCAGTGTTATAATCTTTGGTTCATAATTCCAGTGCTATAATATCAAACACTGCAAACAGCTAAGTTTTGTTCTAAACATTATAGAATTAAATCTCCTCTCACAAGTATCCAACAGAGTGTATTCTTTATATGAAAAAATATATAAAATGAGGAAGAAAATTATTTTTTCCAGTGCTAATTATGGCATTACTAATGGTGGTATACACTGTCAACAGCTCCATATGTGTCGTTTAATGTATCACCATGTATTACTTGTCACTCTCTTTAGTACAGCAGTCTTATGACATCAGTAGGTTGCTTACTATGTAATTTGTTTAATAAACAAGTAAAGAACAAATGTCTGTGTACAACACTCACTTCTAAATGTGAGGTAATAAAACACATTTTTATAATCTCACTGAGATTTTCAAAGTCACGTTGGTCATTCAGTCTTACATATTGGAAAAAAAAATAGTTGACAAATCATGGCGTCCTTCTCTGACCATTTTAGTAACACTTTGCCAGATGAAAGGCATCCAAATAACCATTAATTTCTGTCTCAGTGACACACATCTATAATTTTTCCCACATTAGTTTCATGTCAAAGAATTATAGCCAGTGACAGCTAAATAAATAAGTGTGTCACAGTCACAGCCAACTACCCATTGTACATAAATAAATCAAGTAAATTCGGCATCTTCTCATTACCCTGCTGCTTTTCCCAGTTATCTTCCATATTCACAGAGCTTGTAGAACCAGCCATCAGCCATGTTAGGAAAACTATGCTGTCCCACTTCCTATCACTATCAGTAAATTGTGACAGTTCTTTTAATTTAGTTAGTGCATCTTGCCACTAATTAATATCCACATGCCCTTTTGGAAAACACTTTCTGGAGCTTGTAGGTGTTGTACTCATGGCTGAGTGGTCAATCCAATATACTAGAAATCTATTCGGGTTTACCCACACAGGTTTGAATCCTGTCTCTTACCATAGTGAAAGTCAGTTTACACTTAAATTTCCTTATTCTGTATTCATTGATCACTTGTATAAATATGTAATTTCTCTTCTAATTTAATTTCAGAGAAATCATGGCCTATAAACACTGGACTTCATGCCATCATACATCTTTTTCCCAGCTGCTGAAATTGCCATAACACATTTCCTTTTCATACCAACGGCACAATCTGTACAAAGATTATTCTCAGTTTTCCATATTTTCATTCACCTAAAGTTAAAGTCAGCTGGTGCAGTCTTTCAGTTCCCAATGACTTCTTTGTAAGTCCAGTCCAAAGCTCCATCTTTGTTTTAATGTAATCCAAATAGTCACTTTTTCCCTCAAAAACAGGAACTCCACACAATCACAAATTATTTTTCTTTCATTTACCTTTCAGTGTCATTAACTGCTGGTCATACAGACTAACTGTCATGACTGCCTTCTCTGATAGTCATGTCCATCCATCCATCCATCCAATTCCTTTTTCCCATTTTTGCACATGGGATCGGGGTGTCACTTCAACAGTGACAATCATTTGTAGCCAAGGCTTACATAGCTCATGTAATAACTACAAAAAGAAGCAGCCCCTATATTATAAATGTGTAAAAATGTGAACCTAACCAAAAGGAAAACGCAAACAGGCACAAAAGAAAAACAGCCCATTTAAACATTGTTGTTCTCCATACTGGTCTCACACATTGTTGTTTTCTTTAAGACATATAAGTGAATACAGATCCATTTCACCATGTATTATTGCTATGACTGCTGCTACTTTTCTTCTGGCTCTGTACACTATATATGTGTGTGTGTATGTGTGTGTGTGTGTGTGTGTGTGTGTGTGTGTGTGTGTGTGTGTGTGTGTGTGTGTGTGTGTGTGTATATATATATATATATATATATATATATATATATATATATATATATATATATATATATTATATATATATCATATATAAAACATGTCTCTTTAAAACCTCTGCTACAATGTCTGCAGCAGAAACTTAAATGAATCATGTGAATAATTAGTACTATATATAATGGAATAGATAGTTCTTTGATTTTATGCCTGATGAAGCTATTTTAGTGAAACTGTGGAGCTGTGTTTTATTAATAAACTATTTATTGTGCTTTTTGGTTCTGGTGGATTTATTATTTTTGACCTTATTGTGTAATCAGCAAAAAAAAAAAAAAAAACACGGAAAAGAAAGCCTTTCCTCAAATTTATAGCTCCTGCATTTCTGGGCACAAGGATTTTACTAGTGACTATTGTGTTGCTGAATCAGCTTGAAGAAAGTGGCCTGTAAACCAAACTAACCAGAGTAGCCACAGTGGAAGCTGGGATTCTATCATGGACCAGGTGCCTATCTCTTTGATGTTGGCTACCAATGGATATTAGGAATATCAGTATGATGATATGAGCCAATTGTTCATTGGGGAAGCATGACTGACTCTTAAAGTAAAGTCCACACTGAAGTGCATGATGTCAGTAAAGTTTTACTTACTGCATGGTCTGTGCCCCCCTTCACTGGAACAGGTAAAGGCCAAAAATCCTGTTGTTGCTCAGGTCCATTTTCTGATGATGCCTGGTATTCAACTAACATGTCCTTCTGCACTGTGGAGTATACATTAATTCAGTTTCATGTGTGAAACAGGTAAACGCCTATGGGGATACTAAGGGTAATAGCACAAAAAAGGAGTGAATAACAGAGTAGTTTTAAAGTGTTTTTGGTGTTGGAACACAGGACAATAAATGGATGTGAAAAAATTAAATAAAAGAGAAAACACTTTTTTGCTCCTCGTTGAAATAGCCTTTCGCTAGCAGAGAAAAAAGCAAAGTAGGCATGATGCTTTTTCTGTAATTCACTAAACATTTAAAACCTAGCAACAATTATATTACCTGTTCCTACTGAAATTTGAATAGCACAAACAATTACACTGTAGACTGCCTTAACAATTGTTGACATGTCCGAGATAAGGATATACTTTGATTTTCATGTACTGGCTTCTAGTTTTGTGCATGAATATTGTTTTATGTTCTGCTATATTTTACCTGACTTAGTATTAATGTATAATGACAGCTTTTTATATTGCATTAAGGCTTATCTGAAGTTTTCTTTTTTTTAATTTTACAGCTCATGCTAAGTACTTGAGTTTTATAGCACACAAGGTTTCCTTTTATTTTCATCTATCAGATTTGCCAACAAGTGTGTGTGTGTGTGTGTGTGTGTGTGTGTGTGTGTGTGTGTGTGTGTGTGTGTGTGTGTGTGTGTGTGTTTTCTTCTTGTCTCATCCTCTGAAATTGTAACATAAACCAGTCCAGGTCTCAGGTGTGCATCTAACATTTCTCATTACATTTTTTTTATTATAAGTGATTTCTCATCTGCAGTACAATAACAACATTTAGAGTCTTATGTCAAATGTTGGTAACTCCTCATTTTAGAATCCTGGCTTAGCAATACCTTGTTATATGCATGAAATCTGTTATGAAACTTATGGGAAATATTTATCATTTTATTTCCAAACAATTTACCTGCAACATTTAAAAGAGGCTGAGTATACTTACCACAACTATTTCTTATTCACTGCCTTCCTTTGTCTAACTTTGTTTGATATCTAAATAGATTATATTTTTAATACATGCCTCTAATTTTGTGACAGTCCTTAATCAAGTAACCACTCCACTGATGTATTTAGAAGTCTCATCTATGAAAAATTAGAACCAGGATATGATTATTTCTTACTTTGATTATATAATAACATAAAGTGCAGAAACATTTCTGGAAACTGCTACAAATAAATTAAAAACAGTACATGAAATAGCTCTTTACAAAAAAGGCTTAAAATCTCTCTTAAAAAACATTTTAGATATAGCAGGGATTGATTACATTATGACAAATATAATTTTACACTCAATTTCAGCTATATCATATATTTTACTTGTGCATCCTACATTAATATCACTGTACACAGGGATATGTCAAGCTGTGCACAGAGGGAAAACTTTGTAGCCTATGGATAAATCAATTCTCCCTTACCACCAATATTCAGGAACATCAGAGACAGTATTGATTCATGTTTCTATGCAGTGCATATCAAAGTTTTTTTTTATTATGTTAAGACAATTAATGTGAACAGCATATTCCTAGAAAAAGTACATTGCAAAATGTGAAACAAAATTAATGCTGGTATATAAACAAAAACATGCACAAAAAAGTGAAGCATTTATAAAATATGGAACAAAACTGAAGTAAGAATCAACAATAAACAAGGCAGGGATATGAACAGTAAGGCATCCTGAAGTATACATTTTGCTGGAGTATAGACAAACCTTTTGGCTGATCTAGTCTGTCAGTTTCCCTGTTTATTCATTAAGGTGCAGATACTGTTTATATATTAGCTTATCAACCTATCTCTCCCTTCCTCATAAGAACTCTGTTAAACAGTTTACCATGACTGTTTGCATTGCATCACTGTCCCTTACTCTACTGCCTCCTCTGTAAGTTTTTAACAGACATGCCCCACCTTATCTATGAAAAATAAATCCTTATATCTCCCCTGGTTTGTACATTTTGTGAGTTTATGTCATGTCTTCTTATTTTAATTCATCTTCACTAATGACACCAAAAAGACAATGTATATCCTCCAGAGTTACTGATCAGTTTCACCATATGTTTCATATGTTACATGAACATCTTTCATTCAAGTTTCCTTCTAGACTTCACACATTAAATTTTCCCATTAATCTCTGTATAAACTGACAAGTTTATATTGTACAATATTTTTATCTCCTCTGGACTGCCCCTGTCCTGTTGCTGTTTTTTTTTTTTTTTGGTGATGTGTTTTTCTGAGCTATACATTTCCAAACTGTGGGTCACAGAGACTGGAAGATTGGATTGCAGACTTTATATATCCTTCTGAAGTGAACTGCTTTCTTAAGCTGGTAGAACTAGGTTATAGAATTTAGGGGGAAAAAAGTAGATGCAATATGCATTGCTTACCTTAAGCAGTGAGTGGCCAAATAGCAGGTTATTGCCAATCTCGGTGTGCAAAATGTCATTGCTGTGGTTATCATGTATGTGGAGTTGTTCACTGCTATAGAATTCTGCTGGAAGATAACAGAAGAACTGATTGACTTGAAAGTATCATGGAGATGTTTACATCAAATTATCATGAAGAGCACGCAAACTGTGTGGATAGCAGGTGCCTCATCAAAGACCATGAAGATAACTATGGATATTCTGCAAGTCTTTGTTATGGGACTCCTTTTTGTTAGGTATTTACTTTTCTAATGTCCAGACCACAGATCTCTCTGACTAACCAAGTTTGCAGATGATTGCAAACTGGGAGTCATTGTCAAGTCATCCTCTGATGCTCAATCCTTGAAACAAGAACTTACACTTGTAAACACTTGGTGTGATAACAACAGGCTTAAAGAAAATGCTAGAAACTATAATATAGTTGCATATGGTAAACCATCCCTTTCCTGGTATATGACATAAGCAATACTCCACTCAAAAATGAGAAAATTGTTAGAAACCTTGATACATGGCTTGATGCTTCCTGTAATGACAGTAGTCAAGAAGTCCTTCTACTTCGTGCAGCTGATTACCAAGGGGATATCTTCCAGATCCAAATAAGTCATTGTCCCATTATATCCAGCATAGATTAGGCCAATTATTGAATGCAATAACCATTTGGGATGTACCTCACTAAACATATGAAACAACTAGAACAATCCCACATTGTCCTAACTAAGAAGATTAGTGGCTTAAAAACCCTAAGCCAACAGAAACGACTAGAAGTAATGCCTCTATATTCAACATCATATAGAATCCTGAGGGAAGATCTTAACCTTACCTTCCATGCCATTAAGGATCCAGAAGTCCAGGATCTTTTGTCGCTCCAAAATTGAGTAGTCCCACCAATACCAGAACAGGGGATTTAAATCTTTCCAGAAGATGAATAGACCAAGGTAGAGAGAGATAGGTCCAATTTGCAGTGCCTTCCCCACCTCTAGAATAGATTCTCACTGCATATTAAGCAATGTGATACATTACCGTTATTCAAAAGGGAAATGGACTATTGGACAGGTACAGCTGACAGATTCACTGCAGCTTTACTATTCTAATCATGTTTGCGAGAGGAATTTCAGTCTATGGGTGGGTACTGGCAAGGTGTAAATAGTTACAAGATTCAGTTGCATTGTATTTCCTATGATTCTATGGGCCTATCTTAACTTGGACCTGGAGTTTTATGTTGTATTTGATTACTGTACTTGAAGAACATATTACTTTCTGTTTTCAATACTCCACAAATTGCTTATTTTGATTCTTTCATTTTCTGTTAATTAGTGTAAGTTGCTTTGTATACGTTGACTACCTGTTGGACCATTTGCTTGCTTTTTGCTCCTTTTTCTGTTTTTGTTACACATTCAAAATGAAATTGACCAAAACAAGTATGTAAGATGTCCTGAGTCATAGTCCCTTCACTGTTAAGTATAACAGTCTTACACTACTCAGTAGCAAGGGTTTTTGCAGATAGATGCAAATGTGTCAGTCTGTGGTGCACTGCTCTGTAAGAGATCTTGTGTGGTACAGTGATTCATAGACTTAGCCGTTCACAAAATGCATAAGCATATGTGACAATTTAGCCACATGCATCTATGCATGTCAATGGGGGAAACCTGAAAAGGGCAAAGTGGAGAAGCTTCGCACTGCTCAGATTGTCGATCCAGGTAAGTAATTGATGTGTGTGTGTGAGAGAGTGAGTGTATATGTGCATGCGTGCCTGTCTGCCTGTGTGTCTATAAGCTTGTGTGTACACTGGGACAATGTATGAGTAACTAGTCTGGATGTATAAGATGGAGTGCCTGTTGTGAGGGTGCATGCGCATTTGATGCTTGCTGAGTGATTTAAAACTGGCATGGACATGGAGATAATAGGCGTAGTATGTGCTGACACTAGCTGTGAGTATATCTGTCTGTGTGTTTGTAGGTGTGTGTGCATGTGCGCACACTCACGTGTGTGTGTGTGTGTGTGTGTGTGTGTGTGTGTGTGTGTGTGTGTGTGTGTGTGTGTGTGTGTGTGTGAGTTAGGCAATGTCTATATAAGTCTGTATGTGTGCCTTTGTGTAGCTGAGAGTAGGGGCAGTATGTGTTCTTGTGTGTTATGCTGACGGTACCTGCATCACTTACTTGCACAGGGTAGTAGGGCATTCATCTGAGCAGTTGTCCATAATACTCAGATGTGCAGCTCATACTCATGCAAACTGTATTTTAATTAGATCCACCATGGCTATAGATTTTATATGTGACTGTGAATCACATTAAATCAGAGTAGTGCAAGTCACTCTATTTGAGTTGTGCTTCTATGTAGTCTGTCTATGCATTCCAGAGTTAAATCAAATGAACCTGTATAGCATCAGAAACAAAAGCTGATGTGCAATTAGTGCAGTTGTAATAGATCAAAAATTAACAAAAAGAATATCCTTGGCAGATGCAATAAAAATGCAAACTAGTGTGACTACCAAAATGAAAAACAAATAGCTGACATTCTCTCTGCTTCACTGCACAATAAAAATAAAACAAACCCAAATTTTTGCTCTTTTGTTTAGTTTGTTTTCCTTAAATTACCAAAACACAAAAAAAATCAACTCAAAAAATGCTGTAGAAACCACAAGTGACCCAGACTAGCAGGAGCCAAAGGCAAAAACAAATCCACTGAACGCAAGTTTATTAGAAAAGCACATCAAGCGTTTTCGCTACTGTGATACAGTAGCTTCTTCAGAGTTTATACAAGTTTAGCGCCAAAAATTCAAACTTTTAAAATAGGATGATGTCATTCAAAGACGTCACTTCCAGGTTTTTTTAAAGAAGAAACGTGTAAAAAGAAACATCAATTAACTATTATATACTTTCCAAGATAAAAATTAAAATAGCAAGAGCTTCAAACTGTTACTGAAGTCTAATCAAAAATAAGACTACAAGAAATTTGTTGTTTAAGAAACCATTAAACAATCTACCAGCCTAGTAATTATTACAAATTTCATTGCAAGTCCGCTGACACATCATAGCCAACCAGATAGTAAAGTGTCAGGATATCCTCGGGTTTATTATGGCAAAAATAACACTGTAGTATACAATAATATTACATATGCTTACTCAGTGCGGACTAATCGCAAAAAAACTAAAGGTGCAAGAATGTATTTATGGAAATTAGTTCAAGAACATGTATAAAGAATAACAACACTAATAAAAATTAAAAGATAAATCCTTTCTCTGCCATACAGGGCTTAGGGTTTTTAAGGGTTTTTAAAAAACATAGGCAAGGGAATAAAAATAAAAATACTAAAAGTGCGTGTGTATTACCTCTACCTAATGTTATAAATTCCAAACAAGGTTCCACACTTTGTATATTGTATCACAATATACTTATCCAGAGTAGTCATTAACAACACATTGGCGAAAAATTAGGGGACTGAAGAAAGGAAAAAACTTATTCGGTCCTTAGTCCGTGATCATGTCGCTATGTCGTTCATTAGGCTAGCGACATGATCACGGACTAAGGACCGAATAAGTTTTTTCCTTTCTTTAGTCCCCTAATTTTTCGCCAATGTGTTGTTAATGACTACTCTGGATAAGTATATTGTGATACAATATACAAAGTGTGGAACCTTGTTTGGAATTTATAACATTAGGTAGAGGTTATACACACGCACTTTTAGTATTTTTATTTTTATTCCTTTGCCTATGTTTTTTAAATAGCCCTGTATGGCAGAGAAATGATTTATCTTTTAATTTTTAATTTTTATTAGTGTTGTTATTCTTTATACATGTTCTTGAACTAATTTCCATAAATACACTCTTGCACCTTTAGTTTTTTTGCGATTAGTCCGCACTAAGCATATGTAATATTATTGTATACTACAGTGTTATTTTTGCCATAATAAACCCGAGGATATCCTGACACTTTACTATCTGGTTGGCTATGATGTGTCAGCGGACTTGCAATGAAATTTGTAATAATTACTAGGCTGGTAGATTGTTTAATGGTTTCTTAAACAACAAATTTCTTGTAGTCTTATTTTTGATTAGACTACAGTAACAGTTTGAAACTCTTGCTATTTTAATTTTTATCTTGGAAAGTATATAATAGTTAATTGGTGTTTCTTTTTATACGTTTCTTCTTTAAAAAAAACCTGGAAGTGACGTCTTTGAATGACATCATCCTATTTTAAAAGTTTGCATTTTTGGCGGTAAACTTGTATAAACTCTGAAGAAGCTACTGTATCACAGTAGCGAAAACGCTTGATGTGCTTTTCTAATAAACTTGCGTTCAGTGGATTTGTTTTTGCCTTTGGTCTCCTGCTAGTCTGGGTCACTTGTGGTTTCTACAGCGTTTTTTGTTTTCCTTAAATGTTGAGTTACTATAAAGAACTTCAGTATTGCCCTCTTTATTCCAACCAAGATTAATTCTGCAGCCTGTTCAAAAGTATATTTTGACATATTCCAGTCATGGCCAGTGTTGATTTTTGAAATGCAGTGAAATGCGGGACACATTAATTCACTCAGTCAGTCTCCAATATTCACTTATCTAGCGTCTTCTTCTTCTTCTTCTTCTTCTTTCGGCTGCTCCCATTAGGGTCTATATTAGATCAGTGAACATTTAAAAAAGTGAATGCTGATTGATCGACCTTATGTAAGTGAAAGCTTGCAATCTCGAACTGTCAAACCAGTGATTTTTTTTCCTAGGGAAAAAAATCGCTGATCCAAAACACATATACACAACACAAGCACACCAAACAAACAGAAATCCACACACATACACCTAAAATCTGACACCTAACCCTACACTAAACTATGCACACACCACTAACTATCCACTTACCTTAACCCAAACCCTAACCCTAAGTTCCGTCACTATCATACACTCACCTCACCTGCTCCCTAACCCTAACACACCTAAATCCGCCCTAACCCTCATGTCCACACAATCGCACACATACCTAACCCGAGCCCTAACCCTAACTCACCTAACACACCCTAACACTCACATCCACACAATCACACACTTACCTGAATACGACCTGTAACTTTTCACCACAGCACTGAAAATACTGAAGCAACAGAAACGGACACCCAAATTCTTTCAATAGGAAAAAATTTGAGTTTCTGTTGCTTCGATATTTTTAACTTTCGCTAAAATAAGGTTGATCAATCAGCGTTCGCTTGTTTAGGTGTTCGCTGATCTAATATAGACCCTCCCATTAAGGGTCACCACAGTAGATCATCTGTTTCCATTTCTTACTGTCTTCTGCATCTTGCTCTGTCACACCAACCACCTGCATGTCCTCTCTCACCACATCCATAAACCTAATCTTAGGCCTTCCGCTTTTCCTGTTACCTGGCAGCTTCATCCTTAGCATCTTTTTCCCAATATACTCTGCATCCCTCCTCAGCACATGTCCAAACCAACATAATCTTGCCTCTCTGGCTTTGTCTCCAAACCTTCCAACCTGGGCTGACCCTCTAATATTCTTATTTCTAATCCTGTCCACCCTCATCACACCCAGTGCAAATCTTAACATCTTTAACTCTGCCACTTCCAGCTCTGACTCCTGCCTTTTTGTCAATGCCACTGTCTCCAACCCATATTACATAGCTGGTCTCACAGCCCTCTTGTAGACCTTCCCTTTCACTCTTACTGATACTCGTCTGCCACAAATCACTCTTGACACTCTTCTCCACCCACTCCATCCTGCTTGTACTCTCTTCTTCACCTCTCTTCCACACTCGCCATTACTCTGAACTGTTGATCCCAAGTATTTAAACTCATCCACCTTTGCCACCTCTACTCCCTGCATCCTCACCATTCCTCTATCCTCCCTCTCATTCACACACATGTATTCTGTCTTAGTCCTGCTGACCTTCATTCCTCTTCTCTCTAGAGCATATCTCCACCTCTCCAGGGTCTCCTCCATCTGTTCCCTACTCTCACTACAGATCACAATGTCATCTGCAAACATCATAGTCCATGGGTACTCCTGACTGATCTCATCTGTCAACCTGTCCATCACCATTGCAAATAAGAAAGGGCTCAGAGCTGATCCTTGATGTAATTCCACCTCCACCTTAAATGCATCCTTCACTTCCACCGCAGACCTCACTGCTGTCACACTAACCTCGTACATATCCTGTACCACTCTTACATACTTCTCCGACATTCCCAACTTCCTCATACAATACCACAACTCCTCTCTAGGCACCCTGTCATATGCTTTCTCTATGTCCACAAAAACACAATGCAACTCCTTCTGACCTTCTCTGTACTTCTCCATCAACACTCTCAGAGCAAACATCACATCTGAAGTGCTCTTTCCTGGCATGAAACCATACTGCTGACCATTAATCATCACCTCCCTTCTTAACCTAGCTTCCACTACTCTTTCCCATAACTTCATGCTGTGACTGATCAATGTATTCCCTCTGTAGTTACTACAGCTCTGCACATCACCCTTATTCTTAAAAATCGGTACCAAAACACTTTTTCTCCATTCCTCAGGCATCCTCTCACTTTCCAAGATTTCATTAAACAATCTAGTTAAAAATTCCACTGCCATTTTACCTAAACACCTCCATGCTTCCACAGGTATGTCATCTGGAGCAACAGCCTTTCCATTCTTCATCTGCTTCATAGCTATCCTTACTTCCTCCTTACTAATCCACTGCACTGCATGATTCACTATCTGCACATCATCCAACCTTCTCTTCCCCTCATTCTCTTCATTCAGCAGCCCCTCAAAGTACTCCTTCCATCTGCTCAACACACTCTCCTCACTTGTGAGTACATTTCTCTCATTATACTTTATCACCCTTACCTGCTGCACATCTTTACTAGCTCGGTCCCTCTATCTAGCCAGTTGGTACAGGTCCTTTTCTCCCTCCTTAGTGTCCAACCTTTCATACAACTCTTCAAACGCCTTATCCTTAGCCTTCACCACCTCTCTCTTTGCCATGCACCTCATCTCCTTATACTCCTGTCTACTTTCTTCATCTCACTGACAATCCCACTTCCTCTTCGCCAACCTCTTTCTCTGTATACTCTCCTGTACATCCACATTTCACCACCAGGTCTCCTTGTCCTCCTTCCTCTGTCCAGATGTCACACCAAGCGCATTTCTAGGAGTCTCCCTTACTAGCTCTGCTGTAGTTACCCAGCTATTTGGTAACTCTTCAATGCCACCCAGTGCCTGTCTTAACTCTTCCCTGAACTCCACCTCACAATTACCCTTTTTCAGTTTCCACCATTTGATCCTTGGTGCTGCCCTCACACTCATCCTCCTCTTCTTGATCACCAATGTCATCCTACAAACCACCATCCTATGCTGCCTAACCACACTTTCCCCTGCCACCACTTTACAGTCTCCAAACTCCATCAGACTGGCCCTTCTACATAAGATATAATCCACCTGTGTACATCTTCCTCCATTCTTGTATGTCACCCTATGCTCCTCTCTCTTGTTAAAATACGTATTCACCACAGCCATGTCCATCCTTTTTGCAAAATTGACTACCATCTGACCTTCTGCATTCCTTTGCTTAACACCATACCTACCCATCACTTCCTCATCCCCTCTGTTCCCTTCGCCAACATGCCGATTGAAATCTGCTCCAATCACCACTCTCTCACCCTTGGGTACAGTCATCACCACGTCATCCAACTCACTCCAAAATTTTTCTTTCTCATCCATCGCACACCCAGCTTGTGGAGCATATGCACTAACAACATTCATCATTACACCATCAATTTCCAGCTTCATAAACATCATTCTATCCGACACTCTTTTCACCTCCAAAACACTCTTAGCATACTGTTCCTTCAGGATAACCCCTATGCCATTTCTCCTCCCATCCACACCATGATAAAACAATTTGAACTCGCTTCTGATACACCTAGCCTTGCTCCCCTGCCATCTGGTCTCTTGCACACACAATATACCAACCTTCCTTCTGTCCATCATATCAGCTAGCTGTCTATCTATACCAGTCTCATGCAAACATTCAAATTTCTGACCCTCACTATCACAGTCCTAGCCTTTACCTGCCTTTGGGCATGCCTTCCCCCTCTTCTCCTCTTTCGGCCAACAGTAGCCCAATTTCCACCAGCACCCTATTGGCCAACAGTACTGCTGGCGGTCATTGCTAACCCAGGCATCGACCAATCCAGTATGTATATCTGTACTGTTGTCCACATGTATAATTTGGCAAAATTTTATGCCGGATACCCTTCCTGAAGCAACCCTCCCCATTTATCTGGGCTCGGGACCGGCACAAAGAAATGCATTGGCTTGTGCATCCCCAGTGGCTGGGTTACTTATTTAGATTCATATTAATATTAAAAGAATAGTAATTGTTTGATAATATACTATAAAGTTATCTGTGTTTCTTCTGACAATTACATTTTGCAGTCTTAAAGCCTCTTCAAATTTGAATTTTACCTGGGCATTGATATTATTGACTGTACAATATCACTAAAACATCCTGATGCCTTATGTCCCCAAATGCCTTCCTATAGTTTGCTATCAAAGGACCTCTCAACTGTCCCTATTTTGGAGGTCTGTCCCTATTTTCAGCCTTTATTTACCCCTTCACACAATTATCTGAATTATGCTCTTCACATGTGATTTTTTTTTTATATTTTTTTATTTGGTTTTAAAGCAATAAATAAACAAATCAGTTATAAAACAAACAAATAACTGTTTATATAAGCCCTCAGCTGATCAATACATCAAAGTTATAGAACAACAATTAATATTTTTCAAGCAAGACGTTTAAGTTTAAGCCAAGATTTATATGACTGTGTAATATTAGATGTTCTCATCTTTATAGTATGCAATTCATTACTGCAAACGATTTTTGTCATACTAATAAATTCAACACTAGAGGGGGAACTTTACTTTTGCAGTTGTTAGTAATTACTTTTCTGGCTATTGCAAAAATAGACCAAATAAAAGGCACTTGGGTTTTTGGAAGTATCTCAGGAATTGGAGTATTAAATAAAATTAAAGATTTAGAAATATTACATATTTCATTAGCGGACCGGAGTTCCGCTGTGGCGACCCCTAACCGGGAAAAGCCGAAGGAAACAACAACAACAACATCTTTCTGACTATAAATCTTGAATAAAGTTATTCATTTCTTTATAAAAAGGGGAAATTATTTCACATTCATATACCATATGCATCTAATTAGCTATTATTTCAGGATCATGCCTACAGCATTTAATTCTATTTGATTTGTAGATAATTGTAATTTTGGTAGGAGTGACAAAAGCTCTGTGTAAAAACTTCCAAGCGAAAATTTTAGAAATTAATGAAGTTGCAGTTTTATCTATAAATTTTAATATTAATTTCTTATATTCTCCAGAGGAGTCTTCTTATTAATTTTTGAGGAGTATTTCCAATAGGGATTGTCTAAATATCTGAAATCTACCTTAATAATTTTCATGAATTTGTGACAAATATTTATTTTTCATTACATTATTACTATTTTTTAAGAATTCCAATAAGTTGGGGAACAATTTCTTATCTAGGTTAAATATTTTGCTTATGTCTGTGTTCACAAAGTCTCTAAATATTTGTAAAATTATTCTCAGAATTTTGATTGTATTTGAACCTTAAATTTTCAACAGTATAAATATCAGTAGCATTTAAGAACTGATGCCAGCAAATTAAGTTACTTTGTTATTTCAATACTAACATTTTGCTGAAGGTCAACATACTAAGCACTACAGCCAAGTCATTGCCTAGACACACTATTTTCTTGTGGTACCTAGTTGACACTCCCAACCAGAAACTAACTCCAGTCTACAAAATGATAAATAATAAACTAAATTAATTTATCCAATGATCTCAGGCCTAGCACATACAATGAAGGAAAATTAAATACACTGGATTTGCTATATAAAATCAAATCGTACAATGTTAATAAACACAAATTATCACAAAGGTCTCTATACTGAAAACATTGCATAACTAAACACAGTGGGACACAAAGGTATTTAAAACACACACAAAAGTCTTTTTTGTAGGGGATGGCCCTGCATCCCTAATATGTGGGTAAGTCCCACTACCCCATTTTTTTACACACTAATTCTAAGGTCACTCTAATCTGGAGAAGGAGGAGAAATTTGAAACATAATGTAAAGCTCATCTTCTCCATCTTCTTTGATTATAATACAGCAGTCAAGTTACAACCAAGTAATCACCAATGTTCCTTTAATTTGATACACACTATTCAAAGATCGTCCTGATATAACATTCTGAAATTACTGTTACTTCAAAAGTTTTACTACCGTTGATGTGCAGTGATCATGTGGTTATAAAGGCTAATTTGTTGCTAGATAATTCTCCCAAACTGAAATCTAAACAAATGCACAGATTAATTTCAGATTATATGGAAGCAAAACAGTCACTATGTAAAACTAACTGGAGTGATCTGTTCAGCGGAATAACTGCAGATGGAATGTGGAAAGTTTTGAAAGAGAAATTATTTGAGTGCAAAAAAAAATGTTTAACATCAGGATCTGGGCATAAAACATCAGGGGTAATATATTTCCATAAGAACAAGATACCTGATTAAGGTGAGAGACAAAAAATATAAGAAATGGAAGACAGATTGAATTACAACTTTGAAAACTGAAATAAAGAAGCTGAACAAACAAATTAAACATAGTATGAGACAAGATCAAGAAAAATTTGAAGAAACTTTATATAAAGATGTTGAGCATAATAGGAAACATTTTTATAGATACATAATATGTGGAAGGAGTAAAGACATACAAATTGATAAACTGTGTTCAGATTCTAAAATTTATTCTCAGATACAACAGATTATAGATATATTTACAAAATATTGTACAAAACAGCTCCACAAAGGGGTGATAAGTTGTCCTAGTGGCATCCAGGTAACCTCAAATACTGGAATCAAATTAGATTATATTGAAAAGAACTGCACAAACTGGATACAAACAAGGCACAGGGAGGAGGCTGAATTAGTAATAATGACTTGAGAACATTTCAGCAAGAAGTTACAGTACCATTATATCTATTATTCACAAGGTCATATAAATATGGGGAGATTCCTCAAGATTGGAGACATGCTTATTGAACCTGTCTTCAAGGGAAAGGGGAGTAGGACAAACCCAGAATCATATAGACCCTTAAGTCTACTTTCATGTTGTGAAAAAATAATGGAAAAGGTAATATTGAGTAAGTTATTGTCAGAGTTGGATAGGCTGGGACTTGAAACCATAATATCAGCATGCATATGGACAGCACAGTGGCAGCAGTTTGTGTTGTTGCCTCACAGCAAGAGGTTCTCTGGTTTGAGTCTCAGCTAGGGTCCCTTGTGTGCAGAGTCTGCATGTCCTCCCTGTATTCATGTGGGTTTCCTCTGGGTGCTCCAATTTTCTCCCACGTTACAAAGGCATGCATCTATAGCATTTCTCCCTGGGCCTCCTCAGAAAATTGCCTCACTGCAAGTCAGAATTTCCCAGTAAATAAATGTTGAATAAAATAAAATAAAATAAATAAATATGTTGAAAATAGATCTATTACCACCTGTAACATGATGTTCTATAAAATATAATTATAGCTATGAATGAAAAATTGTGCTCTAATGTAATTTCTATAGATTTAACTTAAGCATTTGACAGGCTCATACACAAAACACTGTTCAATAAATTAGAACAACTTGGTATTGACATACTCTTGATAAGATGGATAGCTGTGTGGCTTACAAATAGGACATGACAAGTACCATACAGCAACTGGACAGGTGAAATTCTTGGTTATAGTCAGGGTGTCCCATGCCCTTACGTGTTTAGATTGTATCTTTCAGACCTAACTTTTTCAACTGAGGTGTTCTGCAGTCTCTGTGCAGATGACCATAATTTGGGTAAATTGATTACATGTGTTACAGATAAGGCATGTCTACAAAAGAAGTTGACTAAATTGACCATTTGGGCACAGGAGAATAACCTTGCTGGGGTACACCATAAACAAAAAGAAATCTCATCTAGTACCCAGCCAACAGATCATATTCTTGGGAGCAAGCTTGAACACAACTTCCCAGCTATGAGATTTTCTAATCATATCAACCAATTAGTTAATGATAGTTATAGATCTATAGGTTGTATAACAAGATTTATAAAGTCTAGGAAATCAGAAATTATGAAGTCACTGTTACATTGGACCCAAACTTGAGTATGGAATAACAATACAGAAACCTTATAAGAAAACAAGCATGAGTAAACTGTAAAGAGTACAGACGAAATATACCAAGGGCATCCATGTATGTGAACATTTAAGTTATTATGAAAGACTAAAGTGTCTGAACTTGTACGTATATATTCTGAGCATCAGTGTAGCAGAACTCAGCAAATGGCATGCTATTCAAATCTATCAGACATAAGCTCTTCAAAAAACCTAAATAATTAAAAACAGTACCTAAAACAAATACATAAACACAAGCTCCTTAAAATATTAGAAAATAAAGCTCTTTAACTCACGTGGACTACTTAGGAATAGGTCTACTTATGAAAAAAAAAAACAGTGAGCCATAATCTCACTTGGCATATCCCTACACATCTAATCCACATCTATGAAAGCTACTAAAAAAAGCATTGTTTACTTCTATGGTTTATGCTATACACTACTACAAAAAACAGCCAAACCACACATTATGTCCACGAAATAATAATTATTATTATTGTTGTTATTATTATCATTGCTGAAATACTCAGAGTTCAGAAGATGGATATTACATTTATCATGTATTATAAGTAGTTATGCATTTCACTTAAAGATTTGCAACACGTTATATAAAATATGTAATGTTCCTACCATCATGCAAAGCTTAGATTTATTATAGTAACAGACACTGCTTGTTTTGGCTTTTCCCAGTTAGGGGTCGCCACAGCGGAACTCCGGTCTGCTAATAATTGGCAGTTGATTTTATTGGTGCCGAGGTGCCAGCCCTACACCCAACCTTCAACGAAGGCAGGCTCATTCACACATGTGTTTCAAACGTGACTCGACCACGGGGAGGACATGCAGACTCCACACAAAAGGTGCTCCAGCCAAGACTCAAACGGGAGAACCTCTTGCTGTGAGGTGACAACGCTACCGCTGCACCACCGCAGCTTCTCTAAAAACTATAATTTGGGCAGAGTACAAATAGTTTTCTTATCAACACTCTCTCCATGTCAACAAGTGTTTTATCGCCACTCTATTGGTGTCAGCAAGCATTTGTCACTGTTGTTCAGGTGTCACCAGCCATTCATATAAAGGAAAAAAATCACATACTGTACACATCAAAAATGAAATGCATAGAAATGAATTCTGCAATAACTTAAATGAAGAATATAGCAAACAAATAAAAATAAAACAAAACTCCAGACACAAGCATTAAATTAAACAATGACATGTCCCATAAATCAAGTCCAAAACTTCATTAAAATAAACATACTAAAGCAAATGATTATATTATAAATCTAACAGATGCATTCATACAAAGAATTTAAAGGCAGAGAAAATGGAATGATTTTCATTTTGTCTGCCAAATTGTTCATCATAATGTATTTTCCCCCATTACTATGTCAAGTCTATTCTTATAAGAAAACAAGCTAGTAGAGAATAATAAAACTGTAATAGACAACAAATTCAGTAGCTGACAGTTTGGTTGTTTGGTGTACAGACAACATTTCGTTGTCTATTACAGTTTTATGCTATACCGTAGGCTTAAATGTTGTTTTAAAAGTTTTAAATGTAATGTTTTAAGAAAATGTGTTATTGTACAGTATATGTTTAATATATTTGTATATGAAATCAATTTTGGTTTACACAAACATTTACATCAGTAACAAGCTAAAAGGAAATGGTATATGTCTTTAAATTATTCTCTACTAGCTTGTTTTGTTTAATTAACAATCAATTTAAGCATGTGATTTAGGTATATAGGTTTTACTCTGACTTGATAAAGCCTGGAATTGTCCAGCAGTAAAGCGCTTGTCTCCACTGTGTTTTTCTCTGTGCTAAAGGATCTGCTTGGGAATTAAACCTGCTTTTACCATCTTGTCTCCACAGGTGTGTTTGGATATTGTTCTTAGTTGCTTCTCATTTTTCACGAGTTTTGTTCCTATTCTTATAAGAGTCAATTGAAGCAATATTCATAACACTTAGGGTTGTTTTTATCTCTATATTATTATTTATTAAGAATTTAATTAGTATTACTAAGCATTTACAATAAAGCAAGATAAACTGAATAAAGGACAGTCAAAATCAACTGTTTTACCATCATAACAACTCAGTTCATATACTTATCACCCTTTCAGAAAAACAGAGTTGTTTTGAGGTGAGTTTCTCTTAATGCTACCAGGCTACTCAAACCATTGTGAACGAACCTAATGTTTGGCTGACCTTGGGAGGAGGAGTTATGCTTAGGAATTAAATCTCTTAACTTTCATACCCACAATGGAAAAGATTGAGCTAAAATCAACTACACTTCCTTAGCAAGATCAGCCACAGACAAGGGAGTCATTCTCTTCCAACTTGAATATGAACTCCCCATTACTGTATCTGCCATAAGAAAAATTTCTACTACAAAGCAAAATGGCTCCCCATTAAATGGGCTGACATACTGCTAAGATCTCAACTGTATAAGCTGCCATATTTAATTTGTTCCTGTCCTTTTCTAAAGATCTCGCCTACAACTCTTTTGTCTCCTTTACAGTATTCAGTACTTCAGTTACAGTTGGCTGACATTTTGATTTCCGTTTTTTAATAATTTCTTTTTTGGTACCCAGTAGCATTAAACTTAGTAAGGACTTACTACATGTAGACAATTGAGAGCCTGTGTCCCAGTTCAAAGAATGATTTCCTTAGTAAGAAGGATTTGCTCCCCTGATATTTCTAACACAATACTCTGCAGGGAATTTCTAAAATTTGCCAACTTGTTACATTCCCAGAACTCATGTTTGAGATTACCTTTCTTTCCCATTACACTTCCAGCATTTGTTATCTACTTGAGGAAAACTTCTCTGAAATCTACCTGGGGTATACCATTATCTATGCAAACACTCCCAAGCAGAAATCCTAAACCTTCTATACTTTGATGTATACTTGGCAGTCATACAAATGTCTTTCCATTGTCCCTTGATAAATTGCCTTTCAAATCTCTCTTTCCATCTTTTCTAACCTCCTCTGATTAATTCTTATAGAAATCATCATAAAATATTTTAAATGCTCTACTAATTATCTCTTTTTTAACAGCTGCTTCTGTTCCAGAATCATCTAAAGGCTACTATTGCTGTTCTAACAGGTAGAACTCCTCTAGCCCTTAGTCTTTTTCCCAATATTTTGTTATCACACCTTGGTATGGAAGGCAAACTTGAAGTCCAAACTTCTGCTGTTCCTCATCATACTCTGTTAACTTTCATTCATTAGTTATGTGCTTCTAATATCTTGATTCCTTTTCGTTTTATTATCCAGTATCTCCTTTTGCTTGGTTGTCATAAATTCAGTCTGGCTTTATAAAATACATTGCTAGACTATGTGTGGAATTTAGTGACCTTCCTCCATCCAGTGAGTAAAAAAACTGCCACTGTTTGTGAAAGACTGAGCTACCCTGACTTGGAACACTACTCTAAAGCAGCAGTATCTGGAATATTCTTTCAAGGCAAGCTTCAATGCCATTCACTCTGGTATTGCCACAAATGTTGTTCTGAATACAGGCACAACAGGTCAAGACTCAGTCAGAAAGGAAAATCATTTGGGACTCAGCAGGGCTCAACAGAAGGATTAAATGTCAGCTTGACCATGTTAGTGGATATAAAGTTGGGCCTAAATACTGAGATTGAACCCACAGTCACCCGGCATAATGCCTCAGTATCACCTGCATGGTTAGATAAAAGCACATATTTGTGTGGCATTACTAGTATCAACAAACATTCTTTTACTATGTTTGAAGTTTGTTGATCTAGACAAGGGAAAGATCTTTTTAGATGGTGATGCTACTTCCACTTAAGGAGCAATTGTGAAGACTTTCCGCTCCAGAAGAGCAAAAGCTCAGTTATAATCAAATGGAATACTTTGGGGTATGTTGTCTAGATTATACAGCCTAGTATCTCAATTCAAATTAGGGATTTTTAGTGTCAGTAAAGTTAAATGGGAATGGATAATATGTTCATTTATTTCCCCAGCAAGAGCTGGGGGGGGCTCTTAACTATTTGCAAAACAAGGTTTACTATGAAAACACTGAAACACAAAATCTTGGACACATAAGATAGAAAGACAAAAATGCTGAAGACCAGAATATCGAACACTTGGATATGGCGCTCTACAGGACCCATGTTAGACCTTACTACTGCAGGACCCATGTTATCCTGAGTCCACACCCCAGCAGGACATATACTAGCACTTGTTCCTGAGTCCACACACCTGCAGGACCAATGTTAGCACTCATTCCAGAGTCCACACCTCTGCCAGGACCTATGTTACCACTTGCATTCAGGTCCACACTGATAGGGAGTTTAGAACTGCACTGCTGGTCCCTACAGGAGTGCAAGGGAACATCAGTAACAATTATTGGTTCAGAGCAGCTGAGTACTACATGCAAGCCAGAGTGGTATACACTTGTGCGTAGCAGCATGCATGAGTCCTGCATAGGCAGCAACAGCATCAGCAAAGCTGGTCGTATCTGCTGGAAGGGAGTTAGTCAAAGAGGGACAGAACCAGCTACATAAATGATGGCCTGCCTAGCACTGAACTCTTGCCCCCACAAGGAATGAATAGACTGACAGGCTCTTACCTCAGTCAGACAATAAATGACTGTAGGGTTCTTACCCTGTATGAGGAACACATAGGCTGGATCATGCCCCAGAGGGAGAGCTAAAGGGCCAATAGCATGTGTGGGGAGGGAGGCCTCAGTTATGAGGGGTGAGGGGTAAAACATTATGAGAGCATGAATATATATTTCACTGGTTAATTGTAGTTCAGTTACATGTTTTCTATTTGTAAATTTGATATCCCAATATGTCATGGCCTTTTCTTAATGCTTAATCACATTTAAAATGTGCTTGGCTAACATTGTTAGACCAAGTAAATTAAAAGAAGTAGTTATCCCCTTTAACTTACTATTCTGTTATGAGACAAGAAAGATTCCCCTGTACCTGTTAAGCTCTTCCTGATAAGCAACTTAGCCATGCTGGTATTTTTTTTTTTTTTTGCCCAGCATCTTCTAATCTGTTTCACAGATGCAATATCACATTGTTATAAGGATTTCAAAGTGTTCTACAATATTACAATATAAGTTTAATGAAAATGTTATTTAGCTTCAGCAGGATTGTGCCTGTCAGTGTTAAAATTGGCATAACATCCCCATTTTCTGATTTGTTGAAAAGAATATATCCCTAACATAAGGAACAAAATTCAGTTTGTAGTTTCAAATAACTATCATGTTCCAACATATGTCACTTTGTGTGTACAGTAGATAGCTTAATCTCACCCATATATAAGCTTGCATTGTATCTGCTCATGATAAAGCTGAAGAATAAGTCTTTGGATCCATCCCAATCTCACAAATCATTCCATAAGTCCCAAGGCATTATCCTTTCCTTTTGTCCTGTTATTATACTGGCTAGCTTGATATCAATGCATTTTGTCATCCACATAACGTTGGTATGATGATATCTCTTAAATACAATGTATACAAAAAGGGAATATTACAGATCTCTGTACAACCCTGAACTGAGCTGTCCACAAAGGCCTAAACAGTCCCTCACACCAACCATCTATGTTCTGTTTCCTAGCTAGTTTTTTACTCCACATAAAAGGCTTGAACAGTATTCCCTAATAGGACTGAACAATTTATTATTTTTGAATCTTTCCTTATGTATAAAATTAAGGCAGAGATGTGTAGAGCTTTCTTTGTCTGAGAGACACTGTTCCAGAAATTAAGTAAACCTGGGGTTATGGAACTACGCTTAACAAAAGCATACTAGAACAACTCATGCTGACCCCTTCCTAAGCAACTCCATTATAATTAGTTTTATATTAAAGTCTTCCATTAAGGTACAAAAACCTACTTAACAGGCTAATAGGCTTGTAAGTATGTGAACATATCTTCTTCCCATCTTTCCCATATAAATATATATATATATATATATATATATATATATATATATATATATATATATATATACAGCAGACTTCCGCTTCTCCAGTAACATGGCACTGTCAAAGGTTAACTGGAAGACAGAATTCAAAACTGGGATTATTTCTGATTTCTGATATTTTCAGCTGTATATTAAAGATATCATCAATTCTGTTGCTTTTGTTAATGTGTATATATGCAACAACTTTATCCAGATGTTTTCATTATAGTCATCAAAAAAAGACTACATTGTGATTTAAATAGGTCATGTCTTTTTCTACAGAAGATTGACCTGAGAGAAAATCTGCAATGTTGGCAAAGAAGTTGGGCACTACACAAAGGGCAATATAAGTGCTCATGTCTTATCACATCTGTTATCCCCTTTAAGTGATTTAAAAAGGCTCTACTCTAATTCCAAATAAGGTTTGTTTTGTCGTTCAAATTATTTTATTTTTTTCTTATTCTCCTGCGCAATATCTTATATTACATAGCTTTGTTATTACTTGGGACTTTTTTGTGTTTGTTTGTATTTGTTTACAATCAGGCACAACATTTTGCTTCAGCCAAAGATCTGCTGTTGCTGGCTGCTATGCAAATGACCCTAAAAATTAATCACTTAGAAATGAAAATGATTTAAATAAAATGATGGCAAGAATATGGCAGGGATAGTTAAATACCTATGGGATAACAGATAAGTGACAAATGAATGGATAACATGGCTAGGCTTAAAATACCCACCAGGGATGATAGCCTAGTATTCTGCTATCAGCTTGTGAACCTGTGAAATTAATGAAAGATCAAAATGATTTGTCACTGATACAGAAAGCAAAAGCACTCATCAGCATCATCAAATCCATTTTTCACACTTCTACACATGGAATCAGGTGTCATGTCAACTATCGGCACAGCTCTTGATTCAGGTCGACTCTCCTACTTTCTTAAACAGTAATACCTGACTATCACAGGTTTTCCCTCATTCAATCCACCCATCTCTTGGCTGGACATCCTTGTCAATTTTTGGCTTCTTCCTCTCTTGACTAATTCTTCTTTACCAAGTTGTGTTCTGTTTTCCTGCAGCCCAGACTTTCCAGACAAATGATACGTAGAAAGATTAAAAGAAAATATAGGAAAGAAAAATACTTGCACAGGAAAAAACTGTCAAATGCTTCAAAGAAAAATGTATATTCATTAATATGACTGACTTATGAAAAAGATTATATAGACAAATTAACTTTGGGCCACCTGGAAAAATAAGCGACAGAGGAAGTGCAAAAATATAAAGAACAAAACCCAGAGATTTTTGAAAGGTATAAAAAAGAAGCATAAACATGGGAAAGAAAAAGACATCTAGTGTACTGCAAATATTTATGCAAAGGAGAAAGCTAAACTAATCAGTACAAAAGTAAAAAAGCAGCTCCAAAGATACTTCAAAAGAAATACAGGCAAAGGCATCCAGATATGGAGCATTTCATAATACAAAAAATAAATAAACAAAGGGGGGTGCTGGAAAGAGGATTAGAAACTGAAGTTATGGATTATCTGTGGAGTGAAGGATTTGGTGTGGAGAATCCAACACATGCAGTGTCACAACATGATAGATTCAGGAAATCAGAAATGATGAAGTATATATCTCAACTGTGCAGACTTTTCACAGAATGTCCAGATTTTTGCCTCATATTTTTGGTCCATTTTTCATAAAACTGGGTTTTCTGGCAAAATGTTGGTAAGTCATTAAAGATTGACATTAGAAAATAATGAAACACATTTGAGCTTCAGACTTCATACCGTTCTAAAAATTCATGCTAACACAAAACCTGCTATTCTATCAAATTTCTAAGTTTGTAAGAGCAATATTTAAAAATTGTCACTAATTGTTGGCCTTTGCCATTATTTATGGCTTTCTCCAGATTTCTTACCCTAAGAGGTTAAGGGATATGTGATGAAGTCATTGTTTGTTAATTACATTAGACTCAAACATGAGTATGGAATAACAATATGGAAACCTTATAAGAAAACAAGCATGAGTAAACTGGAAAGAGTACAGCGGAAATATGCAAAGGGCATCCATGGATGCAAAAATGTAAGTTATTATGAAAGACTAAAATATCTGAACTTGTACAATGTCTCTCATAGATTTTTAAGAGGAGATCTTATTCAGGTATAAGGGACATTTATAGACAACTACCTCTGGGAATGTTTGGAGTTATCAAAAAGTAGTAGAGAATCATCAGACAGCCTATGTAGAAGATTTTATAGGAGTGAGAAGTGTACTAATTGGTTCTCTGAGACAGCATCTGATGCATGGAACAGACTAAGAAATTATATAAAAGCAAACACTAGTTTAGATTTTTTTAAGAACAGCATAGAGACTTATTACGGGATAACTGTTTTGGTATATTGACAAGCTAGAAGGGCATTAATGCCTGTGCTTGAAATATTTGTATGTATGTATGTATGTATGTATGTATGTATGTATGTGACATAGGAGCAATAACAGACAAGTGATCACAGAAACTATAAGATAACTAGCTAGACAGACTTGTATGTTCTTGTCACTCTTTAGAAATACTTAACAGTGCTCACCTCCCAAAAAGAGCAGGGCAGGTAATGACAATCCTGTTGTAAAGTTGTGTCTACTCATCCAGTTATTAATACTTGCCTGAAATTCAGACAAAGTAGCACTTTGCTTGACCTGTAACAGTAACTTATTCCACAAGCTGGGAAAGTGTTGAGTTAGGAACCTAATCCTCCAGCAGGCCTTGTTTATTTGTTGGTGTAGAGTCAGGTCCCTTGTACAGATGTTTTAGAGTTAATAATTTTGTGAAAAAATAGGAGGTCAAATAGGAAAAGGTCAATCATGGCTCAGAAAGCAAGATACAGATCATCTCAAAACTCTTACTCTATTTTTAGAAGACATGCCATTATATTTACAGCTATAGCTTTAAGCACTGGCTACCTTATACATGCTATTATTTTCTTAGTGAGGTCAATGTATGACAATAATTCCAACTCGCATTGATCCACTGGTTAAGGGACAAGCCCCAGGATTCAGAAAATTACAAATCATTCGCACTGATAGTAAGAAAGTGTGATTCAAAGACAGCCATGGCCTCAATGAGAACTACTTCATTCTCTTATTGTCTCATTAGCACGGCTCTGAATTGCACACTAGCTCTGTTAGACCTGACCATACAAGTGCTGTCTCTAGTGGCCCATGCATTGCATTGCATTGGTAAAGTCGCACATACATTTGGGCACCACACACACACACACACACACACACACACACACACACACACACACACACACACACACACACACACACACACACACACACAAAACACATGCCCCTACATCAATCCATCAACAAAAAAGTCCTGGACACCTGCTCACTCTCATGGAAACAGTCACCCATTCCCCATACATTTTACAACACACACACACACACACACACACACACACACACACACACACACACACACACACACACACACACACACACACACACACACACACCACACACACACTCATCTTTATTCATGTTCCTACAAATACATATAGAAATGTCTACACATAATACATATATACATAATAACACCCCTTCATCTTCACATCATTGTTGAACTTACCTGCACAGTAAGTACTCCAGCCGGAGTGACTGGGTGACCATGGCATTTTTACAGTGGTGACTTTTCTGCTCAGCTGAGCAAGTCAGAAGCCCCAGATACATACATCTCAAGTGTACCTCATTATGAGGAACGTACCTCATTTGGGGTCTTAAAAAGTTCATGTTCCTCAAAGTTCCACATTGAAAGGCTCTGTCACACATTCATTGTTAGGAATTTTTCAACTGATATCCATGGTAAATAGAAAAGTATCATGTTAATTAATTAAAAGATCTTTTGTATGAGTAAAACCAGCATATTTTAATCATTGTATGATCTTCGTAGCTGAAATTGTTAGTAAGTTGTTAGTATGTGTTCCACATTTTGCCCATTTGTTCCACATTTTGAGGACTAGTGTTCCTCATTTCAGAGATGGAAGGTTGAGAGGTATGCCCAGATAACACAATATGGATAATTAGCAGTTACCACCCCATGGACTGCTGAAATAGCAGGCACCACTGCCCCTGAGACCAACATCAGCAGTAAGGTAGTCTGTGAATAGGAAATGCTTAAAAATTGGAAAAACATCCAAGCTAAGATTGTCTTATTACACTAAGTCTTTCTGAATCCCTGGAAAGGTGTTTCACTGTATCACTGGTGATAAGCATTTAGAAGCAAACATTGGTTACCAAAGAGACAGTCATGGCAGAAAAAGCTGAGTGACTAGTCACATACTGTGAGCTGTGGTAGGACACATGGGTATGAATATAGGGATGTGAATATAAAACCCTATAGATTTGTTTCATCCATTGTGTGGTTTGTCCTCTAGGGAGGTAAGGTTCATGACTGACAGCATGCGTTGCTCTGGCCTGTTGCACACATTTCTTACTCCCTGGCCTGAAGAGGTTAGTAGCTGTTAATGACACTTTCTTTGTAAAGTTAGAGAGTCTGTCCAGCAGAATAAGACTGGGATGGCTCCCTACTGATGTGCTGGAACTTGTAACGCCAAGTGCCAACATGCCAAATAAAATGAAAAAGAATAATAAATGTCAAACATTCTCCTCTCCTTAAACTTCTTTTGTGCAGGAGGGCTTGCCCTAATCCACTCCCCCCTCTGAACATTCTGAACATATATATTCTAACTCTGAGATCGCCATGCCTTGGAGAAGGGGTATTCCAAGAAATGGCCTTTTTGTACTTGGTATATGTAAAGCCATCACTTTGGCTATTCAGTCTCAGCATTAAGTTACTCGCTAAAGTGGGTCCCAACATTTCAAATAGTTACTGACTGGGATAGTGATGGAAAAGATCAACTGAGGAAATATATATTGTAGAAATCACTGTAGAAAATGGAGTCAGAATGATCAAAGAAGTCTGAGGAGAATACTTGGGAAATTAAAAAAAGTTGTTCTTTCTTTCTTTCTTTCTTTCTTTCTTTCTAAGAAATATGAACAGAATTATTGTCACTATATACTAAACATTTACTGTTCAATTATACCTGTAATTAGGACCTATAAATAGGTCCTTTTATTTCAAATTTCTTTTTAATAATTGTTTTTAATGTCTAACATCAGCAAAAAGAAACAAAAATTAAATAACTGGCCTGCTAGCTGAAATATACAATAAAAAATTACACTAGTTAACATGAATAAAAGAAGCAAAATGATCAATTTGCAGAGTATTTAATACAGAATGTAGTAAGCTATTTGAGTGCTATAATTAAGTATAACACAACAATTCAGATCCAGGTTAGTAGAGACCCATGATAATTGGATGTAAATTTCTTTGTGATGCTTTTGAGTCACTTTTATATATGGATTCTCTTCACAGGCTCAAAATGTCAAAACTTTGAACTGCAACTGTTCAACACCATAAAATAGAAGTTTGGAAACTGAATGTTTTGACTGGAGATCGCTGTACAGCATGGAATGGAAAGTTTACCATTTTCCTCACTGTAGTGCAATCATGGAACTAGTATATTTATTTAGCAGGGGATGTGGGGGGTGCAGGGAGTCTTGCCCACTGCAAAAACATAAAAAAAAATAGTTTTTTATTTTTTTATTACAATTTCGAAGTTTCAAAACTTGGATTGTATGGTCTTGACCATTTGCATTTCGAAGTTTTCAAACTTTGAGCTTGTGAAGTAGATCCCTACTTAAACCCAGGGAAGTGACTAAGGAGCCTCAATCCTCTCCACTGTCTCTGGTAAGGGAGCATCACTGAAAGTAGGGCTAGAACACACAATTTCCCTAAGGGTACACTAGAAACAGGCTCCAAACCTGAGACTGGAGTATATGCTTCACTACAGGTCCCCAGATGAGTTTTTACACTAACCACTGCAGAGCACTATGTCCCAGTTCTAGGTATTTGACACACTTGCTCTTAAATATTTGATAATCACACAAACAAACACTCTTGGTAAAGACTGGTATAGATTTACGTGCTATGTCCTCTTTCTAAAATTATATGGTAATGCTGCCACCAGTCAAAATACTATAATACCCTTCAAAAGGGGTGTTCAATTATATTGGGTAAAATAAATCTTGATATGTAAAGTAGCATGTAATCCAAGCAGTCATGCTTTTCGGAGTGGCCCTGGTGTTATCACAATAAGCATAAACACTCTCAGGTTACTAAAATTACTTTCTCATTAACCAGACACAATAAAAAGTAGTAAAATGTTCAATAAATAAAAATGATTTAAAACATATGTACACTGAATAACTGATTTTAATAAACCACAGAGTTTCACACAAAGGAAGTTACAAAAATAACATTGTAAGATAAGTTTCACACTGATTGAAGAAAAACTATTGACTATATAACTGTAGATCACCAACTGTCTAAAGATTAACTGTCCCTAATTTAATTAACTCAGCAAGGCAAGATGATTCTCTAATTCAACAGAGTGACATAATAGAATATGTCCACTCTTCAGGCTATTGTTTGGTCCTCAGCAACTGGAATAGCAATTCCTATAATTTCTGCTGAACAGCTCTGAAAGACTCTGAGTGATAAATGCTGATTTGGAAAACAATCACTTACTACTGAACTCAACTGAACAACTGCTGCAACTGAACAACACTGACTGAGAACCTGCTTTTTATAGCAGAATCTTTTAAAAGTCACAGAAAACTATTATGAGAATTCTAATCTCTCATTTTAGACTTTTGAAAAATAAACAAAAACAGCTGATGTGGAGATTCCATTCCTTTCAGCGCTGGCACATGATGACATCACCTTCAGGTCAGCAGACTGATACAACCTGCATTCAGAATTCTTATTAAAAGACATGTACATTTAGTCAGCCAGAAAAATACTGTTTGATTCAAACATCTTACACAAATCAAAGAAACAATCAAAACGCATAAACTCATTTACAAAATTATAGCTAGTCATGCTGGCATTTATAACAGAGGGTAATTTATAATTATTTACGATTATTTACAAAACTGCAGCCACTTCCGCGGTGGTGGTGCTGCGGTAGCATTGTCGCCTCACAGTAAGACGCTGTCCAGTTCGATTCTCAGCTGGAGAGTCTTCTGTGTGGAGACATGCGTGAATGGATGTACCTTCGTTGAAGGTTGTGCGTCAAGGCTGGTAACTCAGCATGTAAAAATCAACTACCACTCATTAGCGGACTGGAGTTCTGCTGTGGTGACCCCTAACCGGGAAAAGCCAGAAGACACAGATTTACAAAACTGCAGCCAGACATGCTAGCACAGTTATCAATATTTGATATCCTCACAATAGATATATATATATATATATATATATATATATATATATATATATAAGCCAAAAGAAGAAGAATACATATATACACACTATATATATATATATATATATATATATATATATATATATATATGTTTTTTTTTTTAAACCTTGGAAACTTCAAAATTTCAGTAGAAGTCTAGCTCCAGGGAAACATACATTCTTAGGACAATGGACTATTTCTTAGAAATGGCTTTGAAATCCAATATGATCAGCTGTGTGAAGACTTGCAACTTACCCAGAAGAGCATCAGACTAAAAAAAAAGTAGCAAACAGTGCTGAGATAGACATTTAATCGGGGTTGCTTTATTGTAATACTTCTGGAGATCAGGAAATATGGAAGCCAACATTAACAGATGTGCAGCTGTAGGGTTAGTAGTAGTTTTGTAGTTGTGAGATAGAGACATTAGTTTAGCAGGGGATGTGGTTCCCTTTAGTATGAGAGAGGTCAATCACTCTTTATTGACTAGGAGTGAAGGTATGAACTTGGTGTAAATCTTCGGCTTTTGGGGTGTTAGGGGGCATATTACTATTTCCCACACTACCATTGCCTTTCTGCCAGAGAGTAAGTGTGTGTGTGTGTGTGTGTGTGTGTGTGTGTGTGTGTGTGTGTGTGTGTGTGTGTATATATATATATATATATATATATATATATATATATATGTATGTATATATTATTGGAACTCCTTTTTTCACTTCATTACCTTCTGGCATACATTCTCATTGTCTGTATGCTAGTTCTTAAAAGTTCATAATATTAATTCCCACAGCAGAATAATAAGTAACACATTTTTCCCAGGTCACTTGCCTTTAGTCTGCATGTCACTTTTGTTCTTTGTACATTTAGTGCTAATTCCTCCCCTGTTCCAACTCTGTTTCTGTAGTTCATCTTTCTTCCTCATTTATGTAGCATCACACTGCTGCTTCGAGACAATTACCAACAATAAATACAGCTCTGCATTATTTAATAAATAAAATTATATGATGTAGTCTGTTTGTGTATTAAATTTAGTTATTAATAATTGGCCCTGGGCCCTGTCTCTACCATAATACCCACTATTTTACTGAGTTTTCTACAAGCATTCTTTAGTTTGTCATTTACCTTTTTAATACTTCCTTGCTTCATGTATTGTTTCTGTTTCTGTTCTTTTACACCTCATTGTGATATATTGTGTGCCCTTTCCTATTTACTGATTGTGAAATTAACAATGCATTTAAAGCAGATGTTTTAAAATAAAACATTATTACAGGTAGGTATGGTCCCTAGAGGTAGGTTAGTATATAGACAATAAATGACACTGGACTGATTAAAATACAATATGAAATACATAAATAAGCCTTGAAAGTATTTAAATTGCAGGCGTGGATGAAAAAGTAATCCATCATTATTGACTCTGACATAAGCACAATGTGGTACGTATAACAACCATTTATTCCCATGTATTTTTAAACTATAATTCTCATTCAAGAAAGACAGGTCAGGTAAGCTGTAAATATCATGAGTGCAATGAGTAATTTCTAAGTTATCCCTTGAGGGCAATAAGAGGTGATAATGCATGAGGTTAACCCACCCATTTGCTAACATTCTACATGGAATGTGTCAATTATGAGATATTCAGCATGCAAATCCTGGTGCAGAACAGCTGCAGATATATGCAGAGCAGGTGTCTTATCAGGGTAAAATTTAAGAATAAAGGTAAAAAGTTACTTGCATTAATTCTAGTTGCTCCTTCATTGACTAATGTTATAAATCATCAGATCCTGGTGATGCAGAACTGAGGCTCCCATGCCTTGCAGAACCTGCTTTCTTTATTGGTAACAAAGCCTTGTACGTTTTTTCTTTTTTTATGGGGTAACATAAAAGTGTTGGAAGACATCTTTTATTGTTAGAGCATAGCAGATATTTGGTTGGAGGAATAATAATAAATGCAACAAAACCTTACTGCAGCCTATAGATCTCAAACTGTTACGAAATGCACTATCCTAGGAGTTCTGCAATAACATGGTGTTACTAATGTCATCCCTCCCAATTTTGATTTAGAAGGCAGACTGGAACAAATATTAATTTGTGACAAGCAAAACATTTACATTTCTTTCCAGTGGAGCTACAGTGGAGCAACATTTTTTGATTTTACCAAATCCTTTCAACTGGTGAATCAGCTTATGCTGCTATGTAGACATTATTGCTTTTTCTCTCTTTGCAGCTTGGTCTTCTGCAATCTATTTCACTAGATAGTGGGGTGAACCCCAAGGATCCATTCTGAGGCTCTTATTATGTATTTCTTCATATCTGATAAGCACCTCACCATAGACACTCAGTTTTTCATACACATTAAGGCAGCCAAGATTTTTTTCCAGTACTGGCATGCATTGCTAATTATTTGTCATTTGTTTAAGTAGATAAGTGAACCAATCAGATATGTACCCCTTTCAGCCATTAGTTAAACCAAAGGCAAAAGGAAATAGTACTACAATGGAATGACATTCTTTGACAAATTATACATAAGCATTAAATGATATTGATTATGCTTCTTAAACCAGGTAATAAAATTAACACCCTATCCAGTTCTACACAAAAGAGAAGGCACACAGACAGATGAACAACACTTGCATGTTGGCCTGTATAATGAAAGTGGTCTAATATAAAACAATCCCATTCCCATGCATGTACAGGAATATAAAACAAGTTTCACTAGAAATAATACACATATTTTATTTTACCAACTAGTTTCCAGCATGATAAGGGAAATAAGATGCTTAAAAGAAAGGGACAACTGAACTGAATGAAGGTAAACAGAGAGTAGCAATCTGCACTATCTCTATAAAGGTAAGACAGAGCTAGTAATGAGCTAGAGTTTTAGGCAGATAATTATAAAAAAGGGTGAGTTAAGAAGAGATATTCTTATCTAATGACCTAAGCAGCATACATTTTAGCAGTCTTTTTTCTGTTTTGTTGATAAATTAAACTAATTCCCACACCATTTTAGGTCTGTAGTTCATAGGTAAGTAATCAGCTATGGTAGTACAGCGGTTAGCGTTGTCGCCTTACAGCAAGAGGTTCTCCGGTTTGATTCCTAGCTGGAGCACCTTCTGTGTGTAGTCTGCATGTTCTCCCTGTGGTCAAGTGAGTTTTAAAAGACATGCAGGTAGGTGTGTGTGTGTGTCTACCTTCTGTGAAGGCTGGGCACCGGGCTGGCAAATCAACACTGTAAAAACTCTACTGACAATTAATCTGTGGACTAGTGATCTGCTGTGGTGACCCCTAACATTGTTTTTTTTTTTCCATAGGTAAGTACTAGGCAATTGGTCTGCAAACCATTTCAAGCCTAGACAGAATAAAAAATATTCAAAATTTCCATCTACCTTCAAAGAGGGAAAGACAAGATAAACTGGGAGAAAATTTGAGGCTGCCTATCCAATTATCTAGGTTTACCTTGAAGGGGGCAAGGGTGTTACTCTGCTTAACATGTAGTAGAAGTCTGTTCCAGAGGTAAGGGATATGTTAGGATATGAATCTATCACTACAACATGTCTTATTTTTCTGCTGATGAAGGTTTAGTTCCTTTAACTGAGTATTTGAGGTACTATTAGTTCTGTGAAGGAATAGGAGATCAACTAGGGTTGGATCTTTCATGATAGAAAGACTAGATATAGATATCCATGGAAGAGTCTGTAAGAGACTGAGTATAGACAAAAGGCTGTCAGCCTCTACTGATAACTAAGATTTTTGAGGTCACTGATCATTTTATTTATTTATTTATTATTTATTTATTTTACTTTACATTTGTTTACAGGGAAAGTCTGACTGGGCAAGGATCTTATTTTCAGTGGAGGTCCAGGGAAAAAAGCTCCATAAAGATTAGTACAGCAAATACAGTAAATACAATACACATGTTAATAAAGTACAGTACAGAGTCAAAAAGTTAGTAAGGCACAGTTTCAAGGCCAAGAAAGGAGTAAAAAGTAAATATACTATAAGGACCACGGGTCTATATTACATGATCGAAAAATAATTAAAGTGAACGGGATTTAATACCGAAATGCACTTCATGGAACTCAGTCTTGTGGGGAGCTGCACCCCCCACTAATTAAATATACCAACTCAGAGATCGCAGTACAGTGAGGAAAGGGCAAATTTTCCAATTTTCACTGTACCACGATCTCACTATCAACAACTCGATGAAGTGCATTTTGATATTAAATCCTGTTTGCTTAAATTATTTTTTGATCACGTAATATAGACCCAGGAGCACAGTTGTTACAATAAACAATACAGTTGAAAGGACATTTTATTCAGTCATTTGATTACATTCATCAGTGGTTAATACAATAAACACACATTGATTAAGAGTATAGAAAGGAGTTGTTGATGGCTTTCACAGAATGTTACAGTATGATATGATCTAACTAAGTGAAGCTACCCAGGGTCAGAGCAATTACATAACCAAGAACTTAGTTTTGGAGGTATTAAGTGCTAGGTTATTATTTAACTTCCAGCACTCAGTTGAGGAGAAGACTTCTTGAGTTAGTGTCAGAAGTTTGGAGAGGGATTCAGCGGAACAGATTATTGTTGAATCATCAGCATATTGGATGAGCTTGGCATTAGGAATGCAATGCTGGAAGTCATTTTTGAATATGTTGAATAGTAGAGGACCTAATATAGATCCCTGTGGCACACCTGGTGGAGTATTTAGGAAAGAGGATGCACTGTTTTTCCACTTGATGGCTTGTTACCTGTCAGAGAGGTAACTGGTGAACCAGTTGATAGAGGAAGTGGATAGATTAAGATGAGAGAGTTTAGACAAGAGGAGGGTATGGGAGATGGTATCAAAAGCCTTGGATAAGTCCAACAGGAGGGTAGATATGAGATTACCAGTGTCACATGCAGAATTGATGGTTTCAAGGAAAGAGAGGAGAGTGGTAGTGGTGCTGTGTCCAGGTCTGAATCCATGTTGTGTTGGGGTTAGGAGGAGGTTATCTATGATGTAGGGTAGTAGATGTAGATAAATGCACCTTTCTAGAATTTTAGCGATAGGGGAGAGGATGGCAATGTGATGGAAATTAGAGATGTTGATAATGTTACACCCTTTGTGAAGGGGGATGATGAAGGCTTTCTTCCAGAGTAGTGGTACGTAAGATTCTTGATTCTTGTTTTTCTCTTTTTTTCCCTTCCTCTTGTGCTTTCTCCTTGCCGGGTCGACCTGCTCCCTTTACCCTTGCTACTCTCGGGCTGAGTCTGCTTCTCTACCCTACCCCCTTACCCTACCACCCCCAGTTTCATTTCCTTTATACTTCTCTACTCTCCACCCCCTTCATTTCTGACCAATCCCCTCACCCTCCAAATTCTCTTTTCCCCGCCCCTCCCATATACCTTAATCCCCTCCTACCAAATTTCATTTCATATACCCTCTCCTAGTCTCCTCCGCTTGAATCTGCCTTAGTCCCCTTCTCCATCAATTACCTATCTCTCTTTAAACCTTAAACCTCCTACACCTTACTGCTCTTACTAACATTCACCCAGATCTTCTCTACTATGTCACCTCACCACCTACTTATCACCTTTCTCCTCCTACTAGCACTATCTACTTCATACCATATACCTCTGCATTACATAGCATCAACACCAACTCCCTCAAACAACCACCACCCTTATAGCTACCCTCACACAATTCTAAGCTCTCCTCACCTATTTCCTATCTCTCCTACCACTTACTATTCCATTAAGACGTATCCTAATGTTTCACTTTCCACATTTACAAAATCCATAACTCCATGTACACTTGGCCTACTCTCCTTATTGACTGATTTCATTGATACACTACTCCTGGATGGCGACATCTACCCCAACCCTGAACCACCCATCACCACCTCTTACAAGCAAACACCCCCACCTCAACCCCCCTGACAATGCCCCATATCCACAGTCCATTTCCCAAATCCCTATTTTCTTTCTAAATATCCAAAGCATTGTTAACAAAACTACAGACTTACACTCATGGAATGACCTCAACTCCCCCCATAGCTTAACCCTCTCAGAAACTTGATTAACACCTCACATCTCTAACTCAGAAATTCTTCCCCCAGGCTACAATATCTTCCATGTGGATAGAGCAAATAAAAGAGGTGGATGTGTTGCTATTCTCTACTCCAACCAACTTACTCTCTCTCAACTCTCACTTTCCTTACCTAGCTTTGCTCCTGCTGAAATACTAATAGTAAACTGTCACCTTAACCCTTATAAAAAATTTGCCATTGTATCCATCTACATCCCACCGGGGGACATCATCCCTATCCTTTAAAACGTTCTCTCTTGGCTCACCCTAAATGTTCCTTATGAAACCATTATACGTGGTGGCATAAATATAAATTGGATCACTCTTTGTTCTTCATCTCCTACTCATAGTCTTCATCTGCATGGCTTCCAATAACTAATATCTTCCCCTACCACGTACAACAGAAGCTCTACTTCAGGATCTATAATAGACTGGATCCTTACTTCTGACCCTTGACTCTACCATAACCCCGGCATTCTCCCTAACTCTCTAAGTGACCATTCCCCTATTTACATCCATAGATACTCCCAACACTCTTCCAAAGAACACCTTTACAGAGAATGTCATGATCTGACTCACTTTAATCCAGACAATTTGATCTTCACTTTGTCCAACATAAACTGTTCCATCCTTAAAAACCTCCTCCTTACTGATGCTGTAACCTCTTTCAGTACTCTGTTTCTAGATGTACTAAACTCCATGGCACCTTCCAGAAAAATCAGGGTAAAATCAAAATGTGCTCCCTGGTTAACTAAGCAAACATGCTCTATCATGCATCAGAGGGATGCTTCCTGGAAAACTTGGGCCAGAAATAAAACTCCTCCCTTACTCCAAAGCTACAAGTAAGTTAGAAACAGGTGTAAAAAACTAGTTATCAGAGACAAAAAAACTTTCTTTGCCTCCAATCAAAGTAGTCCACATAACAACCCTAAAAAATGTTGGTCTATCATAAATAAAATCATCCACCCTGGTAATCCTCCTACCTCCAACCCGTTCCCTCTCAATACTGCCTCAGAGACTGCTGCTCTTTTAAATAATTACTTTATTGAAACAATCCAAAAACTAACTCCAAATAGTTCTACTGTCTCCTCTCTACCTTTACATCCCATTCCTCCTTCCTCCAATACATTCTCCCTACAACCAGTTCCCATTGTCTTCATCAATTCCCAACTAAATAAACTTAAGCCCTGCTCTCCCTCTGTTTGCAATCTACCTTCCCACTTTCTTAAAATTGCTGCAAATGCTATCACTTACCCTGTCTCTATCCTTATTAATCATTCTATTACTGAATCTCTTGTCCCATATGTATGGAAATCCTTCTACACGATCCCTCTTCACAAAGGAGGAAACTCTACTGACCCATTCAACTACCGTCCCATTGTTACACTATCCCCTTTCCAAAATTCTAGAAAAGTGTGTCCACATTCAGCTACTTAAACACCTGCTAGATAATAACCTTCTTACTCCCACCCAACACGGCTTCAGGCCCTACCACAGTACATCACAAGCTCTACTCTCATTCACCCAAAGAATAGCAGAAGCCTGTGACAGCAACTTACTAGTTTCCTGCTTATTCCTCAACCTGTCCAAAGCATTTGATACTGTCTCTGACTCTAAACTGACAACTAATCTTCATCTCCCCACCCCCTCTTTAAACTGTTTTTCTAGCTACTTATCTAATAGAAAACCAATCTATACATTGGAAAACTGTCACCTCCCCATTTCTTCCTATTAACACCAGTGTCCCCCAAGGCTCTATACTGGGTCCTCTCTTGTTCAATATTTTCACTAACAGTTTATGCTCTGCTACCAACCTCTCCACACTCTTACAATATGCTGATGACTCGACCCTTATTACCACTGCCCACAGCATCCCAGAACTCCTTGCTCTTACCCACGACACATCCATCCATCGAAACCTGGCTTACTGATAATCAACTAATTCTAAATCCAAAAAACTAAACTTCTACTTTTCCTTCCTAAAACACTAGCAACACGCAAATCCACTTTCTCTATTACCTCCCTCAACAATACCACTATCAGACCAAAACCCCACACTAAATTACTTGGTGTTATAATTGACAATGAATTAAAATTAGATGTACATATCCATCATTGCATAAAAAAAAACCCACCAGAAATTTGGTCTACTGTACCATAACCACAAACTGCTTTCACCATCCACCAAAACCTCACTGGCTCTGTCTCTCCTATTACCCTGTCTTTTGTATGCAACTCCAGTTTTTACTAACCTTCAGTCTTCACTTCTCTCTAAACTAGAGCAAACATACAATAAAATAGCTAGATTTGCCTCTAATCTCCCCTACAAATCCCACCACTGCCTAGCCCTTAAATCATCACAATGGCCTGTATTCCCTAAACAATTGTTTCTTTCTCAACTGCATATCACACATTCAGTTCTTTATAATTTCACTTTCTGTCCCTCCATCTCTAATATTGTATCTCTATATAACCACTGACATCAACTTTGTACATCTGACAAAACATCTTCTTGACATTTACAAATCATCAAAAAATATCAGTAAGTCCCTATATAAATATTCTTTAGCTTACACCTGGAACTCCCTTCCACTTAAAATAAGAAGTATCCCCCATATGTTCCATTTCAAACTAAACACTACCTTCTTAAGACCTGGTCCTGCCCTTGCCAAGCTCTGACCTGATCTCTAACTGATTTCTTCATAAATTCTACTTTTGATTACTTTAAGTTTTTCTCTCTTTTTACCCGCCTTTCTTTCTTGCTCTTCTAACACTCCAATTTACAGAATATCTACAATCAGATTCTTGTAAATATTCCTACTCCGGGATTATCCTGCAGCTATTGTATTGGATTTTTTGAAACTTGTATATAACTATATTGTCTTTGTTGATTCCATTTTATGTAAATGTTTCTTGTCAGTATTACTATTGTAATTTTTAGTCTTTGTACTAAATACTCGGGGGGGTTTTTTGGCATGTCTGTAATTGTAATTGGAGCTTTTCTCCTTTGGTCTTCACTGAAAATGGGCCTTTGGCTCAGTTGGACCAACCTGGTTGACAAATGACAATAAATAAATAAATAAATAAATAAAATTGATTGGTTTATTAAGATGGAGGTGGGGGGGGCTAGCCATTGGCAGCAAGCTTGAGGAAATTAAATGGGAGGTTATCTGGGGCATTTGAACATGGTTTCAGTTTCTGTAGGAGATTTTTATGGTAGAGATAGGGATGGGTTTGAGAGAAAAGGCATGGGGTTGAGTGGTATCGGTGGTAGTGGAGGGTGTGTTGGGGGAGGTAGGAGAATGCATGGAAGGTATGTTTGTTGAGAAAGATGTGGTGAGTTTGGCTATTCACTCTATGAAGAAGCAGTTAGATTGTGTAGCTAAGGAGAGATCAGAGGCATTATGTTCTGGACATGGGTTTTCCTTTTTACCAGGATGGAGGAGGGTCGAGATACTGTTCCAGAATTTTTTGGTGTTAGCATTGTGATTATTCTGAAGTAAGGAGAAGAAAGGTTTCTGGTCAGAGGCGATGTGTTGTTTGAGTTTGTTGCTTAGTTGCTTATAATCAGTCAGGGAGGAGGAGGTTTTGTATTTCTGGTAAACTTTCCATGCTTTGTCCTGGAGGTGCGTGAGAGTTATGGTCTGTTTGGTTATCCAAGGGGTGGTATTTTGTTTTACTGTTTTAGTTCTAGGGGGAGCAAAGCTGTCTAACAGGTTGATAAATATAGTATTAAAATAAGTAACAGCAACAACATATCCTTCAGAAAAATGCATGCTAACACAAATCCTGTTATTCTAGCAACTTTCTAAGTTTATAAGAGCAATATTTAAAATGTGCCCCTATTTTTGGACCTTTGGCCTCCATTATGTTAGGCTTTGTCCAGATTTCTTGTGCTAAGAGGTTGCGAGATATGGCTTTAATACAATCACTGCCATCTGCAATGTAAATGAAGATTTATTTGTAATAATCTAGAAAAAAAGGTCTCCAAACTATAGCCATGTTTGTAGATTTAAAAAAATATTGTTATGTCCATAGATCACATCTTTCTACTCTTAAACTTAAAACTTAAAAAAATTAGGATTTGGCAATAGACCTATCCACTCGCTCTTAACAACTGCCTTACTGGCAGAACCTTTAATGCTGTCTCTAACTCTTGAAACCTGGGAGAAGATACCCTTGTAGGGGTAACTGGGATCCATTTTAGGGTCAACTTCTTCTTCTAATTTGATAATGTCCTTACTACTAATATATATGCTGGTGACATTATTTCAAGGGTGCAAAAAGAGGTGTGGAGGTAAAAAGGTGCATCAGACATTAAGTTATTATTTCACTTGATGCTTAACAACTATAGTTATTAATGCAAAGTAAACAAACTCTGTGTTATTTGTGATTTATCAAAGATTAATAGATGTAGCTGCTCTTAATCAGCTGACACTCTCAGCAACAGTAATCATTTGGTTAAGTAATACAAACACTAAGGTCTTTGGCTAGGCCTGCTTGTTTCATTTAGTTGAAAGGTGTCATGATTATGTTCTGAAACAACCCAAATTACAGAATACAAACTATTCTTTCCTTTGATTCTGGAAGAGCTGTTGGAATAAGAATTTTAATATCTAGGCAGGAATGCACTTAACCAGTCATCATGCTTAACTCTTCATAAAATACTAACACCCTTTAAACTACCCTTAATAAAATCAGCAAATTCATTTCCCTCTCTGTTCCCATAACATCATTGTTTCTCATTGCAGAAAACCAGTTTGCTGCCTATTACTACATATGCTACTCTACTGCTTAACTTCATCACCTTGAAGCTGCTCCATCTGGAATACTGTCTCCACTGGCAAAAAGGATGGAAAATATAATGACATAATGCACTTTAAAAATCCAGAATCAAGGGGCCATTAGAGTAAAAAGGACAGTCTTGAAATAGTAGAAGGAGAAAAATCTTTCAGTAAGCTTGTACCTGCTATCTGGACTATATTAAATAATTACAAATTAAAATATTTGCATGATTCAAAACATAGCTATGTGATTATCTAGCAACAGTGTATAGATATCATTACTATAGAGAAAATGGCTGACCCTTTTTATTAAACTCTAGTTAACAAGTTTGTGCTAATCAGTTATGTCTTATCTCAAAGCTAAGCTAATTTTCCTGTTGTTTCTACCTTATCATGATACCTTGAGTTCAGTGTTATGTGAGTTTAGGTTTATATGTTTTGTTTGCATGAAAAATAAATGTACTATAGTGAATTTCTGTACTTCATTATATTACTGAAAGCAA